>NC_134365.1:153631197-153934227 GCF_035582795.1 Mycteria americana | reverse complement strand
CTTGTAGGCAGCTTCATGAATGTCTTTAATTATCTTCAGTTTGTCTGCAAGGGTTTCGGGGTCTCTCCCATTGCCCGTCCTCCTGGGCAGCTGTACGAGGCAGTCGCCCCTGGCTGCTGAGCCCAGCCAAAGAGCAGCACCTCTGACCAGCACAGCCTGAAACAGGGGGAGCTGGCTGGGCAGACGTGCTACTACTAGAGCAGCAAACTCCGAAACAGTAAACTCTGGAAATAATTAACAGGCAGGGCCTGCCAGCAAGCGCAGCCGTTAGGGTCCTTCCTTTAGAGAGCATATGAATAATTGCACCATGTGCAGTTTTCCAGTGCTTTTAAAGATGACATCCCTAGAGACTAGCTAGCAATATAATCTCAAAGTAGCAAAGGCATTCATAGAGAGCGGGAGAGCCCCCCCCAAACATGTACGTATGCCAAACGTTAAGTACTAGCAGCTTTTGGAAGCGCCGTACCAAGAAAAGCCAGGAATTCAGTTTCACAGATTGCCTCCCTAGGCTCTGTGCGCTTTGCAGCAAGTTTGTGCCTTGGCTTTAAATTTTTGTTGTGTCTTGCTGTACAACAGAAATAACAATTCTTAATTGTTATTAATTCTCCATGACATAGTATTAGAGCCTGCTGGCATTCTAATTAACTTGTAAATTTCAGTCCAGAATACTCAGGCAAATAATTTAGTGGGATTCACAAACACACACCGCAAACTCAAAAGAAAAAAAAGTCCTTCCAGTCCAGTATAGTGAAGGACTATGACCATTTTCTTGCTATGCAGTTTTTTAAAAAATACGGTAATCTGCCTACTTATTTCTGCTTACAAACCCATCACCAAGTTAAATGTTCTACTGCTAATGTACTTGGCATCAGGAGGAGAAGTGCCATTATCCCCAGCAGACAAGTGAGGAAACAGACAGAGAAACTGAAATTAAATTCACAAAGGAAGCATGTGGCAAAGCAGGGACTTTGGACTCCGTGTCTCCAGACCAGCATATTAATCACAAAATTAATGTCTTTTTTTTTTTTTCTTCCCATCTCTCCCTGCTAGAGTAAAAAGCGGTTTTAAGTAGACATGCTTTTGATGTTCTGTTTCCAGAGCACTTTAAGTCTTCCATCACTTGAAATGCCAGCATATAGTACCACGGCTGGCAGCGATAGAAGTGACAGTACAGAACCTTTACCTATTCAGAGCTATACACGTTATCAGCTTTGCTGACACCAGACAAGCCCATTAGTGTAGGCCTGGGGAAGAAGTGCAAAAGGAAGGGTTACTGGGGAGGCAGACGAGAAGGCGGCTACTTGGTGAAAGAATTTGACTGCCTGTCTCTGATCACAAATATCAGCATCTTCACAGAAAGTTCTTTTTCATTTCCAGAAAAAGTGTTTTACAGTTTTGCCGTAGTGATATGAAGAGGCATGACTAAGTAACTTCCAACTGTGGTATTTGCTCTAGCTTTTGCTTTCTCCCAGAACTTCATGCAACCGCAGGTGGTATATTCTTCCTCAGGTTGTTACTGACTCCGAGTGCCTGTTAACACAGCAGCCCCACGGTTGTTCACCTTAATGTCATCAATGGATTTCAACTGTAAACTGTGTCAGCGTTCTTCATGTCGTACCTCCAAAGCTATGAAGTTAAAGCAACAGCAAAGGAAACTTTCACCCTTTAAGTATGAGCAATTTTTGAACACAGGGTGTCCGGCTAAACATTCCTAGCAAAACGGTTAATGAATTCACAAGTAACAAATTATTTAGGCTTCACATTCTTGCTCAGCATTAATAACTTCACAAGTCAATTGTAGAAATAAGTTTTGTCCACTATTTGATCTCCATAAAAATCTTTGCTATTTTTAAATATAGTATGTGGTTTACTCAGAATACTAACAGACTTACTTTAGTGATCATTCTGACGTCCTTATAAAACAAAGTCAAATTTCTGCTTCATGCATTTTAGACTTGCCTAATATATTTGGCTTCACCTTTTCTTGGAAGATGGAAGGAGATAGTAGAACAGGGATATAACTTTTATACATCAATCTCAAAAGCCTGCAAAATTGATCATTAAAATTCCATATTTAGCAGCATAAATTTCTGCTTCATTACAAGGTCAGTAACTGGACAGACACAGTAACGGCTAAAGAAAAAGCTTATGGCAGCACCACAAAACAGGTACTTTAAAAAGTAACTTAAAGACTTCTGGCGATCATGGTATTATTCTCACATTTTTATTTAGGCTTGTACACCACTTGCATATAACAGAAGAATATGGAAATTTGTCTACAGCAATGTTTATTGTTAGTGATGCTTTAAAAAAAGCTCAGGGCATCTATTCCAAACTGAAAGCTTAGTCTACATCAATAGATAAAGCTATAAAAAGAGTTAATTTAATACACAGTCATCCTTTCTGTTTATCAGGCTATTCTCATTATGCTCCACCTATCGTAAAAAATAAACCACTCCCTGAGCCCCCCCAGATTCCTAACCCACCCATCAGGAACAGCTTTTCAAAGTCATCACTGTTCAACTGCAGAAGGTAGGGAACAAATCTGATGGCAAATCCTGCTGACAAACCCTGTCCTTCTCTACCGCATATGGGCCATATTTTAGCACAAGCATCCCTAGCTATTGCAAGATCAGTGGTATCACCATTGGTTAAAAAAAAAAAAGTAATTTCTTGATGACAACAATTTGATGCAACTAGTTATAATTACCTGTTCATTATTTTGTACAGTTATTTGGATGGTTTTGCTAATGCCAGTATTCAGAGGTCCTCCAAAGAGAGGAAATGTAGCTCAAGAGTCACGCAGCACGGAACTCAGTCAAATACCTTGGGATAACTAGGGGGGGGGGAAACAAGTTCCAACCCGAAGTAATCTAAGTCCGTCATTTTTCTGTTTTAAGCTTTTTGTCACTGCAGTTTCCACCCTTCACAGAATGTTACAAAACCTATTGTTAGCTTTTCTGCATTTTCTGAAAATCCTCCTCATGCAAGAAAAGTGTGATATATCCACTATCCCCCACCGCTCTGCAAACAACTGGTTTAACCGGTTTCCAAGAGAAAGGCTAGTTAGGGCAGGGACAGAGAGGCACCACATCAGCAAAAGGAGCTGTTTAAGTTTTTATTCCCTCCAGCTGCTTCTCTCTCCACTCTGCCAAAGGCTGTAGCCCTCTGCCCAGGGCAGCTTCACCTAGATTGCTGCAGCTGGAGGTTTAAGTAAATGGTATGACTACCCATGAGAGGAACATTAACTAGTCTGTATGAATATTTGGATACTAAAAGCCAAAATGATACAATGGGCCTTCTCCCTTGGCAAAAGTAATGCTGAGCATCAGCAACTTAACTCCACAAAGGGGAATAATGACAGTGGAGCAGTACGTAGGCAAAAGCCTTTTTCTGGAGTTCTGTAATGGTTTCCATGGTTTTTACTTTTGAGATGTTCTGCATGCTGCAAAGGGCAAGAGATCCAAGAACTAATATGTACCTCCACTCTGGAAACGCTCTGAGTGTTCTCAGAACAAGCTTCGATTTTCAAGCAATTACGCTTCCACAGGAAATAAAACCCCCCTTAAATCGTATACTCATATACAGCTGCTAGCCAATGTCTATCAATTTAAAACACTTTCAAAGGCCATTATAAGAGGACTGGGACCATGCCCATGCCCAAAATTGCAAAATTGGTTTTTACAATGATTACCTTTACCTTGGATTCTTAAGAAGCCTACAGGCATTCAACTGACAGCAAAAGGAATACATGATTTGCTAATGCCAAAGTGGATCAAATTGTTAGAGCAGTAACCAATGTGCGTTTTTCCACTTTGTTTTACTATCCGCGGTCTTTGTTATTCAGTCCAGCCTTGATCCTCAGGATGAGCTAGAGGAACACAGGACAGGAAGGAAGCTCTTGAACCTAGACGCACCTTCTCATCCTTGCAAGACAATATCATAAGTTTTAGATCAAATTCAGTTTGAAAAGTAGTCAGATTATTATTTCCCTTTCCCTAAGCATATATGCATTTATGTGAAAGCTGTTACAAGTTGACTTTAAATATCAGGCTTTCTTTTTTGACTGTTTTATATCCATTTGTTATGTCAACTTCTTTTCATGCCTTATGATCCCCTCTCTGACCACCTATTTGTATAATAAGCATAACCTAACAAAAAATGGATGGCAAAAAGATAAACACACCAAGCTCTCACTTCAATCAATCGGTCAATCAAACAAACCACCTCTTCATCCATAGAGCATCTAATTTTTGCACTATGACAGCTGTGCAGATACAGAAAAATTACCACAGGGAATTAGGGAAGAGGTAGTTCTGTCCACTTCAAAGTTGACTGCTATTCAGAAGGAGTGCTGATTTATGAGGTAGCTAGTACTTAAAATATAAATACTAACAAGCACATTAATACTTCTGCATTCCCCCTCTTCATGTCAGATATTGTCAGATTGTTGGTGACAATCTAGTAACACATTTGAAGTAATTTGCATGAGCCCTTTTTTTGGAAAACTTGATTTTTTTTCTAAAAAACCCCATAAACCATTCTTTTTCCTTTTCCATTCATCCAGAAGTATCCATCACTGTTATTGTGTTCCAAAGTAAAGACTGCGGCTACTATACCAAATCTGTAAAATCATCTCTTTAATGCTACAGTAAACATCCCCCTGTTTTCTACCTTGCACCTGAGTAGCACTTTCTCAGATAAGAACAGGCATTCAGGGAAAAAGAAAGGCGCTCTGTTGGGTAAAGGCAAGTTTTATTGAAGTGATGGCCACATGAAAAGGCCAAAGACATATTTCCAACCAAAACACTTCTCTATTCAGACTAGCAATTCTGAAATTACTACAGCAAATATATATTTTTACCTCTTCATACGTTTGGTTTCTCAGCTTGTGGGTGGTAACTGCTATTTGCAAGGCTCCTAAGGGAGATATTTTCACAGTAACAGTAGAACTATCAGGTAGTTGAGGAAGAACTGGTGCACTGGGTGAAGCCAAGGCATAAGCCAAATGAAGCATAGGTGCTTAAGCTGCCTTCAAAGCCACTTAGTACAAACTAAGGAGAGTTTTTAAATATTCCTCCACAATTCCAGGATATATCGTCTTTTATCAAAGCAAAAGGATGGAGGGCAATAGCCAAAGGAAGATTTAAATTTAGAAAATATAGAAAATAATCTAACCATGTATTCTTTCAGTTATGCTTTGGGGAAGGAGGGTCATGAAAGAAAAAAAGCCACTCTACTCTCCCATGTATCACTTCTAACACGGGTTCCCTTTGGCCATCCTGAACCCCAAATCCAACTGGCCACATCTACACTACAGCCGGACAAGCTCTGGTCTTCTTGTCCTTCAAATGCAGCACATTTCACTTGCACAGATGGGTCTCCCTTCTGGGTAAAGGCAACATGACTCGTTTCCAGTACAGCTAGTTAAAAATGCAGCTACAGTGCACACACAGGCCTGTGAACTTGGAATCACTCCCATTTTTGGTTTTTAATTAATATATACTCTGCATAGTGACCGTAGAGTCTTTTTTTTTTTTTTTTTTTTTTTTTTTTTAATACGCCCTCCTTAAGCTTGGGCTGAAGGCAGGCTGATAGAAGAGTAAAATTTGGTCCTAAGCTTGTAAACTCTTTGGGCAGGGGTTACATTTTCTGGGAAACATCCTAACAAAATATGGCACTGTAAGGAAAACAAACAAACAAAAGAACCAGAAAGCAAAGTCAGCACGGTGCTCTTCCAAAAAAGAGCACCACAGTATATCAAGAAGCAGCAATACTAGTTACAATTTTAAATTGCTTTTTGAAAGCAAATCACAGCTACAATGCTGTACATTACAAATGCAAATATATGACATATAAAAAGTTTCCTACGCAAAATAATCCTGCTTCCAGTCCACATTCTTCTATGCCATTTACTGCAAGTGCATATTAAACTTTGATATATTTGCTTACGGACAGTTTATTGCCACAAAGGTAAGTTCTGGCAGTCTTAGCAACAGAACACAGTTTAGTAGCAGTTATTAAAATATCTTTACATTAATTAAGATCTTAATCTTCCATCATAAAAAATAATATATATAGTAATGCAAGAGGTGTCCACTACATTCATAAGTACAATACTTGAGTTTTACTAAAAACAGTGAGCATGCAACTCAGACCTGAAAGAAATCAATAAGCAACTGGTATTTAATACAGCCAGTGATACATGTTATTTGCATACATTTATTCACAGCTTACAGTGTTCAATAATCTACAGTCCTGAAATATGCGCATTTTAAAAAGGAACTTATCACAGCTCTAGAGATGGCTGAGCAGGCATCGTGCAGAAGAGACTAAATCAGGTCAGCTGCAAACTGAGTTTGAACTAAGTAAGACAAAGTCGTACCCCTCCACTCATGTGCTTCCATTGTTAAAATCACAGCAGGAGAGTGACTTGCACTTATTTTTATGCATATTTCAGATCTCTCCTGTCGCTCTGTTTTGGCATTCTTTTGAATGACACTAACCAAATTCAGCTGTGAATAAGGAACTAGAATTCAACCTCCGAGATCTGGAGCAAATGGTGAATGTTGAAGATCTGGTAATTGTTTCAAAAGCAAATGCAAGAAAGCCTAAATGTAGCCTCATGTTTGCTATCTACATTTCCAAGCTACAGATGCCTGAAAGACTCATCCCCACACTACCATTTATCAGTCCTGTGATCTGAAAGTCCACAGAGAATGTTTTCACTGGTAGCACAAACCATAAAGATTCCGGTTAGAACACATATGGGGGGGGGGGGGGGGGGGGGGGAGTGCTTAAGACTGTGGAAAGGAATTAAAATATTTAAATAAAGCCTGTTGGCTTTGTTGATTGTGTATCAAAATATATACAAGAAACAAAAAATTAAACCAAAAGCACAGTTACTGAACAGTTTATTCTTAACATGTGCTGCGTTTCTGCTGTTCTTATGTCCAGATTAATCCCAGTCCCAAATAAGGTAATATTAAAGGAATGAGCATTAATTTCCTCAGAGCCTCATCTAGGATAGATAGGAAAGAAAGAATACTCTCTCATATTGGTATGTATACCAGGGAATCATTCACTGTAAAACAGCACAGAGAACGTGAAAATATGAGTGAAAAAAATGGAAAGTCTCTTTTTGGAAGGTAAGCAGGGTTTAAAAACATGCATACGCATTTTAATAACTTACAAATAAATTAAGATGGTGAAAGGCAGCATGGACTAGAAAGGGGAAAAAGAAGACTGAAGCTAAAAAAAAAAAAAGGTGTTGTGTTGATAATAGAAAAAGTAATTCTATGGCAGAGATGTATTTTTCTTGGAAAAATACCCAAACATTCTGTTGAACAACCTGGAACAGAGATTCTCTCATGGGTGTATAAGATCTGTGCAAATGACATGTGCAAACACAGAGAAATGAGAGAAGGATATAACATCATCAATCATTAGAATATTCAAAAGATGCATCTATTGACAAAAGTTCTGTCCTTTTCTCTCAGAAGTTACTGTTAGGAGTCTGACCTACAGACTCTGATTCTTCATTTAGTGTCTTCAATATGACTAAGTCAGTATGAGTAGTCTTTTCATCCAAGTACAGACATTACTACAGTAATGAAACATTGCTTCCTGGTCTTGAACACAGCCAGTCAACCTCAGGTTAAAAAGCCATATCTTAAGCCCTTTCTCCCAAAGCTTCAGCTCACTTACTCTGATTCTCGGCATACTATCCCAAGACTTCCACAGATGCCATTAATCTCTACTACAGTACCATGCCCCAGATATGCCAAGCATTGTATTTCATAGTTTCAGGCACCCTCTACATTTTGTGGACCGCTGCCTTCATATTTTCAATCCAGCTTTGCAAAAAAAATATAACCAAGACTAAAAATTTAGGAAAGACAAAGCAGAAAATGCCATTTCTGTTTTGTAAGCATCACTAGACAGGAAACAACTCAATTTTAATTTCTTCAACATGCAGAGAATATCACTAACCATATAGATTAGTGAGCTGACAAAAATATGTGAAAGAAACTGTAAACACTTTAAAATGCTTTAAGTCTAAAGTCTAGTTATTCCAGTTACTATATTAGATCAAGTTTTTAAATCAATATCAAAAGAGCCATCACAGGTTTGTCAAATTCTGTTTCCAAGCCACTTGCAATTAATTTGTCACTTCTCATTATACTTCTGATCACCAGCTTTAACATTTACATGAGGAACAGTTCACTGCTGTCAGCGCATAATATAAGACAGTCTTTCAGAGCTACTGAGGGCTTCTTTCCTAGAAGAGCCTAAAAAGCTGAAAATAACACACAGAAATAAAAACCTGTAGTTAAATGCTACAACACCAACAGATTGTTCTTCTACATGAAGATTTCTCTTTTTGCAACTGCGGAATGTGTTTAAAGATTCAGCGTTTCTACTGTCTCATCGAAGTCCCGACCAGCTGTGGAGGTACGAAGCCCACCCAGAGGGCCGTGAGGTACTCTCTTCCTCACCTGAAGGAGAAAGAAAAACATACTTTAAACTAAGTTTATTATGTCAGACATTGCATCATTTGGTTACATGACCTTGTTTCGCCCCACCTCTGTCCTTTTTCAAATGCTGTCCTCAAACTTGTTGAGGAGGTAACATTCAATACTCACTCTTGTGCTGCCATAGATGCGTTCATGGATTTTATCATGAAGCCTGCTTTACTTTGGGTACTTAAGGATGTTTTAAAGAGGCCATTTATCACCTTTCTCCAGAAAAATCCAGTCGGTGTTCATTAGAGAACATCAAAATGCTATGGACTTAATTTACATCTCATCTTCCCAAATGGAAAGGCTGTCATGGAATGCAGTACTTTGCTGCTTTCCTTATTCATGTGATTTTGTTCACAACTTTTAAGTGCTTATATATACATACGGTACTCACTCTTTATATTAATTTTAAAATAAAGTATAGGTCAGTTGCTAATGAAGTACAAGAAGCTACGGGTTGTTATTGAGAAGTGGCAAACAATACCTTAAAAAGTGTTTTTAAGGGGACAAACGCTCAAACAGAGTATGTGAAGCAGAGCCAGAACATTATTATACAGTCATCTCTTGGGTTAATTTCTTCCAAAGGCTTAACTCTTTTTCTTTCTTTCCCTAGTTCCTTTATTTCTTAAACAAAAAGCATATTTTCTTGAAGAGATTTTTAAAGTTAATATATTGAAACTAGTATTACATCTGCAGTACTGCCTTGAGAGGACCACTTTAATTATCTTTTTAGAACATCTGCCAAGAAAGTAATTCATTTATAGTAAGCTCTATTTTAAGGTCACTTTAACAGAAATCTTTAACTCTACTCAAAACATGAACACATTAATTTTTTACAACTTACTATCATCTTCCTAAAATGTGTATGTTTCAGAAGAAATTAGATTTTACCTTAATTTTATTTATATTTTTGGGTATTTGTTCTGTTTTCTGAAAACTGAATAGTAACTTCCCAACAGAGCAAAATGGTTTTATTGCTAGCTCACTGGCATTACGCTGCTAAGCTTTGTTTTTCCTCAAAGGTCTACATAAAAGAAAGCACAGAACTTCAGTTGCCTTTATTTCCACTTTTCCTTTTTTTGCGTCAACGTTTTGAACACCACCTACCTTGGGCAATTGCAACTAGCTTCCCCTTCTCTTCAGGGCTGAGCTGCAACATGGTGTCTATTACTGGGAGCAGCCTTTCTTTCTCACTTCCTGATTTTAGAAATATGAATTGCAATAGAACATTCTTCAAGTATTCTAGATTAGCCACAGACTTTTCTCTCTCTTGATTTCTTTCCAATCTTCTGATTTCATTTTTAAGAAGCTGCAGATGAGGGAAAAAGATATGCAATATTGTTTGCTTCATATAATGAGCAATTGAACAAAGGTCTTTTGAAGAGCTAAAAAGCAAATTATGCATGGTGCTTCAAAGAGAATAAATGCGTGCATAGCACATATTCTGGACAGAAATCCAGTGAAACTTGAACACGTGATAATGTTGTCCAGAAATAACTTTTTATTGATCAAAAAGAACCTTTTTTGGTAAAATCTGTGCAGTAGTTATAATGATATATAGTACTAACTATTCAATTTCAGTGATAAAGAGTAAGAGTTGAACAGTTAAATAAGCAATGTGGATCAAAGATTTAACAATATTATCATTCATTAAGAAACATTTTATAAAAGAAAGCTTAGCATGTTTAGAGAATATGCTAACTTCAAAAATGTTTTCAGAAAACTCAGGGAAGTACAATCAAATCAAATCAAACCAAACCAAACTCTATTAGTACATGTATTTCTAAACATGTATCTTCTTTTAACTTAAGACAGCTAAAAGGGGTTACAGGAAGAGAAACCAGACAATGCTTCCCTTGGTTTTTGGGATTTACCGCTTTCATCCAAGTGAAAACAGTAAAGGCACTTTACTAAACATTAAACTTGAGGGGTTTTTTTGTAGCAGCTTTTACTCTCCCCCCCCGCACCGCCTAGAAACTGTTGGGAAAAAAAAACCCAAACAACTGAATTAAACTCTGGAAGTTTTGCATCACCAAATTTTTATAGACTGGGATTTCTGAAACATATTTGGTGTTAAACATTTGGTCTAAGAAACAGACCATAGAAATTAGAGCTGTCCCCACATTTCCTGCATGTCTGCTAACCTTTATTTGTTCCATTAGGATTGCATTGGTTGCTTCTGATTCACGAAGTAATTCATTCAAGTGATCAGCACTCTTTGCTGTTGTGTTTAGTTTCTGAATCAGTTCATCCTTGGTGAGTTCTGTTTGCCACTGAGATGGTTCTGCAATTAATTGGAAAAGAAAAGAAAACTGAGAGAAGGAAAAAGCACTTGCATCTACTTTATACTAACTTAACATTAGGACTTGATTAATGTAGTTTCTTAGAAACAAAATCCACACAAAGTCAGACTGCAAAATTAACAGACATCATTGCTGCTGCCGCATCCTTGTTTTGCGATCTATTTCTGTATACGTAAGTATAGAAGGGGATTGGCAAATCAGTTCTAAGTACCTCAAGATACATGGTTTTAATTTACCCTTGGTTTCCTACCCATAGATGGAGATTTTCAACAGTTCTCCACAAAGCGTTCAGTAGATTTTTAAAACATGACTAGATGCTACCATATATTTTTCTACTTTTTTTGGGACTCTTAAATCATTGTTCTTCATGATGGCTTTCATTTTCCTAGAAAAAAATATGAATAAATTCCTGTTCGAATAAGCCACATTAAGATGAACAGACATTTTATGCTTTCATTAATGAGAGTTAAATCAGCACTCAATTGTCTCTAATACAGACTAGTCCAGAATACAAAAAGTTCTGTAACTATTCACTGACTTGCTCATCCAGTCTCTTCCCTTCAGAAAGGGAAATGTCATGGACACATGACATCTTTAAATCACTAAAGCCTGTAGCAATGTTTTATTGTTAGTCCTTACTCAAGGACAAAACTCCTACAGAAATTCAGGATAGTGTAAACTCAGTGGCACTTAAGTAGACTTGTGTCTTGCACCTAAAAGGATGAAAACACAATGTTCTCAGATATTTTAAGGGCACAAACTTCTGCAACTTACATAGATAAGTGCTTCAAAAAGCCACATATTCTACCTACCAAGTTTTGCTTCTGGGGAGTTCAAAAGTTGTTCCAAGGATGGTACATAAGTGCTGGCTGAAGAGACAGACTCTGTGTCCGTTGTTTCCATACCTTCTCCCTCTTCCCTAGCTACAGTGTGCACATCGAGAACAGGAAGGTCAGTGTTTCGCCGTTCTCTTAAGTTCTTCGTTGCTGGATTTGAAACAGCTGGACCTGAAAGATATTTACTGATGTTTGTCATCAGAATGAAATTGGTAGGGCTATTTCATAGGTGTGACTATCTCAGATTGGAGAACAGTACATAAAATACTCTTCAAAAAGCAGGGGGAGGAAAGGTGAAGAACAGGGAGAAAATCAGATACACACATAACATTTATAATAGAAAAGACAGCCTTTCACCTCCAAATGCCCATTCCAATAAAAGCCTGTTTCTAAATCCGAACTTGATTGGCAATTTTTATTTCAGTGACTATGCAACTTCACGCAACTCTCCCTGAAGATGTGTTGTAGCTATGACAAGAGTGTCAAATGTTTTTAATGCAAAACAGAATTAGCTTTTCTTTCTATCAGTCCTGTGGGAGGTGTAAATTGTTCTGTTTTAATACTGTGTGCACTATCCTGCTGCTTCAGTAACATATGGAAAGAGTAACTTCTTAAACTGTTACTGCTGCTTGGCAAATGTCTGGCTACATCCTAATTAGTAACTTTACAGACATAAAAATAGCACTTGAGCTTGAACACAGTAAAATCTTAAATTAGAAGGATCAAATAGCAAGTATACCAATAAAAAACATTGTTAAAACAGGTTTCAATACACTTTTCTTTAGCTCTGCCCCTCATACTGGAGGCAGAGGTCCAGTACGCTCCAAAATCTGAGACAAACTGATAGGAAGAGCACCAAATATTTACAAACTAATTTCCCTCCATCTATCTGACAATGCAGGTACTGCAGAAGAGATAACAGTGATGCAGATTCTAGAAGAGAACAGAATAGTTCCAGTTGGAAGGGGCCTACAGTGATCATCTAGTCCAACTGCCTGACCACTTCAGGGCTGACCAAGTTAAAGCATGTTGTTAAGGGAATTGTCCAAATGCCTCTTAGACACTGATAGGCTTGAGGCATCGACCACCTCTCTAGGAAGCCTGTTCCAGTGCTTGACCACCCTCTCGGTAAAGAAATGCTTCCTAATGTCCAGCCTGAACCTCCTCCGGTGCAGCTTTGAACCATTCCCACGTCCTATCACTGGATACCAAGAAGAAGAGATCAGCACCTCCCTCTCCACTTCCCCTCCTCAGGAAGCTGTAGAGAGCAACGAGGTCACCCCTCAGCTTCCTTTTCTCCAAACTAGACAAACCCAAAGTCCTTAGCCACTCCTCATAGGACATGCCTTCCAGCCCTTTCACCAGCTTTGTTGCCCTCTTCTGGATGCATTCAAGGACCTTAAGATCCTGAAAGGACAGTAATAACAATGACACATTCCTTACTTGGTATCAGTGGATTGATATGGCATCCTGCAAATTCTCCAGAAAAAGTTTCTGGTGTATTACAGAACCACACACTATAAACACGTTTTAGATTCAGACTCAGGTACACAAATTTGTATCTAACCCAAGAAAACCTGGTATTATGACTGATAGTTACCTCTAGTGCTTGGTTCACTCTTGAGTTGGAAGAGCTGGGCTTCTACTCTGGAGAGTTGCTGCTGAAGTGTCTCTACTGTCTTCCTGTGCTCTTCTTGCAGGTTCCTGACTTGATCTCTGAAATTGTTCCGGAGAGCTTCATTCTGGGCTGTCAGCTGACTCAAAGTCTGGGCATGCTCTGTTTTCATGACCATGTTCTCAGATTGTATTGTGCAGAGCCTGTAAACAGCATACACACAAAACATAAGAAACAAACAGCAAAACAGTGTCATTTTTACATTTCAAAATTTTTAGAGTTTACAGTAGTCTTCAGTTTTCATGTGTATGACTATCTTAGAATGACCATGCAACTTTTTTCCATTTAAATTCCTCTTTTTACAGGGAAAATCTAAGACTGAGAAAGTTACGCTTATTACCTATCATATGAATGCACTGTGCTATATAAACTCTTGATTTCCATTTCAGAACACAAAATTCAGACATCTTTGGGAAAAAATGAAAGTATTAGAGACACTGTGGTCTAAACATTCTTAAATTCTAAAATTGCAACACAACTGTTTATAGTGTCATACAGAGCATGTCACTCACCTTATACTCCACTTCCTTTAACATTTATTTACCAAACATTTATGCAGGACTTCTGAAAACACAAGTTTCTAAGAAGCTAAGTTTAACTTGTTTAGGCTTCAACTTCCAGTGCAAAAAAGGGTAGAAGAGTGGAGTTGTTAGCAAGAAAAATGTCAGTAAACACATCAATTGTACTTGGTTTGGAGGTACTCCGGAAGCAAGACAAAACTGTCACAAGCAATTAAACAAGTGCATGTATTGGAAAGACTAAGCATAGGACTTGCCCTTATAAGCATACAAACTTAAATATAGCTAGGGTAGCAAAGAGCTAGTCTCTATGGGTACAAAGGGAACCTACTGTGATATGGGTTGTTTCCAGAAAAATGCAGAAGGACATAATTTAGTTGATTACAATGAATCATCATGTGGCTATCAGGAACAGATAAAACAGTACAAAGCTAGAGACAAGAAGTCAACAGTTCCTAATACTAAGCTGTAACTTCTAATGAGTATTTCATGTGAACTTTGTACCCTAAATAGAGAAGAAGAGACAAGAAAAGACCCTTTTTGAAGAGCTCAAATATTAGGTACTCATGTGATTTTTCAAGAAGTGATAGAGATTAAACAGATTCCTTTCATTTTGAAAGAAATAGTAGAGTAAGAGTGTGGCAAGCACAGACTTCAAAACCATTACTTTCTGTAAGAAAGGCACTTGGTGGACCCAGGACTGGATCTGAATATTTTGTCAGTGAAATTGCTCTGCATTTAGCTACCTTATTTTTCTAATAGGAAACATCCATAAAATGTAGTTGAGCAGTCCAACACAAACGTAATGCTGAGCATTGGCCTTAAAAATAGTCAATGTGCTTAAAAAATTTTAATTTTTAAATCTGATAGTTAACAGGTAGAAAACTCACAGAAATCTCAAATTCCCTGATCAGCTACTACTTCATTTTCATTGCTGAAGCTTCTGAAGACTGATGAAAAATAGCAAACAATCCTTTTGAAAATTCCTTTAACTTTCTCAACGGTTATGCCCTTTCTTTGGGAAGCGCAGTTATAGGCCACTACATGCCTAGCCCTTAAAGATCACACAAAATAAAATATCTGTATCTATTCATCAGCAGACCATACTTTTCACGGAGTTCTGCCTCTTTTGCAACAGCCTCTTGCAGCATCTTATTATGTCTTTCCAGCAGGGTGTCGTGTTCAGACTGCAACGCCTGGAGTTCAGACGCATTCACCTGTGAATTATGCTGCGCATCTTGCAGCTTAACTTTAAGTTGATCTACCACCATTTCCAACTGTTCTCTGCAAGAGGAAAAAAGAAACAAACAACATACATTTTAAGTGAATTATATTATTTCAGAACCTATATTATATCCACAGCATTTTGTACAGCTGATCCAAATTGTTTATTTATTAAATTAATACAGCATCATGACCAAAATAATCTTAGAATGTGACTGCAGCAGAAACAATTAGGAAAGTTCTGATCGTGTTTCAATATAGGTACAAATAGGTTTATCACATCCCATCTGAACTGCTGGGAACATTGGGATAGAAAGTGTGACTGCTACCACTTTCTACTTCAAGCTGGTTTGGAGGAACAAGACAGAAGAACAATGATATGTGGGATGCAGATGGGAGAAAAAAATGTCTTCTTAAAAGTGGTGGAGGGTTTTTTGTTTTTTTAGGAAAGGCACATCAGTTCAATGAGACTGAATACAGGAAACAAATGGAGGAGATTTTGAGCAGAGGACTAGAAAGCAACATCAATCCATAAAAACAGATAAACTCTGTTGATCAGAAATAAATCAAAATCAGATACACTAGGAGGAAAAAGTCTTAAGTCACACACATTCTCCTTTTTTGCTTTCTGTATTTATATATGCAGACATCTCCATTATCTCATAAACTGTATATCTCATTAACCCTTAGAGTTGATGCTTGTAAATAATTTCTTTGGACACTATTTTTTATCTGTTTATTGCTTGATTACTTGTCCACTTTGTTTCCAATGTGACCCTCTTTCACAAAAAACTAACAATGCCAGAACTTCTTGAAATTCTGCAAAAAGGAGAGACACAGAAATGCAACTCTTGCAGTTTGCTTGCTTCAAAGAAAAGAAGGGGTAGATGTATTAAACAAACCCCAAACAAACCATAAAACCAAGTCCTCTAACAAAGCACAAGTCTCCCTCTGGTGGATTTTCAGCAGCAATTGCACGTACCATTTTAAGATCTGTGTCAGAAATGACTTTTGACATCTCATGCATAAACGTCCAGTCTGTCACCAAGGACAGCTATCAGTAACTTATAAAAATAACTTACAGAAACTGATCTACTTTTGCAGTGGGTTCAGACATTTTCTGAAGTGAATCTGAATTTATTTGGCTTACAACTATACTGAAATGATTTTCAGGGAACTTTTGGCAGTATAACCTTTTTTTTCTCCCCCCCAAGTCTTTCGTCATATAACAGCTGACATGTATTTCAGAAATCTGCTGGAACTGATGCCTGAATTGGCAGCCAGAGCTTTACCTACACTATTCCTTCCTGAAAAAGTTCAAAGTGAGCTCAGCTGAACAGTATCAATCTGCTCTTTTCTTCTTAGTTGGAAATGGTGCTTTGCTGCAATACTTTATGTCAGAGAAAACGACGTGTCAAGTCTACACAGAAGATGCTGGCTAATTTCAGCTCATGAGAATCTTCCTAACATCTTACTTCTCCCTCTGACTGTAACAACAGGTTACAGTACACAAAAATAAATGTTAAACAAGACAGACCACAGAATTAGAAACTAACATAGTACCACCAGAGTACAAACTGATGATTTCTTCTGCTCAGATAGGCAGAGCCACAGTTAGATTACAGATCAGATAAAGTTTATAGAAATAAAGAGGTTTTTTTTTTTTTTTTAAACTAAAGTAACTGGAGAAGCAAACTGCCTCCCTTCTGATATTTTCCTTACTCAAGCAAAGAGTTAAATAGTGGAACTCACTTGGTCAGAAATTAGCAAAGGCAAGCACAAAAACTCGAGTATCAGTATTCTTCTGTATGCATATAAAAATTTTAGTTTTACCTTTCTTGTTTGGCTCCCTCAGATTCTGTCTGAGAAGCAGATTTATTCTTTTGCTGTTTTAGAACGTTATGAACACGGACTTTGTAGCTCTCAAATTCAGATGTAACAGATGCTTGTTCAGCCTATCATATAGAAAACAAACCCTTCATAAGTTATGCTATTGAGTATTGCTCGCTTATTTCTCTAAAATGAAATGCATTACATTGAAAAAAAATTAAGAACCAGCTGTTGCATTTTCTTCTTTTAAGTGGATAATTAAAGTTGTGACTATCATAACAGATCATGTTTCTTTAGACTTTAATTGAATATCATAAAATGTGAAACTTAAAAAAGATACACTGATTTTCAACATAACAGTATTAAAGACAAGAAAGAATACTTGCAAATTCAAAAATTGCATTCAACAGCGATTCACAAGCAAGGGGTTCTATCAAACAGCTTTAAATGAAGGCAAAGGTGAAGGAAAAAAAAAGGGATAATACTGTTTTCCTTTACACTACCCAGGTGATAAAAAAATCTAGTATGCCTTAAAGTTATGCATAACTTTGAGGAGTTAAGTCAGTCTTGTAATGGTATTACACAGCACAAGATATAATATTCTAGTTGATTGTAAGGGTGTTTGGTCTGTCTTCTCTTCTAAATTCAGCTAATACATGAGTTTTTGTGGACATACAGAAAATTACCTCACAACATAGCTTCATCCTTGACTGTACACTATACAGCAAGAATTATTCCCATCCTTCAAGTACTCATGTTGTATATTTTTCTAAGAAAACACAGATGCAGGTTTTCATTCTTGGATCTTAGGAGAAGCTCATGGATTCATTAGTCATCCCTGAGATGACTAAGATGCTCTCATCTCCAAGAGGAGGATTTTGGAAAGTTTCTCTTCAGCTGAACTGATGAGTGAAATTCCATAGTGCTGACCCTGACTAGCCGCTGCTCCAGCTTTTCTGGAGTCTGTAAGATTTGTGATTTTTCTTTAAATTAATCCTTCTCTTTTCTTCCAGTCAAACTATGTGAGCTAGAATATTCTAAGTCCTCGGATACACAGCCTTAAATGTCAGCATGACTTTTGCCTTCTAACCTACTATATACTTTAGTGTCCACCTTTCCTTTGGACAGAATTTTCCTTTGTTAATAACCTTGTAATAATATCTATTTTTTAGATGTAGGGCACCTAAAGAGGAAGGCTAATCTTCCAACAGCTTCAAGCCATGCCATCATGGAAGATGTACACTCTGAGTGGTTTCACAACATCAAGGAGCAAGCCACCATGGATAGGTACCGTAAGTCCCCAGTTATGAAGAACGCATTTGTAAAACCATGATCCATATCTACCAGTACAACTCAGGCAAACCTCCTGCAGCAGCAACCATAAAGTTTGTCCATTTCAGTTCATCTTTTTAAAATGTAGAAGTTTTTTGAGAGGCTGCATTCAGCTGTTACTCATCTGCAGGATGCATACCTATCATACAAAAGGGGCTATAGTGTGGTGCAGTAATCTCCATAAAGATAGTTTGACCATAACAGTCCTACTATATTCTGAATATGTCCCCAGTGCAAATGCTAGATTCCAGGAACATCTAACACAGTGTAATATGGACAAAAAATGAGAAATAATAAAAACCTCAGCAATAGTGTCAGTTTCACATGTAGCTCAGCTGCCAATTAAGAAGCTGCTCATATAGCAGCATATTAAAAGGTACTTGCAAATGTATTTTTCACAGTTTTTTTTTTAAAGCGGTATCTGTGTTAACTGTTTTTTATATGGAGCAAATTATATTCCTTTTCTGTTTGTTCTTTGCCCCTTTTCTTTAAAGCCTTCTTTTTTCACCCCCTCAATGTATACTTGCTGATCATCTTAAATGAACTCCAACTCACCACTACCACCACAGGTTTTCCCTACTGGAAATAAAGGAGTGCAGTCCAGGAGTTCCACCACAAGTGATACATGACAACCAGGACAGAGTCTGGCTTGTCCTTTATACCACCACTCAAATACATTAAGCACTGGGATAATTCCCAACTCTTGACAGACAAAAAGACAAGAGTGAAAGATCTGCAAAATATTTTTAGAAAAGCAGACAGAGAGTGCAGTAAATCTCCCTTCTAAAGTCTCTGACATTACTTCTTCCGCTAGAGTACCTGGGCTGCTTTGCACTCTTCTTGCAAGGTTGCAATTTTTTGCTGGTAAGCAGTCAACGTACGCTGGTGTTGCTCTGAAGAAGTTCGCAGGTGTTCCTGAACTTTATGCTTTTCTGATGTTAGAACAGCCACTTGAATCTGAAAAAGTCAGTTGAAAACTTCACTGTGACACTTCACTATGACACACTGTGACACTTCCTCGAAAACTTCCCTCTCCAAGGGGATGTGCCACAGAGCACATAGTATTCTACTACAGTAATTCCTACACAGAACTGGTGAATATAAAATTAAAATCCAATAAAAATAGAATAAAAAATAGACATGAGTTACCATGTACTTAATTAAAAAAATATATGATGTTGTTTAAAGAGAGAATTGAAGATAACATTACAGTGGTGGGGTGGCAACATTTAAGCAAGCAACCCCTCTCCCTTCCCTTCCCTGCTACCTTTCATTACATTCAATTCCTATTCTGCCCAACCAACATTATACAACATTATACAAATTTATACAGATGGACAACACTTAAGATTTTTGCTGATGATGTTGCGTTCCTTTGTTTTTAAACTGAGCAACTTCCATTTTTAAAGAAATTATTTTAAGAAGTATCCCAGTTACAAGCTTCAAATTATGCAGTCCTCTCTTTTGGTGGAAAGGGAAAGGAGAGAGGAACAAGAAAGGGTAAACTTGTTTAAAGAACATCACAGGGGAAATATCTGGGGAAAGCAGCAAATAGACAAAACATTTAAGAAAAAGAACCAGTAACCTAGTAATAATAACAACACCTTTTCATTCTTCAGCCTATATTCCATCTGCCCACTACAAATCACACCCTTAATACTTAAATAAGAAACCTTATACTAACAAAGAAGTGAAGTTTCTTGCCTTATAGGCTTCCACTTGTTGTTGACTGGCTTCCAGTTCGCCTTTTAATGATGCCTGCAACATTAGATGGTCATTTTCCTGCATGATAAAATTATCTGGTTATTAAAAAACCCAAACCTCAGCAACTTAATAATTCAGCTACCAGCCCATTTTTTAAAAGTTAGTTTAAAAATGGAATACGCAGTCATTAACATCGGGACTTACAGCTTGTTTTGAATCAGCCAGTTCTTTTTTGGTTTTCACGAGGAGTTGTTTTATCTTGGCATTTCTTTCCTCATCCTGTTGCATAGTTGACTGAAGCGACTCTAATGCAGAAAACAGCAGTTATATGCAAAGGAAACTTACCCTCCTATATTTCCTTAAAAATACTGGAAAATATTTAAGCAAATTCTGACAGATTTCTTATGAGCTGCAAACAAGTAGCTTACAGTAAGTTTAGTACCCTATTTCTAAGTATCACAAAGATCTTCAAACAAATGAAATTGTTTTAAGACTTACATGTAAGGATAGGAAGAAATGAAGTTTTTAACCACATGCTAACTAGTAAAGTTTTATGAGTGTGGTATGTCAGAATGAAAACCCCTGTCAATCACTGACTTTCAGAACTTATGATTAACTTAATCAGGTAAGAAACACAGTTTATCAGGCAGGCAATTTGGGTTTTATTTGCTGAATACAAGATCAAGTGACTGATAACCTTGTGGAGTTTCCTTTAAGGAAAAGTAATTTTGACTATGTAACTGTTTAGTATTCCCTACAAATTTTACTCTGACTCATTGACTTGAGTTGTTTGTGAATTGTATTTTTTACCATTACTAACTATACCATAGAGACTCTTGCTGTTTATAGTTTACTCACTTATTTCTTCCTGTAGGGTCTCTTGCTTCTGTTTCTGAATCCCCGTCTCTTGCTCGAGATCTTCTATTCTACTGTCTTTATCACTAATCTTCTGATTAAGTTCTTTTACTAGCCTTTCGTAATCAGCTATTTCCATATCCATCAGCGTACTCTTTTGAGCATCCTGCAAGTTATACACAATGAAGTTACAGCTTACAATCTACCTTGGTTGCTAAGATTTTTTTTTTTTAAATTATATTAAAAAACTACATTGCTCATGTAACAAAAAACTTTTCCATATCCACAAGCAACACCCGTTCATCAGGTTTCCATATCCTCAGTAAATAATGTGTTTTCAAACAAGAAGCAGAAGCTTTGAACAACCTGTTGCTAGTTTTAACACTTTACCAGTAGGTATTTTGCAGATATTAGCTTCTATCATCTTCAGTCCTTACAACAAGGGCAGCTTCTGAATAGTGCATATAGGTACTCCAGACATCTGAATTCTATTCCTATTTCTACTCGTGACAGACCACATAACCCAAACTAAAACAATCAAACAAACAAAAAATAAAAAAACCTCCAAACCCAGAAGTACACATCAGCTCTCCCAACAGAAAACCAGGGGTAAAGACCCTCGTGTTTTCCCTTTTGCAAACCTTGGGCTTTAAAATCCTCAGAACAGAAAGGGAGGCATTCAACACAGCAAGATGGGCCAAAATCTTTGGTAGTCCATTAAGCACTACCATGAACAGCAACTCTACCTTTCTGGCCAGCTCTAGTTCTTGCATAGTTTTCTGCAGATGTTTCTTTTCCTTCTGAAGTTGCACCTGAAGCTCCTCCATTTCTCGGAGAGCACCACTATATTCCTGAAATTTAAATACTTCTCAATTATGCAGTCCAATTTCAAAAGAGATGTCAGCATCTATTTACAGTTACACACACACACTTAGGTTGTACAAAGATAAGATTTTTTTTTTTTTTTTTTTAATATCACTGGGAACCAGAGGAAAACCCAGAAGATTATGAAGTGTTTTTCACATTCTGTAACAATTCCCAATCTACTTACTCTAAGTGACAGTCTTGCAAAGTTCTTTCAATGAACAGACCAAGCCTTCAAAAAAGAGCAAGTCAAGTAACAAGAAAAGAAAGTATGGAACTTGTTCTATAACAACACAATTTACAAAGGTCTAACAGAAGTCGCATCCAGTGAAAGTAACGCTTCAACCCATTTGCCATCTCTACAGAGTACTACCTTTGTTTTCTGTTCTTTTAGAAGCTTTTCAGTTTCTAGTTCTTTGTCAGCCTTTGCCTTGGCTCTTTGTATCTCCAGTATCTGAGCTTCCAGCAGCTTAGCATTATGTTGCAGTGTTTCGACACGAGCGAGGAGGTCTTCATTAGCAGAGTGTAACTGATCATGCTGAAATGATCACAATGGAAAGATAAAAATGTAAGCTGAATTTGCATGCGATTGACAGATAAGATATTGTCTGTATTTAAAAAACAAACACAGATTTCTATCCAACTCCCTTACAAACAGCACTCCTAAAGATGAGTCTTGTCCATTTTAATTGTTTTAAACCAGATTAAGAAATAGGCTAAGTTAAAGTCACTAGCACAATTTGATTATTTTGTTCAGAGTTCATTTGCCCAGCTTTCTGTAAGATGGCTAGAATTACAAGAAATCTGAAAAAAATACCCCAACATTTATGCTTTCTGCAAGAATCACCTTCTTCCCACAATATGCAAGGTTTGAGTACTTATTGCCCCACTTCAAATACAGCTGCTGTATTTATAAATAAATGATCATACTGTTAATTCCTAAAAAAGATTTAACTGCAGCACCACCAAGCCTTCAATGAGATCACATTAGTATATAGTAAGAACTCCTCCTGTATCTAGGCTATTTTTGCAATGATTTTAACAGATTTCATTCTGAAATCTTCAATGTTTTATCTCGGTCTCTGTTGTGCAGATCAAGAATGAAGTGTAAGTGAAAGAAGCTGCCAGTTACGTGAACAGTGTTTTTAGTTACAAAATACTTCTTAACAAACTTGAATAAATCAATGCCTGCATAATAAGCAGAATATATGCTACTATTTGTCATTTCTTCCTATGCATTCACTACTAGCTTCGTTTATAAGAAAACAGTGGCCTAGGTGGATCTTCAGTGTAATTATGTATGGGGCCTGGGAGTTTAAATCCTAAATCCCGAACCCATTTCAGTTAGCTTTGCAAAAATGTGTCTCACAGCTGCTTAATTACCATGTTAGACTCTTCTAAATGCCACTATAGTACTCCACAATGCATCCTAAAGTCTTATCCTTGTGAAAGATGCAAAAAACCATAATTAATTTAGTATGTTTAAACACTCTGTTGATTAAATAACAAAACCACATTTTGTCTAACAAACAGAAGAAAAAAAATGTAACACTTAAAGGTTACTGTACTTCATGAGAAGTGCAGGTGTGAAATCAGAGAACTAGTGCAAGTTTGATACTTTGTTTTTATATTTGGTATATGCAGCAGAGTTGTATGTCCAAACCGAAGCCAGAGTTGATCACCTCCTCTTTTCTGTGAGTTGACCTGGGGTAAATTAAACCCTTTCTATTGAAAAGGCCAGACATTCTAGATACATTTAACTTTGTCACGGCCCAGATAAGATATCAGGTGTTTAAAAAAACCCCTGAATTTCAAGTCACTATCCAAAATGCACTTAGGTTTTGAAACTATATATAGTAACAATCAGATGAATAAAACTTAATAGGTAAAATAATTTTTACTGTAATTATCAATAGATCAGACACACATACAGAACTGACCTGCTGGGATGACACCTGTAGCTGTCTTGTGAGGTCATCTATCTGACGTTCAAGATTATTTGCTCTGCCTTTTTCAGAATCCAGCTGTTCTCCTTGCTTATCGTATTCCATCAAAAGATTCTTAACACGTACAAACACAAAACCATCATTTTTTACAATATACATTGCATAAGCACATTCTATACCTCAGACACTTGCTGATCTTCCTAATATTTCAGCATATAAGTTGTCCACTGCAATGTCAGAAATGTCAGAATGAAATTAAAGCTACTGTTCCATTACAAGCTCTGGGAGAAACCCTTTTCAGTTCATGAAATTCTAGAATAATTCAGGTTGGAAGAGACCTCAGGAGGTCTACATTCAACCTCCTGCTTAAAGCTGGGTCAGCAGTGAGATCAGACCAGGTTGCTCAGAGCTTTGTCCAGTCAGGTCTTTCCTGCCTCCAAGGATGGAGATGGCACTACACCTCTGCTCAACCTGTTCCAAAGCTTGACCATCCTCATAGGGTAAAAATGTTTATCCATGTATCCAGTTGGAATCTCTCATTTCAATTTAGGACTACTGTCTCTCACAGAATCATTTAGGTTGGAAAAGACCTTTAAAATCATCAAGTCCAACCATAAATCTAACACTGCCAACTCCACCACTAAACCATCTCCCTAAGTGCCACACCTACACATCTTTTAAATACCTCCAGGGATGGTGGCTCAACGACTTCCCTGGGCAGCCTAACAATTCTGGTGAAGAAATTTTTCCTAATATCCTAATATCTAAACCTCCCCTGGTGCAACTTGAGGCTGTTTCCTCTTGTCCTATTGCTTGGCACTTGGGAGAAAAGACCAACACCCACCTCTCTACAGGTAGCTGTAGAGAGCGATAAGGTCTCCCCTGAGCCTCCTTGTGAGAGAGCATCAAAAACCTTCCTAAAGTCAAGGTAAGTGACATCCACTGTTCTCCTCTCATCCACAACTCCAACTGTTTTATCATGGCAGGCAATCAGATTAATTAGACACAATTTACTCTTGGTGAATCGATGCTGACTGTCCCCAGTAACCTCCTTCTGTTTCATGTGCCCAGAGATGTGCTCCAAGAGGACCCACTCCCAGGAAATTGTTAGTTTATGTCTTTATCAATTAAGGACTTTCTAATTGATCCCCAATTTAATGTAGTTTGAAGAATTCATGAGGATTTATGTTTTGCCTCAGCGACACGTTGTTTGATATGTACGATGCTAGATTTAAAAGGTTTAAAAATACCATCCAGTAGAAAGGAAGTGCCTTATTTTCTTCTGACAGCAGCCACACAGTTCTGTAACTAAAACCTTACATTTCTTGATTTGGGTACTCAACTGCACTGACATAATTTCTTTTGCCAAACATACTTGTGCAAGTAAATAGCAATATATATCCAGGCTAGGCTTCAAAAGCAAAGTATCTTCTGACAGTTAACTGCCTTTTGTAAATACAGTATTTGTCATGGTTTAAACCCAGTCAGCAACTAAGCACCACACAGCTGCTTGCTCCCTCCCCCCTGCCTCCATGCCATGGGATGGGGGAGAGAATTAGAAAAAAAAAAAAAAGTAAAACCCATGGGCCGAGATAGACAGTTTAATAGGACAGCAGAGAAAGAGAAAATAATAACAACAACGATAATAACAATAACAATTATAATAATAACGATAAAAGAGTGTACAAAACAAGCGATGCACAATGCAAGTGCTCACCACCTACTGACGGATGCCCAGCCCGTCCCTGAGCAGCAATCGCTGCCCCCAGCCAACTCCCCCCAGTTTCTATACTGAGCATGATGTCACATGGTATGGAATAGCCCTTTGGCCAGCTGGGGTCAGCTGTCCTGGCTGTGCCCCCTCCCAGCTTCTTGTGCAGAGCATGGGAAGCTGAAAAGTCCTTGACTAGTATAAGCAGTACTTAGCAACAACTAAAACATCAGTGTGGTATCACATTAGTCTGATGCTAAATCCAAAACACAGCACTATACCAGCTACTAGGAAGAAAATTAACTCTATCCCAGCCGAAACCAGGACAGTACTATTCTTACCTTATAACTTTCAGCTCCTTGAATGACATCTTTCATTGAAGCAGACAACTGATCTTTTTCTGATCGAACCAACTCCAATTCTTCCCTCAGAGTCTGCATCTTATTACAAAGAAGTGTGTCATTAAAACAGAACCCCACATGCAAAATGTTCTTCATATTAAGAAGCAGTCAGGGTACCTCTTTTCGGCTGGCATCTAATTCTTTCTTTGCTTTCACAGCAACAACCTTAATTTTATTTAGCTTCTCTCCTTTTTCTGCAGATTCTTTTTCCAGCCTTCCTAAAATAAATAAATAAGAAAGTGAAAAAATACGCCTCCCCTCTCCCCCAAGAAATGAAATTAAATTCAACTAGAACACAAATACCAGCATGACCTTGAAACAAAACAAAATATAAAGCGGGGGGGGATGTTCAAATGTTTCATTCAGTTAAGCATTTAAATTTAATTTGAAGCTAAAATATCCAGCCACACAGACAGCTTAGGGACAATCTTTCCCTGTTTCACAGGCTTCCATCACAGTTAACGTCAAAAGCCATATTCCTGTCTAATTCTACATACAGCTGTAACAACTTGGAACCATTTTCTTTCAAATGTGTTGGCATAACTACAATGAGGCAACCGTAGTTTTGGCAAAGTGTTGCTCTTCTCCCCTCCTGGCAGCCTTAGGGATTCTTATTGACACAATTATTTCCCATATTTAAAAAATAAAGATGAAATCCACAACACTGTTTATAGCCAAATGTATACAGGAAGAAAAAACCTTAAGAAATATCAAATGATAACCAACTTAAGATTGCTAACAATATTTTAAATCCCTAATGGAAGGAATATTATAGGAAGTTGCATTGATATCTACTTCCCCACCTTCCTTAGCTTGTAGGAAATACAGGACAATTATGCAGAGAAAGAAAAACTAACAATCCAAAAACCCCAAACTGTTTACATAAGAGAACAGCGAGAAAGATACCAATTTTTTCTTGAAGCTCTGCTACTGAAGACTGTTGATCAGTTTTCTCAGTCGATGTCTCCATTAAATTCTGTATTATAAACAAAGATATAATAAGTATTACAAAAATTTTTTGAGAGATCTGTTTTTCCCTTAACAAGCCACCAGAAGTTTCAGCTACAACTGGACTGTGTCTATGTTCTTACTACCAAGGAAGTCTTTATGTGCAATTTCATATCAGCTTGGTAACTGAAAAGCATACTTATGTTGAAAGGAAAACATTCCAACCTTTTAACAGCTGCTCTCCATCCTGTCCGAGGACAAAAAATGGGAGACCATTAATTCTGCAGCTGTCAGTTTTACACAACCATCAATTCCCAGGACCTGAAGTTAGGAGCAGCTAATGCAGATCAAGCAGGAGTTTTGTTTGAGATAGAGTCATAGAAAGTTAGAGGTGAAAGATTATGAGGTCAGTTAGTCCATATAGCTAAATGATCACTTTGGGAGGTATTGATAGGAAGAGAGGTTCAAGTACAAACAACTTTTGTCAAAATAGCATTATGATTGGTTTGGTTCAGTTGTTTTTTTCCTGGGGGGAGGGAGGGAGGGGATTCTGAGGTGCTAGGAAACTCAGAAACATGTGCTTTCTAGAAGGGAAACTCACTTAGAGGCCAAGGGGGGGAAAAAAAAAAAAAAAAGAAAAAAAAGAAAAGAAAAGAGAGAATTGAAAGTATTTTTTGAACCTTAATTCTGAAGACTTTAGAGGTTTAGTCTGTATACTTCAATAACAAAATATAACCTTTAGAGAACTCAGTTCGTCTTTCACATTTCTAAGTTCAGTTTCCTTTTGTTCCAGCATGAAATTTAAGTCGTCTTGCTTTTCTGATCCTTTTTGCTGTTCTTGTATTTGACTTTCATAAAAAGCAAGTTTTTGAGTGATCTCTTCAATATTAGCTAAAAGATCCTGATTTTCAATCCTTGTTTTTTCACTAGCATTCTTCAGCTCTT
The DNA here is from genome assembly GCF_035582795.1 of Mycteria americana. Classification (NCBI taxonomy): domain Eukaryota; kingdom Metazoa; phylum Chordata; class Aves; order Ciconiiformes; family Ciconiidae; genus Mycteria; species Mycteria americana. The sequence continues at coordinate 153,906,613 of NC_134365.1, read as the reverse complement.
GGATATCATGTTGAAGTGCTTCTTTTTCAGACAACACTCCTTCCAATTCTTCTCTCAAAAGATCCTTTTCTTTTTCAAAATCCTGCATCAGGGATCTATGTTCTGCATATTGAGCTGCATTTTCTTCCTCTAGTCTCTCAACTTCCCGCTGCAAATGAAGAACTTTCTCCTCATTCTGTAGAGCAAGGCACTGCTCTTCTTTCATTTTTGCCAAGCATTCGTTTGCAATTTGTAACAAGTTAAGAGAATCATATTCTTCATTAGAATCTGAAACGCTGGACCCCACTTGCTCAAGTAAGCAGTACAGCTGAGTTCTTACAAGGGATCTGTGCGCTTGTTCACTTTCAAGTAATGTTGATATATGGTCTTTTTCTGCAGACATCATTTGCAGGTTTTTTTCTAAGTTTTCAGACTGCTCTTTCAACACTAACCAACCATCTTTTTCAGATGTAATCCTTTCCAGCTTTTCACTTAATTCACCTTTTTCCTGAATGATTTTCTTATTTTCCTCACGAAGAGTACAGGCTTCAGATGAAAGGTTCTCTCTTTCATGCACCAGAGATTCAATCTGGTTTTCCAGTTCCTCTAGCATTTGAGCATTTTCACTCTTCCTAGTTAAAGCTTCGTTCAGTCTCTCTGTTAATTCCTCCACTTTTTTCTTCAGGTCACTATTGTGCTGGTTAGCAACATCTACTTCTTGCTGAAGTTCCTGAACTTTTCCTTGTTCTTGCTTGCACCTTTCCTGAAGGGTTTCTCTCTCTTCACCCAAGCATTTTACTTCATTTAAAATATCCTTGTTTTGATCAGTGAGAGCAATGATCTTCTCTTCCAGTTCCTTCATAGCAGTCTCTTTTTGGTTGATGGAGCTTGTTATTGTGTTATTCTCCTCCTGCAGACTAACAATTTTACATTTAAGTTCTTCTATCTCTAGCAGATTAGATGACAATTTTTCTGTTTCTTCCTGGAGGCGATTCACAGTTTCAAGAAGAACATCCTTTTCATTGAAAGCAGCTCGGAGTTTCTGTTGCAGTTCACTGACATCAGAAGCTTGCTGTTGTCTCATTGATTCAAACTCCTGGCAAATCTTTCCGGCAGATTCCCCTAGTTCAGTCTGTAGAGTTTCCATTGTTTCTCTCAGGCTGTTGTAATTGGACACTGCTTCTTCCTTCTCCTGAGTTAGCTTTTCAAGTTGTTCTCTAAGTTCCTGCATTTCAAAAACTAATGCCATCTTTTCTTTTTCAGAACCAGATAATAAAGTTTCATTCAGTTCAGAAATTTCTCTCTTATGTTGCTCTTTCAGAGTCTGAGTTTCTAACTTATGCTCTTTTACAGCGGTTTCACAGTGCTGTCTTGCTGCTTGAAGCTCCAATTTTAGTTTTTCGATTACACAACAGTAATCTTCTTTCGTAAGCTGCAATTCATTTATCTTAAACTCCAAGTCTTCCCGCTCATGAAAGTACTCATCCTTTATGTGATGGATTTCCTCTTCCAGTTTTAGTTTAACATTACTCATGTAAGTTAACTCATCCTTTAATATACTATGTTGGGACTGGAGCTCTTCTAAGCTATGCTCCAGGTGCCTAACCTTTTCTTCCATTTTTGCTTCTACACAAGGTTCTTCTTGTGTATCTACAACATCTATCTTGCTTTCTACATTTTTATTTAAGACCTCTCTCAGCTGCTCCAAGTCATATTCATGCTGGTCAGTATGAGCACACCTTTCATTCTTCACATTTTTCTCTTTTATTAAGCTCTCCTCTGCCAAATTGTGCTGTATCTGATTTATCTGATTTTGCTTTTCTTCATTTTCTTTAGATGATATTTCAGTCTGGTGCATCAACTCTGACACCTCTTCCTGGGCAATTTTTAATTTTTTAAGCTCTTCATTCAGATTATTGATTTCATTACAGTAACACTGAGAGATGCTTTTAATAGTTTCTTGCAGATTTGTCACTTCTTTGGTTTTTTCTTCATTCACAGTTTCCAACTGCTTGCTCAGACAGAGAATTTGCTCCTCATAAGTAGATTTAATTCTTTGGACATCATCTTGTAATCTTTTAGCTTCTTTTTGACTATCACTGTGACGTTCAACCTGTTCCACCAGCTCCATTTGTTTCTTCACTTGTTCCTCTAATTCTATTTTCAGCTTTGTTAAGTCCTCATTGTGTTTGCATTGTGCATTTGCTAATTCACTCTTCAGAGCTTTTATTTCTGTCAGAGACTCAATACTTGATTTCTCCAGTTGCTTCTGCAATTCTTCTGTCTTAGCCACTGCAGCCTAAACACACATGCAAGTTATTAAATACTGGTAATTTAGCACACAGAATTTCCAAATAAATTTCCAAATACTGTTTACAGTAACGAATTAGAACATTTAGGAGTCCTTAGTTTTAGACATTGCTATAGTTTTAAATATCTAACTGTGTTAGGACAACTCAATTCAGAAGACACTGCAGAGAGTACAAAAATGTTTTCAGAATGATAAAGGAAAACTAAGTCTTCAATCATGTTTATCAGCATAATTTCACAAAATGGTCATGATAGATTTCAGCTTTAGCAACTATTCTGATAATGTATTAAAGACCAAATTACTTTTAGTGCATCAAATTCAAGTACCTGGAACATAACAATGTTCATCAAATGCAAGCAATTCACTCTTCACTTTATTATTGAGATTACTGACATAATTTAGATGCCTTGGCTGACAGGCTCCTTCTTATGAATATCTGAATGTAAATCTCGTATTTCCCATGGAAAGACAGAGCTGACTGGCTGAATCCATCACATATGTTGGCTACTAATGGACAGACTGAATTCTTTTTGAACAGCTGTGGATCTAGCCGGTACATATAAGAATTTTATATTTATTGTCAGTCCTATAAAAACTATAAATTAGAGGGTAAAGAGAAAATATGCTTTAACATATGAAGCCTTTAGATTTTTTTTTTTTTTAAGGTAAAACAGAACACTTACCTTTTAAGGTAAGTGAAGAAAAAGATTAAAATGAAAGTTAAATACACAACAAGCAAAACTACAAAATAAAGATAAACATAACTCTTAAATATTTTAGTAATGTTCTGTTGCTCATTTCAGTACCTCTGCTTCTTGCTTTCTTTGGATGTTTTCTTTTTTCAGAGCTACACACTGCTGCTGACTTTCAGCTTTTTCCAGAAGTACAACATCCAGTCTTTCTGTGAGAGCCTAATTTTAAGGGAGAAAGATCACTGAAAGAAGAGTTTCTTAAAAATGGAAGCCTGAACGATTTTTGCAAACCACAGGAACTCACATACTGGTCATGACTTTTTTTGTCAATTAAACAGATCAGTCTGATTTTAAAAGTTACTTTCAACACAAATATGACAGATATGGAATACGTAGACTAAAACAATGATGTTGAGTAATAGGTTCTGTTCAAAATCGTATTTCTGATCAGCTAATTTTTTATCACCAGGTGTGGGGGAGGAGATCCCCTTCTGTAGAAAAGAAATCTCCATCCAAATTATTAAAAACAAATTTCCAGTTGATAAATTCCTCCTCACTACCAACTTTCACTTTCATATGCTGTCTATGACCCTTACTTTGAGAAAGACAGCTGTTCTTACCACTTAAAAAAATTCCAGTTACTTTCCTAAAGGTATTCCTTGTGACATGCAACTTTAATTATGTGTTTCTGATCTCATCAAAAGACTGTCTCAGAAGTTTTCTACATGGCTGAAGTCTTCCTGCAGTGGTCATTCTAAAATAAACAAAAGCCTGTCTAACCAACTGCACAAGGAAAAAGTCTTGCTGAGGAAATTGTACTATTCCTCACAGGACTGATAGTGTTTTCTGAAAAGTGGAGTAAAGATGTGGGGGGAGGAAGAAAAAACAGGTTTTAGGAAGTGTCCTGAATTCCTGAAAACTGATTACATTCAGTCTGAATAACAGTTTTAAAGCTACTTACTATTTACCACAAATTATTTCTGTAGATTTATTTCAGCTAACACTATATAATAATTAGAAACCCATTACATATTCCTACCTGAATAATATCATCAGCTCCTCCAGTAGCTGCTTTAGATCTGAGTTCTTCAATCTCTTTCTCTAGTTCTTAAAAATAGAAGTATAGAAATTTCACAGCATAAATTGATGCTCCATCACTGTAGCAAATTACTAGTAAATCCAGTGCCTAACAATACTCCTATTCAAATCAGAGACGTCTTTTACTTCATCAATGTTTGTTTGTTACCGAGTGATATAAAGGGCTAATGGAAAGACAACAAGCATTCAGTACTAATTCTCCAGTCCTGACATTTAGCATGGTTTCCTGAGGAAGCAAAGCTTCCTTGTTTGGGTGGAGGGACAACAGATACAAATTTTTTTTATGAATGTCTTACCTTCTATTTCATCATCAATTTAAGCCAGAGAAAAGATATTCAGTTCCTACTGGTTCTCTAAAAACAGGCAGCAGGTTGAAGAACAGTATCTTATAAATAACCCCACCGATGAAAAGCCTAGTATAGCCCATTCCTGTCCTTATTGTTTTGCTGGGTGACCACCAGCAGTCAGCATAACTGTAACTCCAAACAAGGGGAAGTGACACCAGTCCAAAAAATGGGCCACTGGAGGAAAAGGAACAGCAGAGAGGAGAGGGACAGCACAAGAGCATAGATTTACAGAGGATACTTTTAGGTATTTAACACAAAATTTTGTCTGGTATATTCTACAATTTATTTTTAAAGAAGCAAATGATCAAATATAAAGTAGCTAACTATTTTAAAGAAGCCACTGTACTCTACAATAGTACTAATTATGCAAATTCTATTAGAGACATTCCCCCTCCCATCTGCTTCCTGAAAAGCAACAGGTATCCCTGCAACCGATATGGGGAACAGACAATGACAAGTCCCACTTCAACTCTTGCACAAGCTACATTGTTCCATTATGCCACTCTGCCAGATCAAAATTAATTTGATACCTGACAAAAGCAATGCTTCTTTTTCTTCCCTCCCTTGCTCTAAGGATGTCAGTCCTTATCCTCCCACAAAAAATAGAAATTGCAGGAAAAAAAAATCTAGGATATTTGCCTAGAATTTAAATCTACCTAGCAAAAATATGCAGTGATACTGGAAAAAGTCAGATAGTACCAAGCATTAAGGCAGAAATTGTTCTCTTTCCAGTAAGGTACCTGTACATCTTAACTTCACTTTCTGTATAAGCATCACTTGTTTTTTTGCAAATTTGATGAGATCTTCTTTGGGCAATGTGTCCAGCTGTAAAAAAAAAAAATACACATTACAGAAACTAGCTTCCTCTAGCCCCGAGGTAAACAGAAAAAAGGACATTTTAGCATCTGACTTCCAAGAAGCTAAATTTTACCGCAAGAAATTGTCTTACCACACATTTGCAATAACGAAGTCCAAGTTACTGCTGTTCTGTTATCCAATTATGTTATTTCAAGTGCAATAACAGAAACTACTCCTAATTCTGTACTTTTCCAAAATCATTCTAGAGCACACAACTGGGCACACAAACTCAGTTGGGAAGGGTTACTCATTCTAGAGCACACAACTGAGCACACAAACTCAGTTGGGAAGGGTTACAATTCACTAATATAATTTGAACAAGGTTTTGAAAATAGCATGCTGACCTAACATTGACATTGTTTAAGTTTACTTCCCACATATGCAAAGAAGTCTGTGTACATTATGAAACAGACTACTACCAGAATGAGATTCTACTAATATTTTATCAAGTATTATGACAGGAAGTGAAGATAGCAATAAGAGGTTTTTTTTCTCCCATGTTTCCAAAACACCTTAGCCTATTGTTTGCAAATCAATTTTTCAAGAAATCTTGAAGACAGAAAATGGTTTCAAAATACTTTTATGTCTTCCTATTAGTCACAGCTTGCATCCTAAGCTGTAACCCTTTCAACTACTGCTATCCAAATAAATTAGATTTATGAGGTCTGATCACCTTTGATTTGCCTGATCCTGGTGTGACAGAAGACGCCACCATCTCTTGCCCAGCATCTTGTACCTACAACAAAATAAAGCACAACCTGCGATAACTGAACTTTTTAATGTAGACTACTGAAGGAACTAACTGAAAGTCTGCAAACACTGAGAATAACTGAATATAGTGGGAGCTCAAGAAAAAAATTAGAAATATATTTGTAGAACTAAGTCAGAAGGACAATGGGAAAAAAATTGATAGAGATCTATTGTGGTTAGTCCAATACAACAGCAGAATAGAAAACTCCTGATTTCCAAACCAGTATGATCTTATGACTCCATTACTGAATTGACATCTAGAATTGATACAGTACTAAAAAATAATTTTATTTACAAGAGGTTACAAAAGTGTGACTCACTATCCTGTTCTTAAAAGACTCATTAAAAAAAAAAGCACGAATGAAAAAAAACCTGTAGAGGAATAGCAGTTAAACTTTGGGAACTTTTGAACCACATATACCCTTCAACTGTTTTTTCTTTCTTTCTTAAACACACCGGTTATCACTAAAATTGTCAGCCTAACAAATGTATTTGAAAAGACTCTGCAAAGCCAGGACTCTTTTGAACAAAATATAACCCCCCCACACTTTTTTTTTTTTTTTTTTTTTAACCACACTGGTTAGCACTAAAAGTGCTGGCCTGACAAACATATTTGAAAAGACTCTGCAAATTCTGGGCTGTCTATTCCTAACATCCCTGCATAATGCCCTCTCCTGTAAACTTCTACAGATTAATCTGGGAGACTCTATGTTACTTTGCAGTGGTTTATATGAGGTATGCTTAATCTATAATTGGAAACATGATGAAACATACATAAATAAGATGGGGCAAAGGAAAATGGAACAGACACTTCCAATATCTTAAGGGTAGCATTTCCAAGCTTTGACCTTTGCCCTCCTTTTTCCTTCACACTAGTGTGTGTGTGTGTGTGTGTGTATAAAGCAAAGGGGTGTATGTATAAATATTTGTATTTTTATATATCTACATGTGTATGTATATGTATACACACATACCTTCACTTTTATTTTGCTACTCTGTTCTGACAAAAACTCCCTTATAATAGAAACTAAGGAAGAAACAAACTGGATCTAAGCACTACCAGAATGGAGAATCACTGACTAACAATTTAGAGAGAACAGCTGATACAGATAACAAGAAAGGCCATCATTAGAAATATGAGTTCAAGTACAGACCAAGGACAAAGGCGGTTACAGTTATCTCCCTCTGTATCACATGGGCTACAGTTTTTTTGAGATGGCAACAGCAAACTTAGAAAATAATACGCCCGTTAAATATGGCAATTAAGAAAAATCAGATTTTCTTGGTATGCAAAACTTTGTCAACGTTTACATTCTTAATATTTCAGCACTGCAATTAGCAAAACACTGTCACTACAAGCAGTATGCTTACACAGTATAATTACGTACAACAAATTGTATGTACTGTTTAGAAGATGATAGCACATGTCTCTCCATGCTACAGTAAGGCCAGATGAACCTACACATTACTTTTACTCTCCTTTAAGCTAATACACACAGAGACAGAACGACGTATCAGGTTAAGATGATGCATTCAGTTTTGGTGTTCTGGTACCAGAAGCCACAAGCAGCTCATGTAGAGGGTTTCACCCATTTGAATTACAAGAACAACGAGGAAGATGGTTACTAAGAAACCCTTATCTTTTCATTGGTTAGGTGCACCCGAGCTGTAAGCCAGCAGGTAGTAAGCACACTTCTAAGCACAACACTGAATCCTGCAAGTATTCTCAAGTTTCTATTCCATCATTCTGAAAACAGGGTATGCTTCTGTACTTTACTGACATATATATTTTTTATTTTCAAATTGAAAGCCTACTTTATCTACACTAATGGTTTTCCAAGCTACAGTTTAGCATGTTCTGTGTATTTTAATTGCTATCTACCCCTTACTTTTGCAATAGCTAAATCATACTCTTAGAAAGCCTAACGGATGTATAAATGCAATATATCAATCTTGAACTGTGGCAGTAATGACCATTACGAACAGTGATTTTCTGAGCAGTGTGCAATTTTTAGACATCACTGACTTTAATCACACCAAGTCACATCAAAACAGATTTTGAGTTGTGATTGCTTCAGCAAACAGAGGCATAATTACAACATAGGCAGCTCAGAAACTACCAGGCGAGTGAATTTCGTTTACGAATTTTAAACTCTTCAACGTTGCCTTTGGATTTGCCTCGGTGGTTATGAAAGCTACACTAGATACATATACTTCAGTGATTTTATTTGCTTGTGTTGGTAGGCGTTTCGTAGTTGGTGTACTGTTAACACATCAGGTCCCCTCAGTAGAAAAGGAATGCTTGTTCACTCGTGGGTGAAAAGTAACCACTCAACACATTCACTGTATGTCATCTGAGTGTTTCTTCCCTTGAGTCAGCACCGACTGGTCTCTCCCAGCCCATGCAAACAGGATGGCATCCCCATCTTCTAGCAGGAGGCACTCAGCAGCCCCTCAAGCCCGCACCGGCGCTCACACCGCCGCAGGGCAGGACCAGAGCACCCAGTCCCATTCCCACCCCCGGTCCAGCCCAGCCGGGAGCGCGGCGGGCCGCGCACCGCACCCCCTCACAGCGGCCGCCCAACGGGGCTGCACCACCCCCGGGGGCAGGCCGGGAGGAGGCGAAGGGGCGCGCAGCGGCCCGCGGGCTACCCCGCCCGCCACGCTGGCCCCGGACAGCAGCCGGCGGCGGGCTCTGAGGCGAGCGGCGCCGCCCGACAGGCGCGAGCGCCACGGTCGCTGACAGCCGCCCGCCAACGGCCGCTGGCGGCGCGCGGAGGGGGCTGCAAGCGAGGGGGGAGGGGGCGCGCGAGGGGGGAGGGGGACCGCGACCCGCGAGGGGGGACGGGACTGACGCGCACCTCCCCCCGGCCCGCCCCCGCCCCGCGTGCCGCAGCCCAAGGTCACGCGCCCCCTTCCCCCCCCCCCCCCCCGTCCTCGGCAACGGACCCCCCTCGACGGCTCCCCTGTTCCCCAGCCGCACCGTTACCTCCATGGCAGGGCCGGCTGGCTGCAGGGGCGGGGAGATCGCGGCGCCACAGCCGCTGTCAGCGCCGCTACATCCTCCCCGACCCACTTCCGCCTCCGTCATCCCCGCTCGCCGGTAACGCAGCGTCTCCCCTCCCCCGAGCCGGCTGAGGGTTAGGCAACGTTCGTCACCTGAGCCCCGCCCCCTCGCAGCCCCGGCCCGGCCCCGCCCCCTGGCGCGCGGCGGCGGCGGTTGAACGCCTGCCTTGCGCGGGAAGGGCCGGCAGCGGGGCGGTATTGCCGACCGAGCGTCGCCTGGCAGGGCTTCTGCTGGGGCAGGCTGCTTCGGCGGCACAGCCGGCCTGAACGGTGGCTGAAGGCAGGAGGCGCAGGTAGCGCTGCCCGCCGCACGCTGTCCGTGTAATAAAAACGGCAGAGGGGAAGGGGCACGGCTACAACACGACCGCACCCCGCCGTTTCCTATTCCTGAGGGGTACGCACTGCTGCGAGGGCACCTTACGGTGCGGGGAGCCTGTTGTTGGGCAAGTCTGTCTCTCACTGTCATCATAAGGAGAGTATGAGATGAACGGCTGTGGGATTTAGGATCCTATTTTTAGTATCTCGATGGAAGCACAGAGTGATTAAGTTATTTATCAAACATCAGATATCAAGGACTATACCAGAGCAAATAGCAGAAGCCAGGTATTATGGCTTGTAGTTCTGTTTTTTTTAATTGAGAGCCATCTTTATGGCCATTTGGGCAGGTGTTTGATGGGAGCAATACCTACTTTAAAGTGCACACATTTTTTATTGTAATCATGCATGCGCTTTCATAGTGCCTGAATTACTTTTGACATTTTGTGATAAGTAATTGATTTTTAATGAGAAGTTGCCTGCAATTTAGGCATATTATTCTATTTACAGTTCACCAGATAAATACTGAATTTCACTGAATTAATTATGGTGTCATGAGAGAATATCTATTATTTTAATAAAAAAAGAGGTATGTTAGTCAAATTGCTCTCGGAAGAATAATTTGCATTTTTCCAAGTCTGCTTATTGTCATTCTTTTAAAATTCAAATGACAAATGGTGACAAAAGGCAAAAAGGTTCTCCACATATACCTCAGAAATTATTTCCTTGTCTTTTTTTTCCCCCAATGTGTTCACTGTTCATTATATGTATTTATTGTATATTGTAATATATGCAGGTACACAACTGCAGTGGGAGCATATGGTTCCATGCTCTCAGAGAGGCTGCTGCCGAGGAACAGATCTCCCTAACCAAACCGCAAGAAGCTGTTTTTCCATTACTTCTATTCTTACACTTTTTAGAAGCCCCACAGGGCACTAAACATTAAATCTTTCTTTCCCCATCCACTCTGGGAGACTCTGAACTGGGTACCTATGCCTGCACTGCTGTGGCCTAACACGGGGGTTTCACACAACTTCAAGAAGAGCCTTTCTAGATACAGTCCTTCCAAACCCATCCTGTGGCAAGAGCTTTTGACCCTAACTATGCCATACTGCACTGCTTTGTCCTTCCAGGTCAGTCTCCAATTGAAGTTGGACGTCTGGAGAGAACACTATAGGAAAGCTTACCTTCTTTTTCCTAAAACCCCAGAGAAAACAATGTTTCATGTAAATTTGTTCTTTCCTCCTATCCCCAGAAAATATGTATTGTGATTCAACTCTTGGGTCATCTCATGACTCAGCCTATGAGGAAATTGATTTTGGAGATCATCCAAGGCAGGCACACAAAGGATTTTCAGATGTGTTTGTACTGAAGACAGTGAACTACCGGCTCACTCATCACAGGCTTTCTGAAACTGATTCTAGCAAGAGAGCACTCAGCCCTTGATATAGCTCGCTGTTCCTGTGAGCTATGTATTTGACAGAGACAGGCCAATTCTCCCCTTCCACCCCCCTCCATTTTGTGCAACAGAATTTAGGTATATTTCATAACGGAGAATGTCTTGAAAGTCTTTCATTCTGGCCTTGAATTACAACAGCAATTGTAAAGCAACCTGGTTAGGGAATAGTAGAAGAATTAGAAAAGTTCTAGAATAACTAGAAGAAGAAAGATGGAGGATTTTGAGTGTTGATTGTTTCAACTTGTTACAAGGAAGTACAAGCTGCTCCATATTTTGTGGGAAAAAATGTGAATTCATACCTGCAAGAGTCTTACATATTTTTCTTAAACAGTTTATGAATTGTACGTCTTACCTATCCAGAAGGAGCCAGTAAGTTGATACATATTGCATGCAGCTAATTTGAGACAAGATAAGTGAGAAAAACAAGAATAATTTATATGCTCCATATATTCTATGATTTTATTATCTTTGTAAAAGATAATTAGTTCATCTTTTTAAATAGCATTGTTTATGTAAAACAAGATTGCCAAGACATTTATGAGATGTGTTGGGACAGAGCATAACAAACTTTAAATCCTGCTTTTGTTGAGAAGCCAAGTCCCACAGGGCTGTGATTAGCCCTTACCTCAAGGCAGGGTACAAATGCTTGTTCACTATCATTGGAATTATTAGACCTGCAAGAATTTTCTGAAGAGCACAGAATGAGAAAATTACTGTAATTTTGCAACTGTGGAATTTGTTTCCAGCATACAAGAGCTGATGCTTTAAATACTTGCCACTGTAGAATCTGGCTTTCCAACAGGTTCTGAAGATCACAAACTCTTTTGCTTGTGAACCATGCCGGGCCAGTCAGCGTTCTTGCTTTGAGCTACTTTTATAGCTTTTCTACATGCCACATGAGTATAAAGGAAGGCAGGGTATGAATTTACAGTATGTTAACTATTCTCCTCTGGAAACTTAAAGTATTCTCCCTGCCCTGTGCAAATGAACCGTAAATTCTTTGGCTGACTATGGCCATTTTGTTGGGTTGGGTTCGGGTTCAGTAGGTTCCCACTGGAGTGGAATGGTAGAGGCTACAGGTACAGTGAAAAAGTTAAGGAAGTGTAAAAGAGGAGGCTAATCTGAATGTTTATATGAGTAAATAAGATGCAAGGGCAGTACTGTCCTTTGTATTTATCTCAAAACTACTTTGTGTGTGAAGGAATGGTTAAGTATTAAAAAAAGAAATTGTATACGTAGTCCTGAATTCTGGTTTTAAATTGCAATAGGAAACTGAAAGGTAAGAAATTTGGTTTTCTATTACTTGTCTGCAAAGCCCACCAAGCCTGTTGAAAGGTCAGCGTGAAACTGAAACAAGGAAATGAACGTTTTGTTTGAGCACTGAGGGTTGGGTCTGGCTATAAAAGACTGTTCCATTGTTAACAGAACATGAAAGCCCTTTTAACTGCACACAGAGATAGTAGCAAATATAGATGAGTGAGGGTTATGGGCACAATAACAAGTTACTGTGAATCAAGAGGCTCAATTTTAACAATTAAAAAAAATTAGTTACCTTCCTTTTTAGGTGTCTAACCTAAAACTTTACCTATACCTATATTGCCTGTACCAGAGCAGGACCCAGTGTGTCTTGCTTTTGACATAATCCTGCTGTCTCCATGGTCATGGTAGATGGCTATAATTCAACTGTGAGCCTTCACACAGTCCTAAAGGCAGTCTGAGCTCACACTGCTGATAACTACCAACTGCCCTTGCAGCAGGCTATGCTGGAGCCCTTCTGCAAAATAATCCATGACTAATTTGCCTCTTCAACATTAGCCATGGGACACTGCTGCATGACAACATTCCTGGTCCACCTACACAGCGCCTAAGTCTGTGCTTGGTCTGGAGGGCAGGCAGGGCCTTGTTATCCAGCCTAAGCCCATGGCTTTAGGTCTGGCAGCACAGTTTGGTTGCATCCTATGAGTATGAAGGGCTTAACTTTCTCTCTCAATGTGCCTCTAGGCTCACCTACAGCCTATGCTGAGACAGGGCTTGCATCACTCATTGAGGATGTGGGGGAAATGGAAGCTTCAGCCCAGGCTTGAAATACAATGTTAATGCACCTCTGGAAAATTCCAGAATTAATAATTAACCTTGTTGTAAAGATAAGGCTCTTTGTGAACATGTTGGCATAAATCATTGTAAAAAAAATACAATGTATATGTTATAGGATAGGATATCCATATCCTATATGGTTAGGACAAATTAAATAAAAACTACTTCCTGTCTGCGGTCTATTTCCTGACTGGAGAAACAGTGACTTTCAATCCAAGCATGAAGCAGATCATCTACAGTAAAATTAGTCGAAAGAAAAGCTGTGTCCCTCTGTCTTTGAATGCTAGCTAAGAAGATAGAACAGCTCCCTTCTCTGTCTCTTCCTTTAATTTTTTGAAGCTTGGTGCTTCTTCCATTCTGTTTCATAAATGGTTGCATTCCATGTGAAAGTAAAATGGCTCCCCTAGTTGCTATCGACAGTCAAGCTAAAGGACAATCCTGACTACCCTAGAATTAATACAGCAGTTCCTGTTAAAAAGTCTGTATCGAAGCAGGAAGTCACTCCTGTGGGAGCATTTGTTTTGGTAATTTTAATGCAGAGCTACAAAACCATGTGAACGGTTAATGTGTATTAATCAACACTGATTTTCAAACATTTGTTAGAGGTGAATAACAAAGTTTCTCCACTATCAAAACTCTGCAGGTATACTTTCTTATAAAAGAAGAGACAACCAGCATTGAAGAAGTTGCGGTGGGATTGCATTAGCTAAACTGACACAAGTCCTTTTTAAATTGACATAGAAGAAGCTGCACCTGTGTAAGAAGGTTAGTAAAATCATGCATCTAGGTAACTGGATGAAAATAAAGCATAGCTGTATATTCAGGGCATATGTCTAATAGAGCTTTGTACGGAGCTCTATCACTGTAGTGAAAAGTCACTTGTTTGCACCAGAAGCTTGACAATACTTTAAATTGATTTGTAATAATTTAGCTGAACGTGTATAATCTCATTCTGCAGGTGCTCACTGATATACAGCATCTTATGTAAAAATAAATTAAACCTCTTACCAACTTATGTCAGTATTAGTAAACAATCTCTGTATACAAGCACATCATTTAAAGCTCTTCGGTACATAACAACTGACAAACCTAAAGATAGGTAACTTAAAGGCGCTCTAGATGTAGGCACCCTCCAGTCATCTACCCAGAAGCAAATACACATCTCTGTTGACATACTGTCATAATAGACACCAAAGCATGGTAGTCTCCGGGTCCACTGGGGGATGCATACAGCCTATTAACCCCTCTCCCAGACTTTCCTGGTAACTACAGATCCAATCATTTTCACTGGTAACAATTCACTCTTCCCTGTAGTTTTACACAATTACTAGCATTTTGCAAATTGTGACTGAATCCACAGGTTGATCTCTCGCAGCTGTGGTGGCTTGAGAGGGCATAAAAAGCAGAAACATTCCACTTTTCTATCCCCCTGCCAGCGATATTTTGTCGTAAAGGTTAACATTTCTGTCTTTGAGTCTATATAAGGATTAATATCAATAGGATAAGGAAAGCCAGTTTTTATGTAACCACACATCAGTGTTTGTTTCCTCCCTTTTTTTCCTAGGACTACACTCTGACCTGTGCTACTTTTTATCTGTTTTTCAGAGCAGCCGAATTGCAGCTGGGTGAAGACTTACCTAAGGAAGTGAGGGCAAAGGTGAGTGTCCCAATGTGATACGAGCCCCTTATTATATGGTGCCTCTATCCTTTTAGTGGCTGTGCAGCTCCCTTTCAGACCAGGCATCAGCCACCGTCAGCATTTTGCACTTCTGATAGATTCAGAGATTTCAAAGGAGGAACAAATAGGTCATCTGTGTGACCTTTTGTATAGCAGCACTCATAAAATGTCACCAAGCTACTGAGTTAAGCATGTTTTCCATTTACTGATGGCTCTTATGACACTGAATGAGGGTTAGATTGACAAACTGAGCTGACTCATATGGTTTCATGGAGTGACCCAAGAGGATGGAAATACGCCAGAGAGCAGGCAACACCTTTTCCTCATACTGGCAATAGTAAGATAGCAAATCAAGTTAATCATAAACAAAAAACAAACAAGTAGCAGAAAGCTCCCCAGGCTGATATTTAGCCTTGCTGTGATGAACAGCAGCACCTCTGCCAGATGATTTTTTTCTCAGGTAGTCAATTTACTGAGACATCCTTTATTTGTGGGCAGGAATCTCTGGTGACCTGAAGCCCTTCAGTTGCCTATGTTAGCACTAATATAGCAAATGCATGTTTCTGGTTTCAGTGTTTCCTGCATTTTTGGGGGGAAATTGGTGGGCCAGGAACTGACAATGTAACTTCTACATTTAACAGGAAGCTTTTCATTTGTTTTCAAACTTGATGCAAGATATTGCTGCCCTTTAGAGAACTGCATGCATTTTAGATATTGAGATTAAATCGGTAGCCTGAAATGGACTGTGCATGTTGACAGCTGCTCCTATTACTAAATCCTTGGAACTCTCCACAGGCCAAAGAGAAAATACTCCCAGCAAACATTTTCTGTGTTAAACTAGACTAAACTAGACTAAATGAGACTGAGGCAGTATTTTCCTCCAGCTGCTGTCATGTATGTTGTTTTCCTTCTAACATTCAGAGTGCAAACCCAGTTAAGCAGGAACTCTTTGGGGCCTTTTTTGTGTGCCAAGCTCAATGGTGGCACTTTAAAACCAAAAGTGGATTGGTAACAGTTGTCTATAATTAAACGGGCTATGAATCGCTGTCCTGGTTTCAGTTGAGATAGAGTTAATTTTCTTTATAGTGGCTGGTATGGGGCTATGTTTTGGATTTGTGCTGAAAACAGTGTTGATAATACAGAGATGTTTTAGTTGTTGCTGTACTAGTCAAGGACTTTTCAGCTTCCCATGCTCTGCCAGGTGCAGAAGAAGCTGGGAGGGGACACAGCCAGGATAGTTGATCCAAACTGACCAAAGGGCTATTCCATACCACATGACATCATGCTCAGTATATAAAGCTGGGGAAGAAGAAGGAAGGGGGGGACATTTGGAGTGATGGCGTTTGTCTTCCCAAGTAACCATTACGTGTGATGGAGCCCTGCTTTCCTGGAGATGGCTGAACACCTGCCTGCCCATGGGAAGTAGCGAATGAATTCCTTGTTTTGCTTTGCTTGCGTGCACGGCTTTTGCTTTACCTATTAAACTGTTTTTATCTCAACCCTCAAGTTTTCTTACTTTTGCTCTTCTGATTCTCTCCCCCATCCCACCGAGGGGGAGTGAGCGAGCGGCTGCGTGGTGCTTAGTTGCCGGCTGGGGCTAAACCACGACAATCGCTTTAGTGAATTTCCCACAAGCTCAAAGCATGGCTACGGTGCTGGTACTAATGCTAAACCAGAACTGGTCTTTATTTGATAATATCAGCCAGGCCCTATTGCAACTAAGAGCCCTCAATGGGATGTTTGTATGTTTGGTTAACAAGAGAAGAGTGAAGAAAAGGAGGAAGTAATAACATGATGTGTCTGATGAACACTTCTACAGCGGTGGAGAAGAGGGAGACAGGATATGCAGCACTGAGTCTTGACCTGGTTCATACCAACTTTCAGAATTCTCCAAGTGTTAACAGAAGATTATGCTAACCGTTTCAAAAGGCAACAGTGAGAAAAGCTTCTTGTCTTGATGCAGTAGGGACTACTGCCTCCACAGCTGGATTGTAGATAAATGCCCTTTAGCAAGTTTCATCAAAGGAAGTAATGGGTGTTCAGTGTTTTTGGAAACGTTGCTTTCATCTCCATGGCATTTATGATGTCCAGCTCAAAATGAGAGAAAAAGAAAATTATTCTACGTTGTGCACTTCTGTTCTCTGTTTATACTTGACTGCCTTTACATTTGTTTATTGTTATTTATTGATTGATGTTCATACAACATATATAATGAATAACATATAATGCCCACACCTTTTGCACTCTTTTAACACCTTTTTCCTATTGGTTCCTTATTTCTGTTAGAGGCTGATTTGAAAATGTCAGCAATATCAGCTGCAGTTTTACAAAGACAAAAACTCAAAGCATGTCTGAAATATTTTTGTTAATGCTGAAAGTTACTGTGGGAAGGATGAATGGGAAGTATCCAGTGGGATTATTTTCTTCAGGGAGACCAGCCTAAGCTTCCACATAATTTGGGCACTCACGATAATGAAAAATCAGTGGTGTGTGAGAGAGAGATATTGCCATCTTAGGGACACAGGCATTTTGTGAAGGAAAAGCAAAATATATAAAATGGAAAAGGCTGAAGATCATAGAGAATAATTCCGATTGCTAATAATCACAATTCTGTGCGAAAAACAAGAGAGGTATCAGCCATTTTCTTCTTATAATCTTCATCGAATTTCTTATTCTGTGCCACAGTGAAATAATTCTTCCAGTCCCCAACAACCCCTAAGAAACAGCAAAGCAAAAAAAGAAAGAAGATTAATTTACCAGTATTTCCTGAAGCCCATTAGCCGTGACTCACTAGATACTTATATTTCAAGGCTTATTTCAAAATAGAATGACAACCAAGAAGACAGAGTTGATGCCAGTAACAAACCTCAGTACCTTTTCTCATGAATGGGGAAATGGAGTGATCCATTATTCCCTGGAACTCGGTAGTGTAGTTTGTCATGGGATTTTCCTTCATTACCTCAAACGAGGTGTTATGGAGTATCTTGTTTAGAACCTCCTGATTCACCTCCTTCTCCAGGAACTTCAGAATCTTCTGAATTTCTTGCTTTGGATTCTGCAGAGAGAATAACGTGGGATAAGATACAGAGCCAGGAAAAGCAAAGAAATCAAACATAGTGTTGAAGTCGCAATTGTTGTCAGGGTGAGATGATCAGGTTATCTGAAGATTTACTGATACAGCTGGCATTATAATAGAAAACTGTTGATCATAGGTAGTATCTACTGGACTTCCAGATTTCAGAGCTCTCTAAACATACATTCAGCCTTTTACCTCCTTCATATCTTCATAGAAGAGGTAGAGAATACGGTGCTTATCTTTTGCCTTCCACCATCCTTTTACGTGGTCATACCAGGAACCCCAGAGCACTGAAAAAGGAGTAACATCATCAGCAGCTATAAATTCTCAAACTGTCTTTAGATATCTGTGGCACTCATGTTTCCCCCATAACCAGTGTCTGGGCATTTCCCAGCTGGTTTTGAATCACTGTGGCCATGACTGCTGTGCTCTGTGCTTATCACAGCATTCGTGCTATTAATCCCTCAGGTGTATGGATGCTCAGAGCAGGATTCATGTGTAACTTTAGAGGGCAACAAATGCAGATGCTTAATGAATGAAAAATCCAGGCTGCCTTTACGGTAAATGGAGAGAAACAGACATTTCCAGAGTGAGTCATCTGATCAGCTGGACAAGACTGGTCTTAATTGGCCCTGCTTTGAGCAGGGCGTTGGACCAGATGGACATCAAAGGTCCCTTCCAACTTGCATTATTCTGTGATTCTAACTGATTTAAATATTTGGTATACTATCAGAAGTGCCTGTTTCTCTCCAGCAAGAGTCAAGATGACTAGCTTGGACAGAGGTAGCTATGTTCTAGATTTCTCCACTGGGGCAGATGGCTCCCAAGCCGAGCTAGTCAAACATAAGACATATGGTCTCCTTTAGACATGAGACTCTCGTGCTGGTCCAGACAGTGGTGTTTCTGGGCCTACATGGTGGCAAAAATATTAAGGACCTATGGAAGCTTTAGAGACCAAAACTGCAGACTGCCATCCACCTGAGCAGGTTTTCTTTCTTGGATATGAGTGCCTTTTTTCGAAAGGGAAGAATCAGCTTCTGGGTTTGCCTGTCTTTAGCTAGATAACTGGCTTTGTTCAGAGGCCCTATTTTTATACAAATGAATTTAGGCAAAAAGACTCCCTTAACTCAAATTCACACTGCACATTTCTATACAGAATTAAACCATGGTTTCTTGTATATCAGGCTAGAGTAAAACCAATTAAACCACTGTTCCTTCCCAGCTGGCTTCCAAGCAGATTTCTTTTAACCTCAGAGAGAAAATTCTCACATATGTTTCTGAATGATAATAGAGTAGCTTTTTTTTTTTTTTCCTTCAAAATGGGAATGTAAAGATAGAATTAATCCTTTAGGTACTAATAAAAACCCATGAATGAAGATAAATTGCTACTGAAACACCTTCAGTAGATATTCTTCTGTAGAGTGTCAGCACTGGATTTCAAACCATAGCTGAAATAAATAAATGTCATGCATTTTTTAAATGAACAAAATCTCTTATACAACTGATTGCAGTTCATTACCTTTTCCGGTCATGAATTTCTCCATGAACTCCTCCCAGGTTCCTGGGTCAGGCATTCCTTTACTCATTCTGTGGAAATGGTAGTATGACACCAGGCTGTCTTTTGCATTTCTCGCCACATAGATTATCTTTATTGATATGAAAAGACAGAGAGAGAGAGAAAAGTTAACTTACACATGCTTATATAGATACTGAACATCTCCTGGAGTTTTCTCTTGGAGCCTGGTAACAGAGGCTTAAGAGATTTTGCTTTGAAGCTGCCATTTTCTGAAATCCAGTGCAGTTAACTTAGTCATGACATCTATAGTTTCACACAGGCTTTGCACATTAAAGGGAAAATATCTGGGGACACCTTTAGGTTTCACAAAGATTCTGGAAACCATATTCAGTCCTGGTTTATGTCGCTTTCTTTGCAGGTGAAGTAGAATTGAGTCCTACCTCTTCAGCCTTACCTTACAGTTTTGTTCCCAGAAGGAGGGAGGCACCAGCTGCACAGGGAGATGAGTTTTTATTGTTCGTGGAGAAGGCATAGCTTCAGCTAACTCCAGGCCTGTGGGATGTGTCATTATGAGATGTGACTTGTTCTCTAAATTACACTAGCGCTTCTTTGCTATTCTCATACACGTGATTTTGACTGTAACTTTTCAGCAGTTCACCTTGCAGCAAACATTTGTCTCCAAAGCAATTATGTAGCCGTGTAACATATATAGCATTGCATAAGCACCCTGAGCGTTTCTAGAGAAATTTTTACCTATGTATTCAATGAGGAAAGGGGGAACACTGATTCATATCTTCTTCGTGCTTTCTTCGGCCCATGTCTAACCCCTGCATTCTGAGGGATAATGATGAATATTAGTTTTTATTTACCCAACCAAAGTTTTTCCTTCATGATATTTAGTGAACTCCTTTCACTTTGCAGGTAAGAAATTTTTGTTTCTTTCTAGGATATGAGAAGAATAGACTGACTGACTAGACTTTCTGGATAGCACGTAAGGAGAAACTAGGAGCATGATGGACGGGGGATTTTGAGTAGCTATGGATATATGGGAATACTTGGGAGTATCTGGTGATATGTGGAGATGTGTTGTCCCCTCCCCCCCTCCTTTTTAAATCTCTATCATGACCTGTATAATTTTCTTTTTCCTATCATCGTCTATCTTCCTCTGTCATCCTCTGTCATTTTTTTGTCTCTGTGTCAACACAGTCTAGCTTAGAAGAGAAAAAGTAGCACTTCTGCTGCAGAGTTAGTCAAACTTTTTAGCTTCAAATGTGAAGAGAGTCTGGCTTAAAGATTTTTGTGGAACGGGAGCCCTTGCTGGGGGAAGACACTTGTAGGAAACTGTCTTTGCAAAACAGTCAGACCTGCCTGAATGCCCCATGGCTTGTTTAGATGACTAGACCCTAGAATTCCACAGCAGTTACTCAAAACAGTAGCAAAACCACTGAAAACATTATCCACCTTTTGGGAATACATCCATGACATAGGTTTCTCTTCCATACAGCCCCTAATCAGAGAATGGGATTCAGTTGCTCCCATGTTGCGATTTTACGCATATCTGCTGCTGTTTTAGGTACTGTGGAGTATTCCAAAACAGCATGGTCTTCAGCAGTACCTGAGTCATCTGCCAGCCTCGCATCAACTTGAGTAGCACTAGATGTTTATGTTAAAGCAACTGAACTGATCCCTAATACCCAACACGGTGCATGGTTCAGTGACAAAGCAAGTGGGACCTTTCCCAGGAAATCTGTGGCATCAGCACCGGGTGCTTGTTTTGTTTCCTTTTTTCTAAAATACAAACCTATTTGTATAATATTCACCTGAGTAACTCTCAACTGAAGGCTCTTGGATAGACCACTCAAGGAAAGGATGGCGTCTGTAAGTAGTGGCGCGTCTACACTTCTCAACATCTCCATTTTGTTGAATCATATCCACTATCTCCTGTGTCCACGTGGTACCTGAAAATGTCAGTGTTTAGAGTGTTCCCT
Source organism: Mycteria americana (assembly GCF_035582795.1). Classification (NCBI taxonomy): domain Eukaryota; kingdom Metazoa; phylum Chordata; class Aves; order Ciconiiformes; family Ciconiidae; genus Mycteria; species Mycteria americana. The sequence goes on along the minus strand of NC_134365.1, from coordinate 153,885,386 downwards.
CAGGGATAGCCAAGAGTCTCTTCTGCTAGGGAAGTGAAGGCCAGAAGGATGGACTCCGTATTAAAGGATGAAGAAACATCATGGAAGATGATGGACAAAGTGGAAATAGAGGATAATGGAGGAAAAATGCATAATTAGGAATACAAAAGTAATTCCCAAAGCACAGTTTCAGGGATTCCATTTTAGACAGGCTGCTTCTTGCCAACAGAAATAGCCTCCACCCCCACACCAGTAATAAAAAAAGCTCTGGGGTAAACTCACTATTATTTGGAGGTTGTATTATTTGCAGAGAGGAGTGAAATTCCCTCCTCCCAATTTTCATACCTCGCAAAAATTCAGGTATTTCAACATTTGTTTCCACCCTGAATTTGAATGAAAAAATGAAATACCTGAACTTTGAGTGAGTAAAAATTTCATACAGTTTGAAAAGATAAAAAAGTTGCAGTATTTTCAACGTTCCCATTTGAAATGCTTTAATGAAGGTCAGTACAACGTTTCATCTGCCTGAGCTACTGCAATGTCTTGTAAGAGTTACAGTATTGTGTCTCTCATGTGCCTCTTTTCCCTTATAGCTGTGATCAGTGGGTGAACCACATCTCCTCCGAGGTACTGTGGCAGGTCAGCTAGAGAACAGGCTAAGGGATAATTTGGGAAGCAATGTGGGCAGGAAACTCAGCCCTTCTTAAGATGCTTGAATTGTGCATCTCTGGCAGATACAACATAATGTCAAATGGACTCCTAACTTTATTTCTTTTCAGTTCAATGGCTGAGAGGTTTTAATCCAGGCTGGATAAAATAACGTGTTTTTGCTTTCAGTATACAGGAAATAAATTAAAACCTTTTAGGTTTTACAAAAATAATGGGATTCTTTTTTGTAAAAATGTTTTTTTTTTCCTACTGAAAAAAATACTTAAAAATTCTTGCTAATTCAAGTCATTATTTTTTTATGATCATCAAATGTTCCCGAATCTGTTCCTGTATCCCCTAAACTGTACATGTTTTTATTCATCCAGGATTAATATTGATGCTTGTTATTAATTGTTTTCCTATGTAGTAAGTATAAAGGGTCTGATCAAGAGGAGAAATAGTAATGAGCAAAGTGGCCAATCACTGAATAAAATACCAGGTAGCTAATATTAATGGTGGTTATTTTATTGGCTGAAATTATTAAGCAACTTCAGTTATTTCCTTAAAATAATTAACCCATTTCCAGAAATCAGTGCTGGTTTACACACCACGTTATTCCCGAAATACATAATACAATCCATAGTTGTTCAGTCAGTTTCTATTATTTCTGAGTAATGCTGACTTTTTACTAGGCTTTGTTAAATCATTACCTATTGGTGGAAAACTTTTATTGTTGCCATTAATATATATGTATATAATCTAAATCAAAGGAAACATTTAAGTATAGGTTATTAGACTTTGGCCATTTGAACTTCAGTAATAATAGATGGTTGTTACTTCTGCCAAAGAAGTCAGAAGTTACTAGTCACAACTGACAGAGCTTCACGTCTTTAAAATATGTCTGGTTTGGGATTAAGCAAATATCAGTCACAATAGGAAACCATAATTTTTAGTTCCAACAATAAGCACTATCCCAAACTTTTCTATTCTGTTTCCTACCCACACCAACCTGCTTTTGCATAGGTTGCGATGAGAAGGTCGTCAGGTCTGGCTTTGAACTTCCACACTTGGTCCCACGTGCTGCATATTGTTTTTGTGAAGGGAATACCTTCCACTTCACCTATCTCAACTCGGAGCACTGTCTGTTTCAGACTCAAATCTTCCATTTTATCCAGGGCTATTGAGCACTGCATGAAGAAAGAAAGGCTTGGAATTAACATGGTTGCTCTGAAGAAAAATCTAAATTTACTCATTCATTCTTGAGGTCTCTTTTATTAACTGAATTCCATGTCCTCTGATTTCTTTGACTATGATTTGGCCTATCTGGATCCATATATAGGATGCTTAAAGCTGGATCTAATTTTCAGAAACACTTGGTATATTGCTGGTGGTGGTTCTCAGCATCTCTAAAAATCGCTCTGTTTACTCAGATACAAAAAGAGAAAAAAAGCCATTATTCCCATCTTTAAACATTTTACCAAACATATTTATGTTAAATTCTGACTGTAAATATGAAGGCAAGATCTTTGAAAGGCAAGAAAAAGTAATCATCAGAAGTGTGATTCAAAAGAAGGCAGAGCATAACAGCTCCCACTGAAGTCAGCATACAGGACCCAACCCTTCTTAAAGAAAATAAACAGAAACATCTGCTAACACCCTTTGGGCCTCATACTCACAAAAATATTTGCAGAGCTTTTCTGTGTTTCGTTCCTGGAGCTTTTCACTCTTAGAGCTCTTTGCTGTATATTGAAATTTGTTGCAGATAAATAACCTGAACTAGATAGATCATTAACTAAAGGTTGTTAGACTTTAATTATTTGAATCGATCTAGTAAAGTCTACTGCCTATTGTACAGTTTTACAGTAACTAGTTATTGATTTCTGGATTTCTCTCAAGGAGGCCTCTTCTTAGCCATAACCTTCAGGACTCCAGAATCTGGTCAGAGGAAAGTTCTGCTTAAAGGGAGGCTACAGAAATCGCCTCAATTAAAAATATCAGCCAGAAAAGACAAAAGACACTTCAATCCCAACAGCAAACATTGCCAAAATATTGCCTATCGTTTCCTTGTTGACTCACACCCACTTTCACACAGATTCAGTTGAGCATTGCAAGAGGTTGCGCTGGTGCCTGGGCAGTGACCCAAGAAATAAAAAAAAGAAGATAATTTTTCCTGCTTGAATGTCTTTAGTCCTTGGCTGTATTGATGACTGTGCACCCACTTACATCTTCAGGCAGAAATAGAATGAAAGCTTGGGTGGAGTTTCTATTCCTCCTATAAGTGTGAGGAGAGCAAAGGAGGAGGTACAGCAGCAGCCAACAGCTGAACAGTATTTCTGGCTTGGTTTATGAACCCCTTTTTAATCCCGTGAAGGAAAAATACTTTGAATTCTCATCTAGTGGAAGGTATCCCTGCCCATGGTAGGGGGGTTGGAAGTAGATGATCTTTAAGGTCCCTTCCAACCCAAACCATTCTATGATCTATTCTATGATCTGTCATCTAAAGTATGATTCTTTACTGGCAACAACATGAAATGTTGGTCAGTAGCTCCAGCAAGATTATTTTAACTTGTTTCTGTCATTGTCAACAGTCGTGGAATAAGTCATTTTCTTACTAATATTTATCTAAATGCAAAAAAGTTTATTATTTGTTAATACCTAAGATCAATGGGACTGAATGAATTAAAAGTAACTTGGTTCCATTTTCACCATGTACTGCACCATGCTCATTTAATTGATGTCTAAGGGTCTGTTTAATTGCTGTATTTTAAAACATAAAATTTATGTTTTATAGCACTTTCTAGACAGGTTCACTTCTTAACTAGCCTGGCATTACAGGGTTAGGGATCACTGTGTGTGAGGTAATGTTTCTTTATAAGATTTAAGTCCCTATCTATCTTTAAATCTATATGAGATACTGGGAGAGATAATGACATGCCCCGGACTAGCCACAAACAGCATAGTAACATTGGCTGCTAAAAGTATGCCAATGACACTTTTATATCTGGTTCCCAGCTGTTGCAGTCATGCTGAAATGTTTGGTTGCATCAGGAAAAGCCGTTCTTGGGCAAAAGGTAGGTCACTCCAGCTGAACTCAAACAAGTTTGAATGGACTGTGTTCATAAAGGAAAATTATTTCAAAAAGCATTGCTATCAGGCATTGCTTCTGTCTTCTGCTGAAGGCATGCAAGCCCTGTGAGTGCTCAAGGTTCTTTTTGGTCATCCTTTAGATGGTCTGGCAACATTTGTATCTAAAATGGCTTTCTGTTATCTCAATTTTTTAAGACATTTCATTCATACTTATCAAATGAGGATGTGGCCGTCCTTGCAGTAATCCTACCGTCGTATGGAGCGCTAGTCAGCATGGCCAGTGGAGTCTCGAGAGTGATACAGCTGACCAAACATGAGCTGACTTGCTCTGCAGAGTCCATGCACTGTATGGATTAGCTCTCCATTGACTGTAGGAGGAGCGTAGATATCTAGGTTGCAAAGACTCACTTATATTTTAAGGCACAGGTGAGGATATTGTGCCCTGGAGGTTGGGAATGAGGTGAGAGTGAGCCAGTGCAGGGCTCTTCTGGATACCAGTAAGAAAAGCCTGACAACAAATGACTTAATGAAATAGCTGTTCTAATAAGATGGAATAAGAGGAGGAATATAGATAGCGAGTAAATCTTAGGTCCCTTCAGGTGCTGGGAACCTTGCGTTTATGCAGCATCAGATGGAGCCCAGGTGGGTTTTTCACAGGGCACGCTGAGCAGGTCCTGTCTGTGGAGAGAAGCTCCTCCTTTTTGGTCATTCAAGCTATTATATAGTTTTCTTACAACAAAACAACTCTGTTCATGAAAGATGTTCACAGGAGAGCTTCTTGTTGCCCTTTTAGACAAAGGCACGGCCTGGCAGGAGGCATGATCACCGATACCAAGTGGGAGCTGCCTTCAGGCACCTGTTACAGTGAGCTGGCTGAGTTTATCCTGTGGCCAAGCACAGGATGAACTGTGCAGTTGATTGATCTGTGCAGCACAGCACAGGCTGCACCTGCTCAGGTTAACTGTGATGTGGATCTCTGACTCCTCGAGGTACCGTAGTCTCCTGGTCAGGATCACTGCCTTCCACCTTTTGGTCCACATACAGGAGATGACTTTCCTCACACAACTCACAGCGCAGAGTGAGTCCCCATTGAGGGGCTGTGGGAGTCGGTGAATTGGTTCAGGATCCCCTGCATGATTTCAGGAAAAGTTTCCAAAGAATCAGGAAACAAACCAAGAGACCGAGAGGACTGCTTGATTGGCTTTAAGCCAACCACTTGATTTTTTTCTGGCTCTGACACCAAGTTTTTCTTCTGAAGGCTGGCAACACCAGAACTAACAAGTAACACAGAACAAGCAGAGAATATACGGTTAAGGTGTACTATTTCTTCTTCTGTTTGTGGTTTTTTTAATGTGACCATTACTTTCAAGTTCTGTCATGGGAGGATTTGGCATTTTCCTCTCTGTGTTAAGCCCGTGCTGATTCTGTTCGTCCTTCTCACACCTGCACCTGGCAGATCACTTGCTGGTTTGAAATGGTATTCAACCCCCCCTTCGGTTACACAACCATCCTGATAATGCAGTAATCCCCAAAGCACATCAGCTGGTGTGTCTCAACAAAGAAAAACCCAATAGCTGGTTATCAAGTGGCTCTCTTTTATTGCAGCTGTGAATCTGAGGAGCCTGTGAACACTGCACTCTGCCAGATAAGCTGGAGTGAGGTCAAAAAACACTGCTTGCAGCTTTAAAACTGCTTTTGAAGTAGGCAATGGGTGATGGATTTCTCCTGTTGTGAAACAGGGAGGTGAGAGGTGAACTGGTCAGTCCAGGGACTGGGTTTCTGGGCTGGGATCATGGTTTACTAGGCCACTCTTAAAAAAAGACCAGGCACTCTCTGCAAAGAGCTTCCTCCAGCTTTCCATTGACCTTTTCCTGAGTGCAAACTGCTGGCAGGTGTTTCCTCATGTAAAACATGCTGGGTTTATTGTATTTTATTTTTTATATTTTATTTTATATTTTATTTTAGTGTGGCTGAAAACACTTAGATCTTTACCTGGAATGGAAAGCTACAGGCCACTCAAGAGAAATAATAGTGGGAAGAGACTGCTGGGTGCTCAGAGCACGGAGACAAGTGACTGTGAACCAGGAGTATGTTTATATGTCCTTAGAAGTATCCTTGCTGTATAGCATTGTGAGTTGGGGTAGGTACTGTTAGGTTTTGTAGTCACTGGGCTTTGTGAAATCTGTGTCTGATCAGCAAAGGAAGTATAAAGGGAAAGTAGAGGTACCTTTATCTTACTTTTGTCTTCATCTCGCATCCTTAAATCTACACATGGTAAGCCAACAAGTTTTCATTTATCATGGTGTGATAATTGTCTACAAGTCTCTGATTTAGTTCCAGGTAAAATTCTCTTTTCAGCACACAGCAGTTTATAACAGCTACAGAGGGGTTCAGGAATATTATTGCACAAGTTGCTGGGGTGGCTGCTCAGAGTGCTGGCTGCTGGCTTGGACTGGACTGCCTCCTCTTCTAGTCCGTGTCAGGATAGAGCTTCTCTTCAGCATGGTGTCACCGGAGTTGTTTTGGGGATTATGGCACGTTTGCGCTATTTACGTACATAGTTTTATTCAGTGGCATAGATTTATTACTGTTTCTTCTAATTTTTCCTTGGTGGGAACTGAAAACAGAAGTGTATGTCCTGGGGACCCTCGGGTATTTGGTGTATTCAGGACCCCATTAATACATGTTGCTGCTGTGCTTCATGGCTATCCGTGGCCACACCATGCTGTTCTTGACATTAATATGTTTACTTATATGAGCAGAGATATTCAAATGTTACTGACTAGAACGTCTGAAGGGAGTTAAGCAAAGATAAACAGCACTACAGTGGAGTCAAAACTAAAAGAAAGCAGATGAATACAGACATAGTTTTCTTTGGTTAGCCCTCCAGACTCTGGAGTTGGGTCTATGTTGGTTTTTTGCTGTTAAAGTGAGATCTCCTTTAAAATCTCTTCTTTCATTCCTATTAAATATATCAGTTTTAGGTTTTCTAGCTTGAAAAAAAAAAATGCAAAGGGATTATCTAAGAAATAAAATATGTTTCCAATTACTATCTGAAGCTTTTATTTTTTTAAAAATCATTAGTAGAACATTTTTTATTGAAGATAATTCTGCGACGAGATCTCTGACAAAAGATTCTGTTTTATTAACTAATAGAAAGTCCTATCATTTCTATATTAGCTCTTTTTACTCTTGCTGCAATGAATGTTTCAGGGGTCATTTGTATATAGAGAAAGAACATTTGAAAGAATGTGGGTAACTCAGAAACTTGCTGAATGTATTGCGTCAGATTTTGAAAACATCTGACAGAAATGTGTCTTGGACAAGAAATCTGTCTCAGGCTACTGGACATGAATAATACTCAAGCAATTTAAAGGCAGAGAAGGCTGCTTTTGTTCTAATTTTTATGTTGGATTTGAATATTTTTGCATTTAAAATTTAATCAAGAATCACAGTAGGACTTTCAAATCATGTTAGAAAAAGTGTGTTTTCTTGTTATTTGTACAGGATCAGACTTGAAGTGGGATGAAGGCTACAAATCCTACATCCGTATCAAGCACTGTAATATGTTTTTTAAGTCTGATTTTCATCATATTTTGACTATATTTAGCTGTCTATATGATCTAGAGTACTATGTCTTATAAATTAAAATCTATATTAATATCTATAGCTGATACATTTGAGTTAAAGAGTTTTTTTCCTTGTTATGCTTAGTGTTTGTATTACATTTCTCTCAAACTCTAGCCTTCCTCTGCTGAACGAAACACAGTCTTTATTCCAAAAGATGTTAAAATCTTTAAAATTTAACATTACATTTGAAAGCTATTGAAATCCTTAGATACTAACCTGTATTCCTAATTCAGAAAAAATGCGTACTCTGGAGAAACGAAAACAGCACTCTGGACAGGCCAAGGTTTCACTTTCAGGCTTCTTGAATTTTCAAGCTGGTTGTCTGCGTTCATCTCTTGGTGACCGAATTAAACTAACCTGACTATCAGTCGGTGAGCAACCTTAGGCAATGAAAGCTTTTGGTATTGTGGGATGCATCTAGAATTAATCACAAATATGTCCTGTCATAGACTCCTGTCACAGCCCATATGTTGTCAAGAAAAATCCTGCAGGTATCTGTAAAATAGGAACAGTACTACCAGTCTTGTGATGGTTATTTATTGAATTTCTGGGTTGCAGCCAGATCCAGTTGAGATAATTATCACAGATACAGTTATGTAATAGCAAAATAAATACTAAAGGAAATGTTAAGTGTAAACATGGAATGAAAAGTCCTAAGGCCTTAATTCAGCAACACATTTAAGCACTACACCTAAGTGCAGTCCCTGTCAGTAAAGCACTTATGTTCCATTACCATCACACTTCAGAAATTTCTTTGCTTTTAGTATCCTCTCTCCAGCAGAGTTTCCTGCTAGAGGAAGTGTTGGAGCCCACAGTTTGTATAACTCTGACCAGCTCTGCATGTGTTGGGGTCACAGTCATATTAATATACAATCTTGTTATTGTGGGCATGCATAGTCAGGTGATAAAGTTTAATTGGACTCCTGCAGCTTTTTCCAAATACTTTTCCCAAGAAAATATGCATATGAAATGCTGCAGTGTCACCCTGTCAGTGGCACTACATGCTTTTGGCATTGTTTCTGGAAATTACTTTGTAGAAATAAAAGGTCAGGTATTCACTACGCAGAATAACACGTTCCCACTTGTAAATGAGATTTGGTTTAGAGCCACAGGGGGAAAACAGAAACTTGCAATAAACAGTTACAGAGTTTGGTGCCCTTTATATATATGAAATGATGGAATTTACTTACAAACATTACTTAGCATGTTTAATACATGAATCACAGTTGCCTGCAGACTCCACTTTGCTCACAAGCTCAGTATGGACAATGTTAATGCAGGCAGCATTGCTTGATATAGACGGGATAGAAGCTGTTCACGTATCTCAGGCTTAAACTTAAACGTGGGTGTAGCAAAAGTCTACATTAGAGAACTTGTGAGCACTGCTTAGTTTTAGGTGCCTGACACAGCTGCGTCCTTGTTTCTTCTCAAAGAAAGCCCCAGAATTTGTGCCAGATGCTATGGGGGACTGGTGCGCCAAGACCCCAGTGCGTGCTGGGATGAGCAACCAGAGGTGAAGACAGATGCAGCCTAAGAGCAAATATAAATGAAGAGCCTATGGATCGCAGGCGAAGGGTATGTGTCCCAGCTTCCAGGCAGCAGGCATGCATGGCTTGACGAGCAAGTGCTTAACTGAACACTAATGGTTGTTTTTCTCAGAGCAGTGCTAAGTGGAAAAGTAATTTACTTTCTGCATTCTTTCCTGTCAACCTGCCCTGCAACTGCCAAATTATAGTAGGAAAGAAATGCTTTTTAAAATATGCGCTCCAAAAAGTAATGCAAGTTGTCCACAGCTCTCTGTTGATTCCTTTGTATCAACAGATGAATCTCATTCTTAAAGCTGGATCCGGGATTCTAGTTCTCCTAAACACAATAAGTTGTCATGTATTGCATTTATGGATCTGAATACAAGTTTCATGCCACAGTAATAGCAGGGGTTCTTTTAGCGACTGTCTTGATGAACTGATGTGAAAATATTTCCATTCAAGCCAAACATCTGCTTTGTAGCTTCTTGTGAACACCTCTACTTGCATTAAGTGAAGTTATTCAACACGCTATTTGTGTGATCACTTTATTGAGCCTTCTTTATGGATGTAAGTGAATCTTCTTTGAAGGGGACTTTGTGAACTAACATCATTTCATATCTGTCCTCTTTCAACTGGCATTTCTTTCTGAGGCCTCAGTTTGACCATTTATTGAGTGTTTGTACCACAGCAGCAGAACAAAACAGCCTGCGAGCCAGGGAAAATGCATTTGCTCTTAAACCCCTGTATACACCTATAAATCTTCTATACCCCTTTATACAGGATGTCATTGAGACGAAATAGCTTCACTGCTTTGGATTCACTGCTTTCATATGGATCCCCTGGGGCTACCGGCAACTGCAGCCTCCCCTTGAGGCTATGTGAAACTAGGAAGCTAGGTCAGAGCAAAACGTAATCAGACTTGTGCAATTATTTTTACAATTATTTCCTGAGAAGAAATATGCACTTCTTCATTACAGCTGAAGACTGAAAATTTAGTTCTTGGCTCTACTGGTGGTATAGCAGGATGCTCAAGTGCTACCCTGTGCTACTTCAGGCACTAAAACATCTTGACCTTTCATCTGGAACAAGTAAATGGAGTTTTGCTTAAGTGGCACATCTGCTGTTCAAGCTGGGACTTCATTGCATTAAGACTGCCATTCCCAGTTCAGAAGACATTTGCTTATCCAACCAAATTATAACTCCAGTTTCCTTTTTACAAACATCTGCTTGGAGACAGGAAAATGTCTCTGGATATGAAGCATCAGAAAGCAGCTTCAGAAATTTTCATGCAGTGTTGAACTTGTGCTCATTAGCCAAATTCCTCTCTGAAATTCTGCAAGCCCAACAATATTACTTCTTCAGTCTAGTGCTGCTTGGTTCTGGGAAATCCTTCTATGACTATTTTATAACTTAAAGAAAGGAATTCAGATGCTACAAACAAGCAAAATTTGAACATATATGCTATCATTTTTTTCAGTACAATAGGTCCGTGTGTCACAATTCTTATTAGGTAGCAGAAAGAACATTATATGTGAAATACCTGAGCAATAAGAAACTCCTATTAATAAGGCTTATAAAAATTTCTCTCTTGGCAGTGGCTGTCTTTATGCATGGTTGTAAAAAGACCTTACTCAGTCAAACACAGAGCAGTAAGGGAAGGCAAAGCTGTAAAAATTTTTAGTAGGTTTTCTTGTGAGTATAAAAATTAAATTATTACCACCAACATTTTATCAGGAATATTCATTGACAGCATAAAATCTGATACTTTTCAGAAGTAAATAAGTCTCTGTGTTTCATTTGCCTGTGTGTTCTGATACAGGAAGCCAGCTTTAATTTACAATGGTGGATCCTTAATGGTAGACATTTTTAAGGTATTTTATGTATTTATTTGATAAGTCTGTTCACATTTTCAATTACAAAGACATTTTGAGTGGTTGAAAATTCCCGGAGCTTCACTTGAAACAGATTGAAACCTGCACCCCTTCCCAGCCCTATAACAAAAGAGCATTTTAACAGCTGGATGAGTACCAGGATGAGGTTACCTCGTGGTAGCAACAGCTGGCGTCCAGACGCCTCACTGTCCTACTGAGCTCGCCTGTTGTGATGTTAGTGGAACTGATGCCGGTGGGAATATTTAAGTGGGAAATTTGTCCTCTCCCTTTTTAAATATTCTTTTAGATTTTTTCATCTTATTGATAAAAATCTACTCAGAGTCCAGTGGATGTGTTTCTCCTCTCATTTGGGCACTCTTTTGGGGACTATGCTGTTCACATCAACAGAATTGCACTGGTATATAACTAGGAGGAGAGGAGCTGATCTAGGATTCATAAAGTCTGTTGATGTTATCATGTATTTTTCTTCCCACAGGCCAACTAATCAGTTAATCTGTTTCCTTCAGGCTGCTGGCATAAAAACAAATAGCAGTGTTCACATTTTCTGAAGAATTAACACTGTTCTGAAATGAGTGACCCGTGTTTCAGTGTTACACAGCGGCCTGGGGACTATGCTATTCCTTGTGGCAGCTTTAAGGGGGAAGAAGCTCTCATGCTTTAAGACATAACTTTTGGACTTAAAATGTACCTTGAAGATACAACAGCAACAAAACCAAATCCTCAGGTGTCAAAGGCTGTATTTATATGGTGGCAGCCAGAAGGGCTGCCATAGTGCACACATCACCAGCCTGTGGGTTCATTTCTTCTCTTCTTGTGTAACCCTTGTATAGTGGAAAGATTATTAGAAAAGCCTTTTCTGAACAGTCAATTTGTATTGGTCAAGTCTGACAAGTTGTCTTCTCCCATCAGGATACTACAGATGTGAGAGACCTATCAGGGACTAGTAAGGTTGAGTATCACACAGTTAAAGTTTGTATTAAATGCTCAAGACATGTTGGGCAGAACCCTCCCCATATTTTAGTAGCAACTTGTTGCTTTGCCAGATGTCAGGTCTCCCTTTGCGTGTGTAAAACTGCATATTCATGGTATCAGCAGTCTTAGATGCAGCTGAATTGCCTTGGTGGATGTCTACCTCTCTTCACTGACAACTGGGGCAGCTAAAGCAACTGGACTCCTAATGTAGGTGCCTTTTCAAGTTCCTGAAGTTGGGCAAGCTAGATCCAGACTCTACTATGCCTACCAATAAAATGGGTTCAGAACTGTACATTTTAAGTAATCATCTCACCCACAAATCCATATATGAGGAATAGTGACCTATATGTGAAGAAACATATATGTATGTAGAAACATATATGTATGTAGAAACAAAGAAAATGTTTTAGTCTAAATCTTTGCTGTCCAACTAAATGTTGAATAGAAGATTTGAAAAAAAAAAACCCTGCATAAATAGCCTCATTTCTAAAGTGCGTGGCTAGTCCTGCTTCCATAAAAATGTAGGCTAATATATCTATTAATTTAATGGGAGAAGACCTAGGTTGTGATGGTGGTGTATCCAAACTATTGTAATGTGTAAGGCTTTAAAAAAATCTTACAAGCGTCTGAAAATTCTGCACTAAGCAGATACTTTTCCCACTCAACAGCATATCTCATAGAGGACAATCCTCTTGTCCAGAGATTGTAAAGGAGGCACAAGAGGTTGTGGTTCTCTGTGTACTTTGCATCATACTTTCTGTTCCTGTAGCTCAAGCCTTGTTCCTTAGGATGCTGCGGTACCTGATTGTACATGTCGCCTGCAAGACAGAAGGACAGGATCTTGCTGTCAGTTTTTCCCAAAAAGAAAAGTAGAGTTTAAAGTCAAAACAGATATGAAGCGAGAATGCTATAGGAATAAAAAAATGACCAGTCAGGTGTTTGTGCTTTGACCTAAACTGTATGAATGACAAAAGTACGACAGCATGGTTTCTAAATTATTAGGAATTTCTTACCTTTCAAGAAAGTTCATCCTTTACTCTTCTAATTGTCTTGAAAAAAGTCTCTTGGAAAGTCACTACTGACCATTAAATCTCAGTTAAAATCTTTTTCTGTGTACCTTCAGCACAAAATTAAGATAATTATGGTCACTTATTCTTTTATCATTTCAGATAGGTGTCTTTCCTTAGGTTGCTTATGTCTGATCTAAAACTTTTCTGTTGAATTTGGTGGGCGTTCATAAACTGTACGCTGTTTGCAGCTTTTCAAATGGCGAAAAGTTCAGCAAAATATTAATAATCGAAATTTTTGTTATTTTTCTTTTTTAACAGGAATGATGTGACACATAAGCATTCCTAATGAAATTAAAGGACAGAAGATTGCAAATTAAAAGCAAATATCTTACAAAGTGATGTCCTTATAACAGCCATGGCTTAATTTGAAGGACTGGGTAATTATGACCATTAATATAATATGTTTCATTTTACATGTTGAGAAAAATTCCTCCTGTCACAATAAATGATAGTCCTAATACAGAATGAAGACACTTGGTATTTGTGTACTTAAGACAGCTATTTTTCAGTTAATATATGCTGTTCATCAGTGTCATTAAAGTATTAGCATACTTTTGTACCATATGTAAAGACAGCTTCTAATGCTACCCAATATAAGAAGGGTAGTTTATTTTTGTTTGCTTTAATGAAGAAGTTTCTTCTATAGAACATCTGAGAGAGAGAGAGACCTACATAAAAGAGATGTGTGAATTATTTAAGGATAATATACCAGATTAGGGATTTTTAATGTCAAAGAAACATTCTGGATGCTTTTTTTTGCATTCATGAGACTCGCTTTTGCATGCATTGAATATGGAAGCTGTCAAAAGTGTTGAAAGTCTGACAGATTTTTTTTGAGCTAAGTATTTTATTTTTTGACAGAACAGTTCGGTTTCTGAGTCCTGCATCCTTGCTTCACTGAGCAAAGGATGCTGTTATGTTTGGCTTAGTTCATTTTGAAGTCTCCAGTGGTCATAACCCATAAGCCAGAGTGACACAGGGCCATCAATCAACACGCGATGACTCTTGTCTAAGCTTTGAATTCTTGAGGCTGTCTTTGCACATGATGTTCAGAGTGCAACTTGTGGAATATCAATCATTTTTATAATGTGATAGTGGAGCTCTGAGATTGGAGTTCCTGCCCACATCTCCAGGTTCTGAACATTTAACTGCTGGGTGACCTACCTGACAGCACTGTTTCTTCAGGCTTGGTGTTTTCACATGTAAGAATGCCTCTAAACGTTTTTGAGTTGTACTTTAATGGCATGGCATTCAACCAACGAGCCATGACCATTCCTGGGTTTTGGTGGCTCAATGGCCACACTCTGAAGGTGGTTTTCTTCAGGCTCAAAATTAATTTTATTCTTTCTACTGTAATACTAGCTAGTAGTTACAAGGTGAGTACTGGCATATATGCCGAACTTAAAATTTGGCAAAATGAAATAGTGATATAATCTGCTTGCTGTTTACATGTATCTACGCTCTTTTCCAGGTTTTACATAAGACTATGTCTTTTGTACCCTTCCCATGCAGTTTGCTACACAGATTTTCTAAGTTAATTGAAGGAAAACAGAATCTCTTAGCTCAAATAAACCATTAAAAACCGCTAACCTAAACAATACAGGTAATACTGTTCTACCTCAAAAACTGGACCTGGAGTTTGCCAACATGCTGAATTGTGATTTTATCATATCAGAAGGTTTGTGACTTTTACTGACCACTCAGTTTAGGGAATTCTACAAATCCATATTTTACAAGATGGCTGATTCCAGAAATTTGTTCAGAAATACCAAAAGCAGTTAAAAACTCTCCCCCCAGGACCTTCATATTTTATGATTAAATATAATTGAAATAGGATTCAGCTGGGAAATTAAGCATGTGACTGATTCAAAACACTCTGAAATCCCATTCTTTTTTATTTCACTGATTCTGGAAACTTCAGCATATGGTTGAAGTCAAGCATTTGTGTAAGTGCTTTGTTGTTTTGGGGCCAAAAGTTTGAGGATAAAACTATTTTTTTTCTATAAAGCAGCTATTCATTTTTTTCCTTTCATGCATAGCCTAACTGTGAGTTTTAATTAATCTTTCATTGTAAGTAGCCTGCTGAACATGACCTATGAGCACACCTTTCTATTAAAAAGTATTCATATTTTTAAACCACAAAGACATACCTCTACATAACTGCAGCTACTCCTTTAGCTTGTCTGTCATCACTTGAATTATTTTTTTAGCTATGCTCATTGTGCTCTCCTAGTCCTGGCTCTGCTGTAAACCTTGTAATGAACTGGACTGTAATGAATTCTGGGACTAATTTACACAGTTTTCCAGTGACTTGTTAAGGCTGGCATGGCTATTTGAAGGTGGCAGCTTCTGCTGGCTCCAGGGAGTTTTGTGGTTGGTGGTGAAGCTGTGGAGGGGCTGTACAACACCCAGCTATTCCTGGGGTGTAGGGATGGACTATCTGGGACTTGCATAGCATAAAGGTTACGTGGATTTAGTTGCCTAAGCATAGGAGTCCAATCAACTTGAACACCCCAATCTGGCCTCCAGCTGCCTCTCCAGAAGGGCAGAAATCTCCTGTGGGTCGTATCTGTCAGCCATGGGCACACATCTTGGAGACAGGCTAAATTAGCATCCATCTCGCTTGAAGGACTCTGTGTATGTAACTCAGCCATCCCCTTACCGTGCAAAGACAGTGGATACATCCCAATGCATGTAGGCAATAGCCCTGACAACTTAATGCAATTATGTGTGATAGTTGTAGATCTAAAATGTATTTAAAACCCTCTATCATCTTCAAGAGCTGCAGGGAACTGATCTCAAGACTTAGCACCCGAAGCTGCTGTCCCAGAACAGCATATGCAGGAACTGGTGACTGGTTTCACTTCTCATTTACCAGCTGGCAGCCAACACTTAGCAAATCTAATTCAGAAAGTCAGGTCAGGAAACACTCATATGAGGAGCCTTCTCACACTTGTCAAAAGTGTGAGAACTTTGTGATACAGTGAGTGCAGAAGTGGGTCAGAAATGAAGATTTTTCTATGTTAATGCTCCCTCAAAATTTGAAGCAAATGATCTCCTCTATTTAAGTGACTGGTGTTGGCAGGGCTTCTGCTAGCATTTTTATAGGGATGAATACTTGGAATTAGTTGCTGTATGGTAGGGTTGTGTACTATATACTACTTGTTTCCTTTTTCAGCATGTCAAGGTAGTCAGCGCTGCCTTATGAAGATTGCCAGTGTGTCTCTAGCATCTACCACACGTCAGCAAGCAGGTAGCAGTGGGTTGCAGCACTTTCAGGAAGGCTGACCAGGGAGGAAGCATTCTGGTTACATCAAATCGAAGGGCTCCAGCTCTTGCCTGACACTGTCTCAGTGATCTGGGCGCCCACCAGATCCCTTCTCCTATCCCTGGTGTCTGCAAGAAGCAAACCCAGCTGTGGGCTGCTGAAAGGACCAGGACTCTGGAAATATCACAGTGTATATGTGATGCTAAATCCGTAAGCGTTTTTTGTTGCTACATTTATGTTGTGTTTTGATTGTAGGCCCACTCAAAATCGGAGGAAGCCAGGTCTGCAGTACCCCAGCAACTTCCACGTGCCCTGGCTGCTGTCCTGCATCCTGCCTCCATGCCAGAGGTGGACCTGCAAGGCTGGGTTGGGGAGTACGTCAGGCTTGTGCTTGCTGCTTGGCTGGGCTCCCTAAGATCCGTTCAGCCTGACTGTCCCGCAGCATCAGACAAGATTGTTCGGTATTCTCTTGAGCCCAGGGATCTAAAAATGATCATTAGCATTACAGTCCTCTGCCTTGGGAGTGGAGCGGCTGAGAGCTGGTAGGGAGCTAACCAGGCATTGCGTTCAAAAAGCTTTAGGACATCAGTGACAGACCCACTTGTCTTTAAAGACATAGTAACACATTTGATTCCCACTTGTGGGAGACTCCCAGTAATAATCCTATCTATTTGTGACAGGCATAAAAATACATGGGATTAAATTTAGCAGGGAGAGTGTAACTGTGCAGTAGTGTGATTTTCCTCATGTTAAAAAGTCAGTTGCAACTGTGTCGCACATTGCAAGAACTAATCCCACAAACAAATTAAAATCTTGTCCCTTTGCTCCGGAGAAGATCCCTTAATGCTAAGAGGTACTGTCAGATGTACTTATTGCGCTCAAAATATAGGCATATATATGTATGTGTATAGGCATATACATGAATGTGTACATGCATATGTGTATGTTGTGTAAGACTGAAGCATGCCTCAGGATTCCCCATCATGCTTACTTTCCAGAAAAAGGCATTCCTGTCAGTTGCACAGATTAGTTCAGAATGAGATAAAGTACAATATCATGCACTTTACATGTAAAATACAAAATAAAATTAAATTAATCATAATCCCGTTTCTCCCTCTAAATTCAATTTATTTCTTGCTACTTTCTCAGATGGCCTTGGTTTTCCCTTCCTAGGCAAAAAGACACCACACTTCAGCAAGAAAAGGATTCAAACCTGTGCAGTTTGCTTGGGGAACAAGCAGCCGAAAGGTCCTCTGAGTAACGTCCTGTGAGCACTCAGAGATATTCCAGTTAGCGGGCCACTATTCTCACTGCGTGTTCACTTATTCTCACGGTAAAACCTAATTTGGTATTACCTCCCATGTCAGCCAGTCACTCATCCAGCTCTGTTAATGTCACACAACAGTGGTAGCAAACCACAGGAACAATCACGTTCTCCAAGGCTGAAATGAGATTTTTTTTTTTTTCCCAATAAGGAAGACTGGCTGCTCTCCAAAGCCTGTCTGTCTCTATCTACTTTCCTGCCAGAGTCTTCTTGTGCTTGCACTCCTCCTCTGCTTTTAGAAGATCAGTACAGATACCTTCACAACCATGGAGCTGCTTTTCACGCCCTATTATTTCTTCATTAAATTCAGCCTTTTGTGTTTAGGTCCCCACTGCCTTCCTCCTTAACAAGCTCTTAAATCACTGATGCAGAATGCTGGGAGAATTGACATAGGAACTTGATTATGAAATGAAAGCTCCCAATCCCAGAAACGGCAATGCTGCACCAGGACCCGCTGCTCTGGTACAGATAGCAAGCGCTGTCAGGTGGCTCTTGTTTTGTGGTCCTGCTCGCAGCCAGGGCAGATACTAGATGCTCCTTATCTCTTTCACTTTGTACAGTTTCACATGACAGCTGTAGCCACTCATCAGGTCCTGAATCAACCAACCTAAGGCTGTTTAGTTTTAGAAGTTGGTTTTTTTTCTTCCAAGGCAATAGTTTCCCTTTGAAGCATGAAGCTTCTCTGGGAAGCATGCTCTGATACTCTCTGTTGGACTAGATGTTTGAGGGACCACCAGCATTTAAGGAATATCACCCTAGTGGCATTAAGGCAGATGTGCTGGCAGAAGCTGGACACCAGGGATTTAAGCAACTTCACTGCTCTGAAGGAGCTGTCTGGCTCTGCTGAGACTCCCCAGCTGCCTACAGAGGCGATCACACTGCACATGGCTGCTTTCTCTAGATGTGGCAGTAAGCTGCAAGACAAAATGATCACAGTTGGCCACTAATGATGTGTATCACGTTGCCTGGAGAACGGTATGAAAGACCTAGGGATAGATTTGTGGTGGTGCTGAGCACTCACAACTGACGTGGGAGCTGATTGAAAATGTGCTTTGGATATACGTAAGACTACAAAAAGGCAGTCCTGAAAAACAAGAATATAGCACTATAGCTCTTTGATGGAATTATCATCCATGGATTTAGATAATCCTTTTGGAACATATTTTTATACTTTTGATATCCCTAAAAAATGTAGCACTGAAGTCCACAATTTAATTACAAGTTGTTCTAAAAATATAGTTCTTTAAAAAAACCCTCAGCATGGTAATTTCACAAGAGGTCCTTTATTTTTCTTTTGAAAATGATTCCCTCTTCAGCTTCTTTGAATAGTCCATAAAGTGATAAGGGAAACATCTTTTATATCTGACACAGACTCCACAGATAGCTCTGGTTGGTCACCCAAGATTGATAAGCACAGCTTAAATTCTAGCTTTAGCCACTCTCTGTGCTGAGTTTCTCAAGTGTAAAACTAGAGCTGGTATAAAGGTTGTAAAATTAGCATTATTATTGCTCTTGATGCTCTTAGACACACAAGTAGAGAAAGATTTTTAGTATATTAAACAGTCCAGGAAGGGTTTGAGGTTATAAGCATCGGTTCTGTAAAGTCCATAAATTATTTAAAAAGCTAATACAAGGATTTTTGAACTGCTCAATATTAACTTGCTAATGACTTTAAATGATCCATCTTCTATTAGTTCTAATTCAAGAAGTGGAGTGATTTTACAATATGAATTTTCTTCACATGAAACCTAAATTTTTGCTTCACATTCTCTTCTCATTGCCTTTTTTTAATGCAAATTCTGAATCTAGAATACATCTGGGTGTTTCCTTGGTAAATAGGAGACAGATAGTTTTATAAGCATGTTCTCTTTTTTTTTTACCCCGATCTCACATCTTGCTCTACAGGACTTTGCGGAAATGCAATTATTTCCGCCACCATCAGAGAAGCCACTTAGCTGCTTAAAGGTGAGCATTTGCTTAAGTGCTTTACTGATTGAGCTTTTATTGCACTGGAGAGTATCAATTAAAAAAAAAAAAAATCCCTTGTCTCCCTCCCTCTTGATTCAAAAAATCTAAAGAAACCGTCCGGAGCAGTTTGACCTTTCGAAAACATTTGGTAAGGCATTTTTAATGAAATGCAAAGGGTACTTCTAAAATCCTTAGCAGTCTTCACCCGTTGCCTCCTCTAGCAAAACACCGAAGCGAATTACGAACGGGAACAAAAACTAACAGACCTTTGGGAGAGGCTCCGTCCCGCAGCTGGCCCCAGTAGATGGCACTGTTTTGAATTATTTGAGCCAGGGCCAGCGATGCCCGGAGCCTGCTCGCCTCCCGGCCCCGCCGGGCCGCCCCCCGGCCCCGCCGCCCCCCGGCCCCGGCCCCGGTCCCGGTCCCGGTCCCGGTCCCGGTCCCGGGGAGATGCCCGCAGCGGTGCCGGACGGTCGCTGATGGCACCGTCCCCGTCCTCAGCCGTCCTCACCCCGGCAGGAGAAGGCGTTCGCATTCTCCCAAGTTAGAAATGACTTAGTCCCGTCATTTTCGCTAGGTTGTGGTAAAGTAATCAAGAGTTTGTTGCTAGCGAGGAAAAATAATCGGTACCCCCCTGCTGTAATTGTGATTTTTCTGATCTGCTGCTTGTACCTGTTGCTTCACTTCATAATAATTCTTCCCTACCCTCCCCCCCCACCTTTATGGTTTTCAGCAAATTCAGGGTTCACCTACAAAGTAACAGAAAAAATCAGCTGCTGGTGTCGGTGATGCGCAATATCCCTTCCAGATACCGTGTGAGGTGCTTCGCAGAGACTGCGTCTGCTGCGGGGTGAATTCCCCCCGTACGTGTATGCGGCTGCTGCCTTGCTTCCACTGACCGCCACAGGGATCTAAATGCTCTGTCTACAAGGGAACTCAGGGACTGGAAAACTTAACTTGCAGGTACCCTGTTGGCTAGTAAAATTCTCTGTCGTGATTTAGAAGCTCAAGCTTCCTTCAATGGGAGGAGTTTGGTGTCAAACTGGACTTGGTGTTCACATTTGGGGTAGACAAAGCTCTTTTTCAGTTTTTATTTGCTATTTGTATTTGTGAATTCCCTTCTGAAGTTTGGTGCTTAAATCATGCCACTCTTTTCTGGTGAAAAAGCAGGGATATTTTTTGGATCTGGATACTTTTTGGCAGCTGACTTTAGGTATTGACCTGACCTTACTCTGATTCTTGGGGGGGAAAATGCGGGTGCCCTCCCTACCTCTGAGCTGTAGGGAAAATAGACATGAGCATGGAGAACAGCTTTGGTATGAAGTACTGAAGGGAGTACACGGCTTCCTTCCTAGGATTCTGGGATCTGGGCGACCTGTCTTTTAGTTTATGCTTGTTATCAAGCAGATGGGAACTCTGAAAACAGATCCTTTCCCTCTTGTGCCACTGGGTATAGCAAACCACAAAGTTTCTGGATGCTTGTGCTGGAAGAACCTGCAACTTTTCTGCAAGTTGCCACAATCAACTGGAATGAGCCCTCTCTATAGGGTAGATCCTTCTCTCTAGTCTAAGAACAGCATGAGGAATTCCTGTTTTCAGTCCTTTCTTTTGGACCCAGCGCTCCTCAGCTGAGAAAAAAGTGCTGTTTTAAAGTGTTTTTTTCTGAAGTATTTATTGGCCTGTGGACTAGAAACTGGAGCTGGGTGGCTGGTGTAATCACTAGCCTGTTGCTCAAATTAGTCTCTCCAGCACTTGGGCCAACACCTATTAAGATAGATTATATGAAGTGGAACAAGCAGGCTGGGAGGATCACAACCATACAGCTTTGTTGAAATTTCCATTGCATGGTTGGAGCGGCAGGAAGAAATCTCCCCAGACAACTGTGGAACTGGATGTGGTGGAAAGAGCATTTGCTTGGAGGTGGGGGCAGCCCCCTCCCTCGTAGTCGAGGCTGGTGCCTCTTTCCAGGAGAGAGCAAGGCTGCTGGCAGCAAAGTAGACTTCAGCCCTACCTGTCTCCTTTGAGCCCCTGTTGTTCTGTTCAGGCAGCTCCCTGCTCAGCATGCAGGTTTTCATAGCTCCTACTTTTACCCCTGTGCAAGATCCAGCCCTCTTTCCTTCTGCAGGTCCCAGCCTTCGTCGTAGCCTCTTCCCTCCGAGCACTGATTTTGCCTCTTCTTTTTTTTTCTTCTCACGACTATCCGGTTTTGTTTCTCTTCTTGGGTGGAAGACACAGAGAGATTATCTGTCTTCAGAAATCCCAGTTTCCCCATTTTTTCCCTTTTTGTCCTCTTCTGTCAGCAAACCCCAGGGGCAACTTGCCAGCAACGTGCTGTGGAGGTGGGCAGGCTCTGGAAGGAAACAGCATTTCTTCTCCTGATCAGTTGGGGTGTTAAGGAAACCAAAATGGAGTGAATTAATTCCTCTCTTACAGAAACCCAAAGGAAAACTACTCTTTGAAGGATTCATCCCCTGACTGCGAGGTCCTGGGGATTACATCCAAAACAGGAGAAACCTGGTAACCATGTCTGTTATTTCTTTGATACAACCCTACTTAGTTATTTGCGAATTGCGCTCCATCTTGATGGTGCTGGCCAGACGTGGCGGGGGGGAGGGTGCCTTCACCAAGTGTGCTCAGGGCAACTACATGGCCTAAATTGGGTAAAGCGTGGGCTTTAGCAGAGGAAAAGGATAACTTAGGCACTTTTTTCTTAGAGCTTTCTAAAGGCTCAAGAAAAATAGCCTTCACTGAGCAGTCTTAGCTCCTGAAACATTTCTGGTTTTAAAACTTTCAGTGGGAATTTGAGTTGGTGTTGTCCGAATGCATACAACGACTGGCTCGCTGTGCTGTGTGTCACCCTTCAAATACCTCAAACGAAGGCCAGCCAGTGACCAGGGAACACTGGATTCTCCCCCACCTCTTTCCCCAGGCAAACAATTCCCTAAACACAAAATTTCAAACAAGTAAAACTGAATATTGTTCATTGCCATTTCCTACTGTGATAAGTAGTTTAAGGTCATCTTTTCTGTATTTACAATGTATGGCTTAAAATACAAACACCCTTTGTTTGTGCTTTGTTATTGTCTGCACCACTGAATGCTTTCACGGATATACGCTGTGATAAAGGATGGCTTAGAAATTCAATGTAAAAAGGCAGCCAGTGCCACTGGGGAATACAGTACTCTACCAATCAAGACATAGCCTCCATTGACCAGATTCACAATGTAATGCTTTTTCTAAAATGTATTTAATGTGGGGCTGAAATTTATGCATCATAAAGGCACAAGAGAAAAACCACCTTCCAGTCCTTTTCAGCCTTTGGTAGAAAATTTGATCAGCAATTTAATTAAATATTTAGTGATCTAAATTTGTAAGGTCTGCTGCAATTTTGCCTGAAAGTGAAAACAGAGACCTTTCTGGAAACCCCGTTCTTACTTTTCTTTCTGTACAAGAATGTCATGACATTTTAAAACCTATGGGCACTTTCTTTTTTTCCACTCCTTAACTGAACAGTGTGATACATTTTGAACTGCTCCTTCACTGTGGTTCCTGAGTCTGAAACGTGCCCAACGCAGATGTCTCGCTTTTGTCATTCCTCTTCCTTCCCCTTTAAAAATTTGATCTCCAAGACAAACAGGTGAAGCTGGAAAGGGTTATTCTTCAAAGCAGATTTTAATTCCTGTGTCTTTGATTGCCAGTTGCAAACCATAATAAATGTGATTGCCTCTGGGCTTGAGAATAAGCCTCAGATATCCATTCTGGAACAAGCACTTTCAGAGCTACTAGGCTGCAATTATAGTTGTATTAACAGGTGTGAATTATTTAGTTAAGGTCAGGAACCAGTCGCCTTTAGAACAAGCAGGTTTTGGGTGCAGTTTGACCATTTAAAATATGTTAATTGCTTGACAGAGTAGGTTATCTCATTATGGGTTGGATTAAATTTTGTTGAAATGAGTAGATCCTTCATTTAAGATGTTTTATGAAGTACTGGGGCATGCATTTCTGCCCCAAGCAGAGGCAGCAAAGGCAGCTTGGAAATGTAAGGGATGTGTGTGGATGAGCTGGGTCTATGTATTATTTTGGCAAGACAGGGTATGTGGATGAGAGAATAACACTAAATGATAAAGGAAAAAAATCACAATGCATATTGTATGGCGTCCGTGTGTGGTCATGACAAAAGTGTACAGTGTTGAGGTACCGGATTGAAAGAGTGGGAAAACCCCCTTCAGTGTTCAGTCCACCTGACTTTCAGGAAAGTAGGATGTTGTACATCACTGTGAACATACAAAATGACCCCAAAGTTCCCTGATTCAGTCACCGAGTTTTGCATGAAGTAGAACATCACATCTGTTCAACAGGATCCCAGTGGCCTTGGGCCTTTTCGTCCAGGGCTCAAATGCCTTTTTATAGGCTGCATACTTTTTGTAGTTCAGTTTTTCCTGCACGTAATGCCCGTGCTTCTGTTAATATCCAGTGTGTGTCCAAACTGTCCCAGTGCCACAATGAGCACAAAATAACCCAGTGTGGTTGGGACCAGCTGTAAGGGTGGAGTGATGCAGGTCGAGGGTACTGAGCACCAGACATGAGATGAATAGGCTGAAGCTTTGTGGACGACTGAACTTATTTTCTACAGCTCTCCCCTGCTTTAGAAAAACAGTCTCCTCACTCCTGGTCATGTCCCTTTCACCTTGATGTTTGGTAAATATCTACCAGATGGGTTTGCTGAGAGAAGCCTACTGAAGGGAGAGTGAAGGGAGGGAAAATAACAAGGAGTTATGAACGCTAAACAGGTAAATGTTGGAATTTGAACCTCAAACCTCAGTAGAAGAAGTTGCCCTGGCAACAGCATCCTGAAGCGCAGGGGTGGAGAGGGGGAGAGAGAGAGACCCCATCCTGGGGCTGAAGCAGCGAGCTGCCAAGGCTTAGGGAGGTGCCTAATCAGGACTAATCACCTCAGGGAAGCTGTTTGGTGATGGACTGCTCCTCGGAAGCTGCTGATGAGCAGCCCGACTGTCACACATTATTCACTGCTAAAGTGTTTGGTGAATAATTTTCAGTAGCCCAAGAGGGGCTCTAATCAGGTGTGATGGAAGTCTTCCCCCTGACTTTGCCTCTCTGCAAGGATAAGGCCCTTGAATCATGCACTGCTGGCAGGCAATTCTCAGATGAAGGAAGAAGCTGAATTAGTTACTATTTTCCTGATTCTTGCAGCCAGCAGAGCGGAGACATTGTGTATCATCTGCTTTGGACCTGGAAATGGGAAAGTTAAGTGTGCTGTACAGGATGCAAGTAGCAGTATTATATATAAGGGAAGAGTATTTAGAGCGTAGTGTAGTCAGCTCCATGTTACGTACGTGAGGGAGTAAAGATGAAGGCAGAAACCTAGAAAAACTTTTCTTTCTGTTTGAGCATTCTTGTAAATAAAAAGTTATACTGATGATGGCTTCACTGACTTCTCCTCCTTACTGTAATCGCTTACAAAACCCCAGCTTTTGGTTTGTCACTCAAAAGGCCAGAAGATGTAACAGCATAAAGGGAAAGAAGGTCAAATGCAAGAGCTGGAACATGGATGAAATGTTGCTGCAGTGGTGCTAACTTGGCATCTCTGTTCTGCCCTCTCTAACATATCCAGACCCATGCCAACTTTGTGCAGTGCTACAGCATGGTGCCTGCCTGTCTATATTGCTCCAAAACCAAGTTCACCAGGCTCATAGGCTCCGTGAATGCCATGTGTCCACTGTGCTGCCATGTATCCCCACGCCACCAACAGCTGGTGGCTATATGACTTCTTTCTTTCAGCAATTTACCAGGTACTTGGCTGAGATACTCTAAAAAGTGCTGGTAAAGGAGTTTGGTTCTCCTCAGTAGACCAAAGCACTTCACAACTTTGTCAGTAGAGCCTGCTGAGGCAGATTATTCATGGTGCCAATAGAGGAGCATCTCCAGAAAATAAACAAAAAACCTAAGCATTAAAACCAAGAGAGCTACATACTCTCAGCTTCTTGGTTACGATGCAGGGATTGTTGCAAAATTATGTTGGAACTGAAGGAGCTAAGCAAATTCGTGGTTTAAAATTCAGACCTAGTCGGCACTAATGACCAGAAGTTTGTTACCAGCTGGTGGCTGTTCCAGTTTATTCCTTATGAAAGACACATTCATGAGTGTGAGATGAAAGAGGGGAAACACTTTCCTATTGCCATTTCTAATAAAGCAGTAAACATTACTGAATGCCAGAATAAACAGTACAAATTTGATTTTTCCTGCTGGAGCTTTCTGATGCAGAATCGAATCTTCCTGGTAGCTAAATTATTGATGAAGGTTGCTGTTTTTAACCCTACTGTATTGCTTGTGATGTGGTAAACATAACTTCTCCACAGGTTCTCATCCTGACTGCTGGCCAAATTTTATTCTTGATTGTCCATCTGTGGCTGCTATTAACTTAGATAGGATGCACAGCCATGGCTCTGCAGGTAGTAATTAGGCACAATTTATTTTTGTCCTAGATGAATCCTCAGTGGTGAATATGAAAATTTGCATAGAATAATTTTTCATCCTTAAATGTCAATTCTTCTCATAGTTTCTAATCAATAGATTGTGACTTGCACACAATATACGCACACAGAAACAACAAAGGATCAAAGTCTTCCCCACTTCCCACCTTCCCTGTCTTCTTACCCTTTGATGCAGTTATTTGTTGTACAGATGCATCCAAAGCACATCTTGTGTCAGCTTCCTTAGTCTTTGCCTATACAACTGAATAGGCATGGCAGGCATGATTGCAAAGGTATGGATTTATTGCACACATAGGACGGCAGTAATCTAAATACAATTATGCCATTAGCAAGCCTTGAGAGACAAGCGGGATGGAGCTGTGACTGCTTAACACATGTTTTTTAGGTGCTTAGCTGCATCCTCACATCAGAGATCCATCCTTGGCCGTTCAGCCTGGTAGAGACGAGCTGTTTTCTTTTGCTGTTGCATTTCTCAGCGCTTTATCACAAAATTGTACAAAGTCCATATTTGCTGTTTGACCTACCACAGTACATTTAACAAAATAACTTTTACTGATGATGACAAAAGGGAGTTTTCTGCAACACAGCCTTTGCCACAGAAGCTTTTGGACACATTCATAAGAAGAGGAAACCCAAGTGTATGCAGCCATACGAGTGTAGGGTATAAGATGAAATGAACGTGGGTGTAGAGATCGCTAACCATAAAAATCACAGCATGTTTTCCAGAGAAGATTTCTATTCTGGTAAGAAAAGCTGCATCCTCTGTGGCAGAAAGCACTTAACGTTATCATCCTGTTTCTGAATATGGGCTTGCAGCAGTCTTCTGATACGGTGTCTGCATTGACTTCCATGAAGATGCTCTTGTTTTACTCCAGGCCAAAGTCTGCCCCAGAGCTACAGTTTATAGAGCAAATGACTGACATAAAGGCTCTTTTTGCCGTTTTAAACAGCAGGGAAGAATTTTTTTTAAAAGTCAGGCTTGTGGTTGATGAATAAAACATGGCTCAATGTGATGCCATTCAGCAAGGGAAGCTGTGGAATAATTTAAATTTTCTCACACATGGGTTTTGTACAATGGTAAGGACTCATGGTCACATTGCTGTAAGTGTTGAAATCTATTATAAAATTCTGAGAATAACAGGGCACATAAGAAGTAACTATCATTAAAATTGAGAATGAATTATTCCTGTTAGAGGAACACAGGCACACTTATTAGGTATACTTGCTGCCTGTGGGAGATATTTCTTTCTCTTTTTCCCCTCCCCAAGCTCATCAGAGGACAAAAGCAGAAAAAATGAGTGTAATGGTTTTATTCTTTCTTTGTGCAGTGTTTGTGGAAGCTAACAGCAGTAAAAACCCTTTGTAGGTTAAAATAATAGTTCTTTAGAAAGCTTTTAAAGAGAGGTACATTGGCAGCATCGGAAAAAAATAGATGGTTGCATGTCATTTATAGACTGGTTGGGTTTCAGTGGGCTCCCAGTGTGTTTCTGAAACATGTGTTTAATCTGCCACATACCCTCAACCGATAGGAAGATAGTCTTTATTAGAATAGCTGTTTCAGCAGGAAATGGCTTAGAGATTCCTCAGAGCCATGTTTTTCACTTTTGTTTTTAATTTTACAGAAGTTGTGGATAATATCTCATTGTCCTGGCAGAGAGTCTTTCTTGTGCCACTACTTGGATGAGCTGTCAACTCAGCCACAGCTGCTAAAGGTACCCTGCAAACCCTATTTTCCAAAATCAAGCCAATTGTAGCAGCGCACTGAACAGACTGAGCAGTCATGTCAGCACATGCTTAAAACTAGTGACGGCCTCGGGTGGTTAGCTCTGCATGCTCATTCAGGCATAGCCAAAATAATTGATGTTAAATAATGTTGTCTTCTTCTCCTCCTTCTTTTTCTTCTTCTTTATGACTACCTCTGCATAAAACTTGCTCATTCTGCTTTTTAAGTATAGCCTTTGGAGTTGTCTGCGTGCTACTAGCACCTCAGTTACTGGAGACATTCAGTATGCTTATTATTTAGTTGAGGCGGTTTGTGATCTTTTCTGGACACTAGTATATACTGGCAAAGTATTTATGAATTTATCTAGACTCCACCTATGCAACAGAAGGTCAGCTATGCAAAGTTCCTCACAACTTTTCAAAAGTACCCTAATAAAAAATTAAGTGTATCAGTAACCCCAAGATCAAATAATCAATAAACAATTAAAAAAGGCAAAATTCAGTGTTGTTATTTTTAAACAGCTGTGTGTCTTTATCACAACTATGAGGAAGAAAAAGATGCAACCAGACAGAGCGTCCATTGCTTTGTGAGCATTGGGTGAAGCTGAGGACAGCATGGTTGGCCTCAAGTTGCACCAGGGGAGGTTTAGACTGGATATTAGGAAATTTTACTTCACTGAAAGGGTTATCAAGCATTGGAACAGGCTGCCCAGGGAAGTGGTTGAGTCGCCATCCCTGGAGGTATTTAAAAGCCGTTTGGATGAGGTGCTTAGGGACATGGTGTAGTGGTGGTCTTGGTAGTGTTAGCTTTACGGTTGGACTCGATGACCTTAAAGGTCTTTTCCAACCTATACGATTCTGTGATTCTGTGATTGGTTTTAACTAGTATAATTTATTCTGATTAAAGTGATTGCAAGATGGGACGTGAGGGATCATTTTCTGTAAGTGAAAGAAGACCCTTCTTAGGTAAGGTCAAGTTGTGTCTGGTCTTTCTAAAGCAGTAGCATATATAGTGACACCAAAGAGTCCTGACAATTGCCTTTGGCTTTACAAAAGCTTTTTTTGCCTATTTGATCTCTGAATCCGTGCCTGGTGTCAGAATACTCATCACATTGAAATTTAGTATTTACCATCTAATTTAAATTGTAAGAATCTTTAAGTAGATTTGTATTATCTGTAAGTTTCAGTCCAGAGTAGTTTGCCACAAGTTCAGTATTACTTTCCCCCTAAATAGTGTGAGAGGTGTTACAGAACAAATGTAGCACAAGCCCTGCTTTCATAAGTATTTTTAGGAAAAAAAATATAGCTCTAGTGACTGTGAGCAAAAATACTTGTTATTTCTTTAACAGAAAAATAACTTTTGAAGTGATAGATTACTTGCGCTAGAGAGCCAGATGTTAAATATTTGATAGTTTCTTGTTGGATTCGAAATATGCAGATGTGCAGGTCTCTTGTTGCCAACAACTAGTGATGGCCATCACAGACTGAGAAAAGTGGTATCAGTCCCACCTGTCACCTGAAAGGAACTTGAAGAGCAAGTTACTTCACAAGCGTTGCCAACACACATTCCTGAAACACAGGGGTGTTGATCTGCAGCAAGCTACTTACTTCATTCCCTTCTAGATGGACACTCATTGGTTTGAGACTTTTAAAGCCCTCCGCTCCCTGCAGCCTGCAAAGATATATACATTTGCAAAGCATGCACAAACACACAGATACTGACACATTTATATGTTGGACATTTTCCTTCCAGTAACACTAAAACTAGTTTAAGTAGATTTTTAGCTAATATTTCTCAATCCCAGCTAGGAAGAGGTAGATGTATAAATAGGAACATGATTATCATAGCAAAGAGCGGCAGTCATTCACTGCCAAAGTTGCCAAGATAACAGAAAAAATTAATGGAGGAAAAAAATATTTTCAGTTTGATGCCTATCTTTATTGAAGTCGTATCTCTTTCACTCTCCCCAAGAGGTAACCTATGACCAGTTAGTGAAAGATCTGCTAACTTTACCCTGATTTGGATTTGCAATATGTCAGTAAAAGAGTAAACAAAATGGATGGTAACTGGAGAAAGCAAAACAAAGAGAAACTGCAACAGGTCTACAGTCATACATCTCATTGTGTCTTCCCAGCAGATGGGTAAGATCATTTGTTCTGCTGCAGCTGTAGCCCATGATAAGATCATTGCATATGATGTTATGGTTTGTCTTTAATAAAGGTGCTTTCCCGGCTGTCCTGGATAATTCTCTTTCCTCACTCTTTTCTGGAGGAAAGGCTGTAACACTCTCCAATTACTCCCTTTTTTTTTCTCCCTCAGCTCAGTAAACAAAGTGCAGTCTCCAGTTCTTCTTCTGTCCCATCCTCGACCCCCCCCGCCAATTCACTTTCTGTCTCTCACGCACTGCCGAAACAGCTCCTGACAAAATCTCTCATTAATAACTCTTTGTAGCCAAAGCCCAGAACTGCAACTTCCCTAATCGATTCCCAAGTATCGCACAGTCCCTGCACCAGCTCAGTGCTGGGAGGGAGCATGAATAGTTTAAAATTACCTGCAGCCCTTTCTCCTCTTAAACAGTCTGCGTGAAGCCTCCCCTGAGCTAATTGTAGGTTGCCAACTTAAACTGTAGGCCTACATGGCTCTGCTCATTCATTGCTAATTTGGTGTATGGAAATTTAAGGGAGAGCGGCTGTATGGGGAGCTGAGAAAGATGTTGTTACTTCATGAGAAATGCATGGACTTTGTCAAACCCTTTGTCTTCATCAAGCTGTGGGTTTGCTTATTTTTATTTCACAGAAGGAAAGTAATATATGAGAGTTTGGCCAGACTTAGTGCCTGGATGTTGTTTTGGTTTAGAAAGCTGGGGAAGAAAAACAAAATAGGTGAGAAAATCAGGATATCTAGGTGTTTGGAGAAGAGAGATTCCAGAGCAGTGATTTACTTCTGCATTGACTGACTATATGTGAGAGGGCTCTCAAGGAGAGACAAACAGTGAACTGCCTGCCACTGTGTGTTTTGTATTTAAGTGGTTTCATTTTGGCATACAGCAATGAGGTGGTGGCTGGGCAAAGAGAAAGAGAATTGACTGTGACTAAGAAAAAAATCAGAGTGAAGATTGAAAAATGCTAAACCAGTGAGAACACGATTGCAAAAGACCACCCCCCCACCCCTGAGAGCAACTAATTCATGGCCGTAGCCTCCCACAAGATGCTGTTCTTTGCACAGAGTTTAATTTGCAAATCATCTTTCTTCCTCTGCTGATGTCCTGCAGTGTAACCCCCAGCCCCATCAATAAAAGATGTGGTAATGAGTCACACATTCATTGCAGTCATCACATCCGCAATAAAACATCAGTCCTCTGACAGTTTACAAGATACAAATCATATCAGCATGCAGTTAAGGTTGAGACTGCATAGGAGTAATTTAGGAAAAAAAAAAAAGATATTAGGTGGTGTAACCGTCTCTAAACCAAGTATTAGACACTGATAAAATTCAGATTTCAGTTTATAAGTAAAAGACACCTGGGCACGCTAAGACTGGGAATGTTGGCTCTGCCCTGCTGCAACAACAAGCTACAAATGTGTTGACTGTAAATGGAGGAGTTAATAATGCTGTGTTTGGGTACACTCCGTTTAGGCTTGAAATGAATCAGCTGGGCCTTCATTTGACAGGTTTCCAAGAAGCAGGTTACTGTTCATATCTGAAGCAAACTAATCGTGACTTTTAATAAACCTTTCCTGTGTCTTACTTGTTACCTTTGACATGCAAAGATTAAACTCTCGTTTGTAAACTGATAGGCAAACAGGGCTCTGAAAGCACTTTCCCCATGGACAGTTTAAAGATGATTTATGCCATTTTTGCCTGTGTGTCATGCAGTAGAGAGAGACTACTTCGCTATTTATTTTATTTATGCTGTTTTGTTTCTGAGAGGAGAATGACAAAATACATTCATCAGAATTTCTTAGGCAAGCTCCCTGCAGGCCTCAAGTATTCTGAGAGGAATCAATACGCAAAATGGAATAATTATTTCAGTTTTGTATATTAAAAAACATTGTATTTTTTCTGCCTATAGAAATGGTGTTAGACTGGTCAAACCTTTTAAAATGCTAGGTATTGAAAAATGAAAGGATGTGTTTATCAGGAGATGAGTAGCTTTCATACACATTGTGGATACCTGTTAATGTATCTTCTGGAAAAAAAAGTCATGTATACATAGAAGAGCCTGTCATTATTGTTAGGTTCCCTGTATTAAGACTGGTGTTTCTTCTGCCCAAAGTTAGTATTCCCATGAATGCTAAAATAGTGACAGAGACGTGTCGTACCACATGCACAGATGTCAGTACCTGTGGACACAGAAACAGTTTTGCTTTTCATTTCTTGTGTCTCATACGCACACAGAAGAAGGAACGGTAGGAGTGTCCCTCCAGTGCAGAGGTACCACGGGTAGGTCCTAATCAGTCTTAATCAGCTCCAGACTAAAACACCTACATTTAGGTACAGGCCTGCAGTTTTTTACATGTGAACCAAGGGCATGGTTCTGTTGCCTAAGCATAGGTGAGATGCCCTAGTTATCCTGCTGGCCTCCGGTGGCTGCCCCGGAGGGGAGGGGGTCTCTGGCAGGTCCCGTGCCTGCTGTATTTACCAGCCCCAGGGAGATCTCAGTAGCAAGGCTTTGCAAAAGGGATGGTACTCGGGCAGCTGAATCAAGCTCCAGGTCTCCACCGACTCAAATGGCTGCCTCAAATCCTTGCTCGTACGGATACATTTACATGCAAATGCCTAAATTTAATGGCTTCATCTTAAACTGAACTGCACCCGTAGTGTGGCTCCAGGTGAGCTAGCTGGACCAAGCTGTTTGGGTAGCCAGTCACAGCGATTGCTGTATCTCACTACACTCAGTGACATGCACACATGCTTGGAAACATCTGTCTTCATTTTGTTCTGGATCACATTTGACTTTCTTCCTAGTGTTAGGCAGCTCCCTGCTCTGCAAATATTCCCCCCGAAATCAGTAAGACTTCTCATAGAATGAGGTACCCCTCTAGGTTCAGAAAAGTTTCTTAGCTGCTTCATGGGAAATACCATCTGTGTGAGGGAATTAGGCTAGCTTGGAAAGAGCAGTAGTTGTTACAGAAAGATAAATATTTGCTAAGCATTTCCGCATATTCCTGTTCTACCCACCTTCATCGATGAATTAGGAGCCACTGTGAGCCCAGGCAGTCTGTGCCACTTGTTCCCAGCCAAGGCAGGGACTCTTCTGGTTTTGAGTTTATGCATGGGTTCAAACAAATTTGATAAGCAGGTTCAGGATGACCTTTTCAAGTAAAGCCCTCATCCCTGTTTTGAGGGAATCTATGTTGAACTGATGTTTGAAAACAGACTGACATAAAATTAGTAAGTTTATTCGTTTGCTGGAAACCTATGATTTGATTCAAAGGTAACCTTAGTTTGAAAAGCATTGGGTTCCAACTTCATAAAATGCAGTTGTGATATTTCATATACCCTATTTGATTACTGGGTGATAATAATAATTTGGCATAAAATAATCTGAGATTATTAAACATTCTTGTCCCTTCATGAGATTGCAGCTCCTTTATTTCTGTTGTTTTCTATGTTGATAATTTCATTTAAAATAGGAGAAAGTCTAACCTACTGGGTAGTACTGGTGCTTTCTGGTTTTACTTTCTACTGAACCAGTGTTTTAGACTGTATGGAAGTTAGCTTGTCATGGGAGAGCCTTATACTTGCTTCCAGACATGTAGCAGTAAGGAGTTTATCCACTTCTGAAAGGAGGTAGGCAGCGAGTTGCCTATATACTCTGCTCTTCAGTTAGAATCACTAACAGAGAAGAGCTGGATTAGTAATCCCTTTTAAGATGGAAATAGCTATCTGTCTTTTGGAAAGCAAGTATCTATGTTAGAGAGGAAAATCGGATGGTTGTTGTGTTTCCATGACTCTTATGAATTAGAATATCCCTGGAGGTTTCTTTCAGTCTGGAGTAGTTTGTGCACTGTCTCTTGCACACAGCTGCACGTGATGCCAAACCCTGGCTCAGCGGGGGGAATGAAAACGAGCCAGTCACTTTCTCACAGTGTGTAGTGCAGGCAAATTTCTAATTCTTAAACACTAGCATGATTCAGACCTAACTGGGTTTCTGTTATGGGTGTGAAATGTTAGCTAAAAAAAACACAAACTGCTTCCTGCTGTCACCAAATATTGACCACATTTATTTTTAAATCAGGCTTTGTAATCCACCCTTGCTGCACTCACCTAATCAGTTTTCCAATAGGAATATTTGTACTCCAGTTAACCAATGATCTTATTTTGATGCCTTATTATTGTATTAATTCTTTACTGGGAAACCTTATAAGGGCAACACAGATTTTGCTACCGACTTTAGTGGAGCCAGGTCTTTACTCTTTATTTACAGGCTGATATAAGACTTCAGCTTTCATGGCTACTGTGAAAAACAATGGTGAATATCAATGACTGTGAATCAGTTGTGGGAACTGATAGTACAGTGGTAGGAGAATATGCTTCCTGCTGTGTAGGACAATCTTATTTTACCTCAGACACCTATGCGTTTCTGAACTGACTCTTATTCAGTCATTGTAAGAATGCAAAATTGTCAGCAGCTATGACTATTTTCCACTGTCCTAATTATCGATTGCAGCTCTTCACTATTTCCTGGACAGAGCACAGACAGAGGCTCAACAAGTACCTGAGCAATCTGGGAGGAATAACGTATTGATCCCAAACTAAACATATGCTTTTGGTATTTAGTTTCTCAATATTCAGTTTTTGGATTACATTTTCTTCAAATCAATCCAGAGAAGTGTTGTGGTTTAACCCCAGCTGGCAACTAAGCCCCACCCAGCCGCTCACTCACTCCCCCCCCCCCCCCCCCCCCCGTGGGATGGGGGAGAGAGTCAGAAGAGCAAAAGTGAGAAAACTCATGGGTTGAAATAAGAACAGTTTAATAGGGAAAGCAAAAGCCGCGCATGCAAACACAGCAAAGCAAGGAATTCATTCACTGCTTCCCACGGGCAGGCAGGTGTTCAGCCATCTCCAGGAAAGCAGGGCTCCATCACACATAATGGTGACTTGGGAAGACAAACGCCATCACTCCGAATGTCCCCCCCTTCCTTCTTCTCCCAGCTTTATATGCTGAGCATGACGCCATATGGTATGGAATAGCCCTTTGGTCAGCTGGGGTCAGCTGTCCCAGCTGTGTCCCCTCCCAGCTTCTTGTGCACCTGGCAGAGCATGGGAACCTGAAAAGTCCTTGATTTAGTATAAGCACTACTTAGCATCAACTAAAACATCTCTGTATTATCAACACTGTTTTCAGCACATATCCAAAATATAGCCCCATACTAGCTACTATAAAGAAAAAACTCTATCCCAGCCAAAGCCAGCACATTTGCCACCCCTTATTCCATACCATTTACATCATGCTCAGGTTTCACACTATCCAATACATTCTCATTACCCATCACCACCCTTCCCATCCTTTGATATAATACACAGATATCATTCCCTTAGTCTATGGACCACCTCTGTGAAATGTCTGTAAAATGTCCATAAATGTCCACAAAATGTCCATTGAGTTCATTTAGTCCATGACTTTGGGCTCCATCTGTTATGGTGGTCACTCAGGACAGGAGAGGTGGTGTGTTGCTTGGAGTTACTGGGCACCAAAGCTAGCTCAGTTTGGGTCACTGCTGCACTTGCACTGCTTCTTGTAAGGCTTGTCCTCCATTGGTTTAGGTGGTTCCTCCTATAGTAATTCCCATAACATGCAACTCAAATCCAGGGTTACAACAATTTAAAGGTATTTCCATTACAATCTCTACCCCGGCCCCTTTGGACCAGACCATTGGGTTTAACATTGAAATGAACTCCTCCCCTTGCCCCTGCTCTGGCTTGGACTTATCCACAGACTGCAGTCCCTTAGGGGAGTACCTGCTCCAAATGGAGCCTTATCTATGAGCCACAGTCTCTCCAGGGGTACACCTGCTGTGGCGTAGACTTATCCACAGCCACAGTCGGTTTGAGGTGCACCTGTTCCAGTGTGGCCTTTTCCATGGGCCACAATGCCTTCAGAGATACACCTGCTCCAGCATGGCCTTACCCACAGCCACAGTCCCTTCAGAAGTAAACCTGCTCCAACATGGCCTTACCCATGGCTGCAGTCCCTCCAGGGGTGTATCTGCTCTGTCATGGGCTTGCCCATGGCCACACGCTTTGAGGTGCTCCAGCATGACCTCATGCACAGCCAGTGATGCTTCAAGGTGTACCTACTGCAGCATGGACTTATGCACAGCCACAGACGCTTCGAGGTGTACCTTCTCCAGTGTGGACTTATCCACAGCCACAGGTGCTTCGGGGTGTCCTGCTCCCATGTGGACTCATCCACAGGTTACAGTCCCTTCGACTCGAGTTCACACTGGAGTTCCAGCCTGTCCAGTACAGCAGCACAGAAACCGCAGCGATACCGTGGCCATCTGCCAGCCCAGGCGCATGGTCATTGCTGTTATCAAAATGTTCCCAGGCACAGCAGAGTCAGATGATCAGCAGTACAGCAGCACAGCAAGCAGCAAAACGAAAAAGCAGCCACTAATGAGCACTAGACTCTAACATACAGTAAGGCAAGCAAGCCCCATGGCAAGCACAGGAGCCTGCCAATTAATAGCTAAACAGCAATAACAGCTATAAATTCGATCTAGCACATTCCAATCAAACCTGTTGTCATCTCGAACCCCTCAAGCCCCGCACTGAGTGTCAAAAAGGACTGCCGTGGTTTAACCCCAGCCGGCAACTAAGCCCCACACAGCTGCTCACTCACTCCCCCTCGGTGGGATGGGGGAAAGAATCAGAAGAGCAAAAGTGAGAAAACTCATGGGTTGAGATAAAGACAGTTTAATAGGGAAAGCAAAAGCTGCGCATGCAAACACAGCAAAACAAGGAATTAATTCACTGCTTCCCATGGGCAGGCAGGTGTTCAGCCATCTCCAGGAAAGCAGGGCTCCATCACGCATAACTGTGACTTGGGAAGACAAATGCCATCACTCCGAATGTCCCCCCCTTCCTTCTTCTTCCCCAGCTTTACATGCTGAGCATGACGCCATATGGTATGGAATAGCCCTTTGGTCAGTTGGGGTCAGCTGTCCCAGCTGTGTCCCCTCCCAACTTCTTGTGCACCTGGCAGAGCATGGGAAGCTGAAAAGTCCTTGACTTAGTATAAGCACTGCTTAACATCAACTAAAACATCCCTGTATTATCAACACTGTTTTCAGCACAAATCCAAAACATAGCCCCGTACTAGCTACTATGAAGAAAATTAATGCTATCCCAGCCAAAACCAGCACAAGAAGGCAGACCTGCTTGTATATGGGGTTGTATACCCTACACAATGCTTAGTCTGAAGAATAATTATAAAAGGTTTCAAATTCCCTTTTCAAATCTGTCTAAAGTGTCAAATTTCTGGTAACTCACAAGTCTGAGGAATACTTTTTCTTACTCATGAGTGAACCTAAGGAATTTGTGGTTTGCAGGAGCCTTGGAAAGTGCAAATACTCATCACATAATGTTTGGTGACTGCTCATCTTTTCTCATTCATTGCTTTCAGGATGGGGAAAGCACATACTGAACTTTCCCCATCCACACCAAAACCATGAGTCAAATCCCTCATAGCATCCCCATGTCAGAATAGAAATGCTGCCTCTGTACAGCATTTCCAAGCTAACTGGGCACCAGCAGTAACATTTTTGTTGTGCCATTTTAAAGTTTTCCTCAGCTGATTATATGAAACAAATACTAAAATGAGAGCTGTCCTGTTTCTACAGATGTACTTCAGTACCAACTCCCACTGACATTCATTCTGTGTCTCCCGCTAAAGCCAGTGGTGAGATTTGGCAACTGTAGCTGACAGGTAAACACTGGCATTTACTGATAAATATGCAGTTGTTGGAACGTCTCTGTGTCATCGCATGTAGGCACATTGAAAGCCAGAGGTAAGTATCTCACTGGCATGCCGGGTTTTTTTTTTCAGGTTTGAATAACCTAATCTAATATGTTGAAGTTAGTTTTCTTGAAGCATATTTATTACTTGCATTTTTTTTAATATATTTTTGCTTGGCAAATATCCAAATCTTTTTGTGTGCATACATTGTGAAGCCAAATTTGCCATATTTTCATATTCATGTGATTTTGTTCTATTAGCTCAAACTCATTAGTGCTTTTTGGTAGCAGACTGTGTAGGAAATACAGTTCAAATTCCTAGACAAAATTGAACATGGTAAAAAAGCTAACAAATTGCCTGTTGTAATTCATCATAATTTATCTTTTTACCTAGGACAAAGCAAGGAGGTTGCAGATTGTCCCAGTCGGTGTGGGAAGGAAGGATTTGCTGTTAGCTCTCTCTATCAGGAGGGCACGGCTTGAACTAGCGACCATGTCCTGGGAGAGCACTAGGTGCTGAGCTCCTAAAACGGTCACCAGCAGCTGCTTGGAATGGTGACGACCTCCGTGCAGAGGACGGGGATCCTGAACAACCCCACACAGAGCAGACTGGCAAACAGCCTGCTGAGCCAGACTGTCCTCTGCCTAAAAAAAGTGCCCCTCTCCTCTGGGGTCTCCTTGAACAAAACTTCTGAAAGTAAGTGTCCGTGCTCATTTTTATGCTAAGTAGAGCAAGGGGTCATGGTTGTGTAATGCCACCGGAGGAAGCGTCTTTCCTCCTCCCCAGTGGTAAGCTCAGTGTTCAGTGCAGTCATCTGTGGCGTGACGGACAGAAGTTCAATCCCCTCTCCTGTCTGCTGGGAATTCAAAGGCACATCTTCCGTCTTTAAGGAAAATCCCCGCATAGCCCACTGGCTGTACCACTCCCTGCTGCAAAAAACGTTTTATACCTCTTGTATAAAGACTGTTCGTTATAATATCAAAATGTGCCTGAACAAGCCTCAGAGTAGGGCGAGTGCTCTGTTTAGGGTGATGCTTGCTTCATTTCTCTGGGCTGGTGTTTCCAAAGGAGGAGCAGGCAAAGTTGTCTGTCTTCTGGAATGGCTTCTGCATTAGTGACAAGCAAGGAGTGGGGAATGGAAGTTTGAACCTGTTTACATCATTGAATAAAATGATTTTTTTTCCCCATATCCTAGATGAATGCTTTGGTTACTGGAGTTAAACTGCAGGGAATTTGTGTAGCATCTGCACTGGGCATCATGAAATAGGCGGTTTTGGTGCATTCCTGTTAGCTCAAATCCATCGGAGACAGAGGGAGAAGAACCCAAAGAACATAGGAAATGCCCTGCCAGGTTTGACGGGGATCATGGGCCCAGGGCTCGGGCTGGGAGCTTGGTCTCCCACAGCTCCCTCTCCCCAGGCTCCTGGCCATCCAGAGCGGCTGTGTTAGGGATGTTGGAGCGTACCTCTGCTTTCAGGGTCCATTCCTGGATCTAATTTCTTTTGAACATGCCGGTACTGCCTGCCCCCACCACCCCCTGTGGCGGCACCTTGCAGAAGTCCTCTGCCAACCACGTTACGTGGGTTTCTTGAATCCAGGCTGGGGCTACGCGCTGCTTCGATGGAGCCCTGCCCCACTGCGACAAGTTGCTGTGCCCGTGAGCCCGTGTGGGCACGGAGGCGTTGGGCTCGCAGGGGCAGTGGTTTCAGCAGGTAAAGCACGGGCGGAGAGTCACTGTCTGTAAGGCGAGGTGACAGCCGTGGGATGGCAGCTGGGGTTGCAGATTTGCTTCTAGGAGTCTGATTTCCACCACAGGACTTGACCTCTGAGTTTCTCCCCGCTCCCTTTCCTCTCTTGAAGGGCGATGCCGTGTTTCCAACTCTTCTTTCAGGAGGAAGACCATTAAAGACTCCAAACACAGCCGATGAATAAAGCCTTGGGTTATTCTAGTACGGACCATCACACGAGGGAGAGAGAAGCAGCAGCTGTAATCAACACATTGCTAATTAGGCCTTGCTCCCTGTTCAGCCTCATGCGGCCATCTCATACTGCCCTGTGTGCTTACAGGCAACGGGAAGCAGGAGGGAGAATTTAACTTAAACATTTGATTAACTCACTATTCCTTTCTTTCTGACTGAAATGGAATCAGCATGCAAATGCTGTTCTGTATTTTATTTTTTTGCACTGACAGCGTAGCTACACAAAAAATATTATGACCTGCTGCTGCCAAATGCAACTGAATGAATTATTCTGAAACACTCCTGAGCCTGTCTCTGTCACAGTCTCCTATTTCAGTCCCTGTCATGCACTGTGCCTATCATTCATTATAGTTGATGGGTTGAGGGCAGAAAGGTGTCTCTCATCTTGTTCTCTAGAGAATTTCATCTTGGCTGTCTCAGCTTCAATCACTGCTAATAGCTCTGCTGGCACAAGTTCAGAAAGGGGCTGCGAGGAGACAATGAAAATATTTCACAGGGTGTTTTATATTTTAATAGCTGGTTTTAAAAAATGAATTTGCTGGAGCGGACCAAAATGAAGATTGCTTAGAGAGTTTTCTCTTACCTTTTAATTCACTTTTTTATTGTTATTAATCTTTAAGCCCTTTGCATTCTTGTTACTTTTTTTCCTATGAACTGCCATAAGGATTGGGCTGTACTTTGATTAACTAACGACCATTTATCTGATGAATTCATTAGGATGATTTACTGTTCGGTGAGTACTATGTTGGAGGAAAGAACAAAATAGCACTGGGGCTTAAGTATTGTATTTCTGTAGGATGCTTACCCAAATTTTCAGCTGCTGCCTCTACCTTGCGTTTTAAGCACACTGTGGCTGTGCTTGTGGCAGGTATTCTGCCGCTGCTCTGATGGCCTGCAAAGGTCATAGCAGAAGAGTGCAACGGAGCTCACCATCTTGGCAGGAGCACAGTGGATAGCCCAAGTGAGGGTAGAATTGGTGTACTGTTCTTAAGGTTTTGAGATTGTATTTAGTAGAGTTTTCTTCTGGAAAAGGGGATTCCTGATCTGGCTTCCTGACCTCTCTGTGCCACTAAAATATCTACCTGAAAAGACAGAACTGACGATCTAGTCAAGCTATTTGAGAAACACAGTAGTGTGGAAATATTCTTAAGTATTTCAGTAACTATTTTTTCAAACAGCTGTAATGAAGCGCATGAGGTAACAGATGCATTTAAGCATCCTTAGACAAATACATTCTTTTTTTTTACCTTTATCCTTGTTAGGCTACAGTCAACTATACGAATAAGTATCAAGTGATCAAGCATCAATAAATGCAGAGAGCACTTTACATCAGTAGTTTGAATTACTATTTGCTTTTATGTTGCTCTCATTTCTATAAGCATTCAGGAAACGTGCTTTTGGCTAACCCGTGAAGAGGAAGTTATAACGCACTGCTGGAACAAAGGCAGACGTCTCAGCTGATGTCAGTATAACCTGTGATTTGGTTTGATTTTTGCATCTACATGCCGTTGTTTTTCAGAAGTAGTAAATTGTAATTGTGCAAAAACTGGTCCAGAAAGATGCTATTAAAATACTGGAGTGAGACTGAGAGAAACAGGCTCCACACCTGGCTTTATTGCAGGCTGTCTTTGGCAAGGTGGGCAAATCCTCTTGCAAGACCCTTGCAAGATGTATCTTTTGGGTACATGGGACAGCAAACAGGTTGAAGATTGTCATTCCCCCTGCCCCTCTCTGTTCATAGTCTCAACTCTGGATGCCTGTGGCTCAGTGCGATTTTCTTCTCAATATCAGAAGGCACAATGAAAATAAAGTACGGATATGTGCATACTCTCCAGAGTGGTATGTAAAACTTAAATCTGGTTTGAAGAAAGTTTTGATAAATAATTAGTTGCGAAAGATGATTTTTAAGATGACATCAACGACTTAAGTAAAAATCTCTATTTCATTATTTGTTGTGTTTTCTTGCGATTTAATTGCTTTGAAACAAATTAGACACTATGTTGAAGCCTTTTTAAATTCACTGATTGAAGCGTTACCTTTTCACGCCTCAATTTTTTTCCCCTGGATTACAAGATTAAGATTCGTTTGGGAAGAAAATGGGGCATTTTTATGCTAGACTTGATGAAATCATTGTCTGCAACTGTCAAGACAAAAATTACTTGAAGACACATCATCTTGTTATAGGAGGCTTGCTTCAGCAGTCTGGAACTTACAACCCATTTAGTTATGCCAAGGCAGTAAACCTCCTTTTCAGTCAAGTCAAGGTGCGAAGTAGTAGATTAAATATGTTTTATCCAGTTTTAATGATCACCATTTTTTAATTGGTTGCAGAAACAAGCAGTAAAGAAATGATGTTAAACGTTGTAGTTGAGGAGTTTAGAGATTAAAATATTCACTTCGTGACTAATGGCAGTGCTAACTGAACCTTTGTCCCTCGTGTCATTACTTTCCGAGGGAACTACTAATGCTGCAGTTATTTTGCTGGCATGTCACCGAAAGCTGTGCTCCAGGAGCACACCCGGTGAGCTCTGGCTGCTCATGGGCTTTTGGGTCCTGGAGCTGCAGCAGCCCCAAGCAAGCCCCTGACACGCACAAGGGGGCAAGGGCTGGGCACCCTCTCTAGAAGCCTGGTGCTGTGCTGTGCTGCTGCTGATGCAGGTGGAGCAGAGCTCCTGCCATATGTGCCAGACGGTCTGACTTGCTGCGCTGTATGTGTCAGCCCAGCAAAGAGATGGGTTACTGAGATTTTACCCACGTGGTGTATATTGTGCTGGTGGCATTTGTTATGGTTTCTTTGGGGTACTTGCAAATGAAAACAAAAGGGAAGGGGTGCAGAATTAAATTTGCTTGTCATATATGAAACTCAAGAACCCCAGAATACAGATTTGATGATTAAAAAATATGCAGATTAATTAACCTCTTGTTTGGGCCATAATAGAAAAACTAGCAAAAGTCTTAGGAAAGGTATTTTTATTTTGACGTCAAAAAATACCAATCTCTGAATACCTGTTTAGACAAAGTCTTCGAGAAACCGTGAAAATATCAAGCAGCTCTTCTAAGTAATTGCATTTTAACAGGGTGTAGAATACAATTCTTTCCTTGCTTACATTGTGTGAGTAAACCCCCATCTCTGTTAAATCCAGCTGATACAGAAAACAAGCCCACTCTTTGATTAGTACAGCAAAATGTGGATTCTGCCTGTATGAATAATGGAAGAGGTGTCTGAGTCTATGCTTTTCTAGACTTAGCAGTCATTAAATTGTTTTATCTTGTCATGTGAACTTTTCTAAGAGAATTCCAGTCAGAGCGAGATAGGCAGAGGTTACAATCTCTGGAAGGTGCCAGACCGTCGCTTCTAGCATCTTCCACACCCCTCACCCCACGTTTCTAATCGCACTAATGGTATCGTGACCACTCCAGCACTTATGGAGCTCGTAACTGGAAGGCTGCACAGAGACAAATTCATACGTCCGGGCATGGGCAATGCTACTTCTATTCCAGTTCCATTGGAAGGGGTTCAAAATTAGTTATTCTTGTCCTCTTCCATTAAGCATTCCTCTGCTTAGTAGCATAAATGTAATTAAGATTGTGGGCCTCATGACTCTTTTTAACGGAATTAGATCTCATGACTCACTTGGGCATTATCTGAAGAAAGTCTCCCTATACAAAATGACTCAATCACTAAGATTGCTATCTGGCAGCATGCCAAGATATTAAGACCCAAAGAGCTAGCACTTAATCTGATTCAGGGACATCTTTAATATTTTCTGAACATACACACAAGCCTATTCCAAACCTCTTTCCCTCCAAAAAAAGAAGTTAAGAATTTATTTTAGGCACACTCTGCACTCTGAGATGTCTTACAACATTATTGATCCTTTTAAAGTAATTGCATTTAATTCTGAAACATTTTGCAAAATTTCAGATGAAAAAATAGTGCATACAAATCAGGACGAAGTCAGGGCAGTGAGGAGGTCACTGAGCATTGGAGGCTGAGACTACTGGCAGTTTCATTGGTTTAGTTATTTTTCCTTTTTTTCCTCTCTTGATCTCAAGATTGAGTGGAGAATTGGGTCAGTCTAAATATGCATTATTCAATCTCCACCATCATATTCAGTCACTAATGCTTAGGGAAATGTGATGGGAAACAGCAAGCTTTCTTGTAGTATGCTCTTCCAGATTCTGAGCATAGGTAGTAGGGGGACTTCTTGGTCTACAGGTTGTTTATATTTAAAATCTCCCAGTGGATTAATCTTCCCTGAATTGATTCAAACATTTTTGATCCCACTTTAAGCTTCTATGGCATTCAAAACACACTTATGTACTGTGCCAAAAGGTAACCAATCTCTTGGTTTGACACTACCTGTCTGAACATTTATTGAGTACTTCATAGTTCTTTTGTTGCAAACAATAGGAAATAATTGTTTGCTATTCATTTTTCCATGCTTTTCATGGCTTTTTGGTCCCTCTGACCCCCTCCTCCCAGAGATCCATGTTCCAGTCTGAAGAATGGTAGCATATGTAGCCCATCTCCCAAGGGTGAACAACCAACATGTCATCCAAGACTCTGAAGACCTGCAGCCTATAGC
Source organism: Mycteria americana (assembly GCF_035582795.1). Taxonomy (NCBI): domain Eukaryota; kingdom Metazoa; phylum Chordata; class Aves; order Ciconiiformes; family Ciconiidae; genus Mycteria; species Mycteria americana. Next base: position 153,841,255 of record NC_134365.1, on the reverse strand, counting down.
TGCTGCAGAAACCTTGGGGTTGTCCAGACACGAGCTTGTCCTCCAGTGAGAGGAGAAGAAAAACCTGATAATCCTTGCTATGACTATATTCCTAAAATCGGTAATTTATATCTGTCCTGAGATGATACTTGCATAGAAAAGGGCTAATTTTCAAGCATGCTGATTTGTTACCAAAAGCCAATGGATTAAAGAGGAAGTGCACGTTCTTCTTGTACCTCTGCAGAGGTGTCTGATATGACTTTGTCTGTCCAGTTGTAGATATCCGGGCTTAGAAATGCTGGCCAAGATTTTAAGTGTGTTCTTCCTGTTAGAATTATTGCCATGATTTATTATTTCTCTGCTGATTGCCAGAAAGCTGATATTTCCTCCCTGTAAAAGGAAGAGGGAATAATTAATAATTAAATTAGCACAATGAATCATTATCAAAATAGTTTCTATCAAGTATAAAATTTCTCATGGTGATAAATGCTGAACAATGTCATTCTTTATATTTGTTCTAGCCTGACAGAGGCAAACTCATCTCAATTTACAATAAGTCACTAAACGCCATACATTGTTAAAATCAGAACGGTGAACTTTCGTTTATCTAAAACAAAGTTGTGTGACATAGCACAGAACTTTATGGAACCTCAGTGGATATAAAAGAACATAATAATACCTATTCTGTGATTATGCAAGATGCTTGTAACTGCTGAAAGAGTTGCCATGCACTGGTGCTGAAACTACATCATAGCCTAGAAAGATGTTAAATATTTAGCAAAACTTTCTAGAAAAGCTGTTTTCTTAGGGTTTAAATTAAGCAACAACTGAATGCGTGCAACTTTAATATGTCAGTTCAAGAAAACACTGGCTGCTGCCCATTACAGCTACTCTACAATATATGTGTGATAGATACGCTGCACCACCAAACACTCACCTACAGCTTATGAACAGACCCACCTGAAATAATAGACTCTGCTAACGAACTTAGATGTTAGGCCTGTGCTTATCCACTGCTGAAATAGGACCAACATGACACATGCTTTTGTGCTTGGAGTAAATACCAATAAAGTTTAAAATAGTCATAATTGTTAAATTCTGGCTTAACAGCAGGGCCTGGTTCATTGTTCAAATCGATGAGTGAAAAATCTGCCCTCTCTGAAATAAACAGGCACTTTGCCACTGACTTCAGTGGGGCCAGGGTAGAATATTTGGCCTGTAGAATTAGTTGCCTGTAGATAAGGCCCATAATATTCAAAATATTTCAGAAAAAATTGTGGCGTTATTATTTCTGATTTATAAAGAAGAAAACTAGAGGCACCAAGGTAAAAGACTGATAATTCCCAGACTCTGAGCCATGAGCTTTCCTGGCTCCCTGGATAGAAAGGCACAGGCCTGGTTGTTCAGAAGAGTGTGTAAAGCAAGACACAATTATAAAATATTTGGAAACTTCACCGCCTGGCACCAGAAATACAAGGAGTCAGTTGTCTAACACAGTGTCATTTGTTTTTCCCCTTTGTGAATCTACAAAATACTTTAGATAACTGTGAATAAGCAGCCTAATCAGTCAAAACTTTTGATTGCCTTAAATGCAGCAGTCATCTGAACTCACTGAAAGGATTGTGCCGAGTAGTTTAAATGATTACTAGTGCATTTACAATGCCTTTGCCCACACACAAGCTATGGTTAGTTTTGTTTCCAACCCCTATTTTGACTTAAATGCTTTCTTTGCAGGGCCCATAATAACTGTGTTAATGTGGACATTTTTTGGAGTAAGTGTTTAGTTTTCTGAACCAATGGGGCTAACATAATGAAACCAGAGTCTTGATTAACCAGGAGGCAGCTGTGCATGTTAGCAGGTGTCTTTCCATAGACCTTTAACAAAATTTTCTGTATTGTTCTTTACCAAAGGGGTGGAAGGTGGGAAAGGTCAAAATCCCACTATTGGAATGCTGGGCCTCCAAAATATGACTCTGTCCTTGGGCCAGTCTTGGTGTAGCAAAGCTTCCCATGAACTATGCTGAGCGCTAGTGCAGCTGCTCCATCTATCCTCTTTTCTGCTCTGCTGCCAGTAAAGCAATACAAAGAAAATATTGTGTGCTTTCAGGTAAGTGGAAGAGATAGATCAAAAAAAAAAAGAAAAAAAGAAAAAAAGGAAATATATCTTTCAGTTACCAGGACTGATTCCTTTTTAAATAAATGGAATACAAAATAAACTTCCCTCACAGTAACAACCTCTCACATCTCTTCTCTAATTTTGACTTCTTGAAACATTTATGAATTTTACTTTCTTTTTTTCTGTGCAACATGTGGCCTTTGCTGGAGAAATTAGTCCGGTGCCTCTTCAAAAGCTGAACTTTCCTTATCTGAACAATGTCCATTCAATCCGACAGATACACTGCTTTATTAAATTACTTGAAGACACTGACAAAGCCCATAACTATGAATCTTAATCTTAAGGAGCTCAGTTCTAATTTGTACAATGGCTTCCACTAGATTAGTACAGAGAAAAGATAAAGTGAAAAGCTGCCTCTGTGTGCAAGCTAGACAGTGCACAGCAAAGCCCAAAATCAATAAAAGCAGCAGAAAGTCTGCTGCTCTCCTTTAAGCATTTACTCATGGAGTGAAGGCATTTTTATCATCAAGTTAACTGGGTTCCAGAGCAGGCTTTATTTTATACAGGATTTTCCCTTTTAAGGAAGAACAATTTCATTGTGGAAGCAATAGTTTTCTTCTTCCTCTTAGCAGAAAAAAGACGTAACACATTTCTAAATATACTAATAAATTCTTGTGACTTATTTTCTTCATAAGAGCAATTCTACTAACAGAGAAAGGGAATACATGGTTTTCATCTATTGGTCAGCCAGAAAACACCCCTGCCTGTGTGGGAATTTCAAGACATATTTTTCATCAGGGCATTCATACATTGTATTCTCTGGCGACCAAAAGCTAGAAATGTCATTGTAGTTGGTTGGGATCTCATATAAATGAAGACATTTTTTGGAATGTGAGGTAAGGTGTGTGACTGTAGAGTCATCGAGTCATTGTGGTTGGAGGAGACCTCAGGAAGTCTCGAGGTCAACCTCCTGCTCAAAACAGCATCAACACTAAATTCAGATGGGGTTGCTCAGAACTTTGTCTAAGGTTGGATCTCAGAAGCTGCCAAAGCCAGAAACTCCACAGTCTCGCTGGGCACCCTGTCCCTATGCTAGTTTTCCTTGTAATGAAACATTTTTTTCCTTATATCCAGTTGGATCCTTCTCTGTTTCTATTTGTGACTACTGTCTATTGTTCTCCCACCATGCACCTCATTAAAGAGCCTGGCTCTGTCTCCTTAGCTATTAGAAGGTTGCTATTAGGTTACCCCCAAGACTTCTCTTCTCCAGCCAAGAAAGTCACAGGAGTAAAATGCATTTGTATTTGAGACATAATACACATTTGTGACTCAAGTCCAAAACCAAATTGTTTGTTTGTTTCATTGCCAGCCTTACAAACAGACATCAGTGAAAATGAAGTGTCATTTTGCTGGCATGAAGTGCCAACATGGAAAGTCAAAGCAGCATTACTGTAAAAAAAATCAATTTCTTTATATAAACAAGTTCTGGGGAACAACTTGATAAGCAATGCTAAGTTGGGGCATAAACACGCAGATACCTAGTCTAGTAAAAATTATGCTTTTTTAAGTAAGAGTAATCTTATTCTTTTCATATCTGGATGCAGAACTACTACCTAAAACAGAAGTCAAACATTACTAAATTCATATTCACTTGAAGAGGGAATTTGTCTTTTTTGTAATAGCCTTCACAATGAAGGCACTTTTATAGTTAGTGCATCTGCTAGGTCAGTTAAGTGTGCAGGACACCTTTAGGCTCATCATCTGGGGTCCCTTCCTACTAATTTTAGATGCATAGCTTTTTCTTTCTCTCTTCTCTACCTGAGGAAGCTCTGACTACCATAAATGGAAAGAAACAAGCATCTTCAGAGAACACTCCTTTTCATACAAGGCAAGTAACTGAAGTATGTGTGATAAGCCACCATTTCCTGGTGCCTCTTTCTCGTTACTTAAAGTATAAGGAGCTTAAGAGGACTCACTTACACTTAGACAGGTAAGGTTTAGGTGAGATAAATCATGTCTCTTAGATATCAGAAGATTACATCAGGCACATGGTTACCTTATGCAGTTCTGGTCCAAATCTGCAGGCTTAATTATTACAGCTCCTATGCAGGAAAAAAGATCAGTCACTTCCAAAGAAAGTCCTGTATGAGATGCTTAGCAAAATAACCAGCATGTGCATGTAACTTCAATATTCCTCTCTTTCCCCTGTCTCCCTATGAAATGTCCAGTCTAGAGAGTGTTGCCACAATATTTAAAGTCTTCTGCAGAACTAGGTGTTTTTGTGTGTGATGTCCCACAATAGATGGAGCAATGCAACTCTTGACCTCTGTGAGAGACTTAATGCCTTATGATATATTGCCTCCTACTAGCAGGAAAAAGGTTTCATTTCATTTTCTTATCAGGACATGACATCATTCATTAGTGCTGACTGTGGAGCTGCAATAGTTCACTATGCATTTCTGGAGCAAAATGCTCGGTGGTGAGAAATAGGCACTTTGGTTTTAGATGGAATCATAGAAAAATTTGGGTTGGAAGGGACTTCTGCAAGTCAGCTAGTCCAAGCTCCTTCTGGGCACTGCCCACCACTGAGAAAAGCCTGAGGAGATGTTTCTAAGATGAGATGAGTCCTGAGCTTCTGTTTCTTTCCACTGACTGTAGAAGGAGAGAAACTTAGATGCAGATATTGATGCTCCATACATATGTTGGTGGTACCGAGGAGCAGGGTAGAAAGCCAGAGCAGTTTCTTAAACCCCTGCTATAGAAAGCAATTCAGTTTTATCATGTCAGGGTATTGTGGAAGTGGATCACAATGTCCATAATGCTGTCTTCAGATAACTTGAAAACTCACAGTGACTTGTTTAGACTGGATGTGAAGCATAAGCAATGTGTTCAACTGCTGTAAGTGTAGTCTTCTGCTGCGGACAGTGCCTTGAATAGCATACAGCATATCAGCTGTATGTGGTAGGAAAGTGCATCTAAATAGCTTAACCTGAATAGAAAAATTATGCTGAAAGGGCCGATAGTTATCTGTGGTGTGGCAATTCCTATGTTTGCACCATGAGAAATAAGGAATTTTAGGAGGTTGAAGTTACTTAGTACTGATTTGCCTCTTTGTAAAAAAATTCCCAGCCACCTGCATATTTTCTGCCTCTATACACCTACATATGTATTAATATTGTCTATAGACATCGACAGATAGGCATTAGGCATAGATAGACAGGCATTAGGCATTTTGTGCCATTTCTTATTTAATTTACAAGTTAGCATGAATTTCCTTTTGCCCTTTTTAGCATCAAGACAGTAGCTCAAAGTCACATGAATGCTCAGAAGATACTCTGTGTACTTGGATACTCTTCTAGCACAGGAACTGTTGTGGAACTTGGCTTCTGGTAAATTACATTAGAGAATAAGCTTAATTTATTTGATTACTTTTGCCATTGTGGGGCAAGCATGAGCAATTTAGAGGATTAAACTGGAGCTACACAGAAATGTGAGAAGTCCATTTTGGGCTCTCAAAGTTTGATGCTTTTGATATGAGAGTGTCTTGTGCCAAATGAACATTGGAGTGGCCTTCTGATTACTTTTCAGCTGTACATTGTAATTTCATTATGTTGACCTTGAATGCAGAGTTGTATCAGTTCCTTACACGCCGAGTCATCTCCACTACTCTCCGTTACTCCATAAAGGGTCAAATCTTGCCCTTCTTACTTATTCCTCCCCTACATATAATTCCCATGGACATCTATACCACATACGGTTTTGATTTACAGCAGATTTTGGGCAATATGTCCATGGAGTATTCAAGTGAGTGACCGACATGGCCAAATTAAAGGATGCAATGGCCCTAAGTTCGTGCATTTTGGATTGACCTCTGCATACAGCAGCCTGGAGGGCAATGCTATTTTGGAAGACTCCCCTTCCATTACCGAGAGTGAGAAGAGAGTACAGCTGCCGTTTCAGGTGCTCTACAGCACTCCTGTTTGGCTGCAAACTACATGGCATTGCTGGTGCACTGACCACCATGACTGTGGCAGGTTTCTGAGCACAAGAGAAGGCATTTAAGCATTTCTCTTATGTCTACAAGCCATGACTCTTTTGTGAGTCATATCTTGAAGTTTTGTATTATCAGAAAGATGCCATTGTGCATGCCATTTATAAATGAATCTGCAGTTTGCTGTGAGCACATAAATTATGCAGTAATATGCTGTACAGTTTGAACAACAGTAACTTTTTTCCTTCTTGTTTTTTTTTAAATTAAATTGGGAAAATACTGTATTAAATGCTTAACCATTTGTCATGGTTTAACCCCAGCCAGCAACTAAGTACCGCACAGCCGCTTGCTCACTCCCCCGCGGTGGGATGGGGGAGAGAATCCAAAGGGTAAAAGTGAGAAAACTCACGGATTGACATAAAAGACAGTTTAATAGGTAAAGCAAAAGCCGTGCATGCAAACACAGCAAACCAAGGAATTAATTCACTGCTTCCCATGGGCAGGCAGGTGTTCAGCCATCTCCAGGAAAGCAGGGCTCCATCACGCCTAACAGTGACTTGGGAAGACACAACGCCGTAACTCCGAATGTCCCCCCCCTTCCTCCTTCTTCCCCCATATGCTGAGCATGACGCCATATGGTATGGAATAGCCCTCTGGTCAGCTGGGGTCAGCTGTCCCAGCTGTGCCCCCTCCCAGCTTCTTGTGCCCCCCCAGCCTACTCGCTGGTGGGGTGGGGTGAGAAACAGAAAAGGCCTTGACTCTGTGTAAGCACTGCTCAGCAGTAACCAAAACATCCTTGTGTTATCAACACTGTTTCCAGCACAAATCCAAACCATAGCCCCATACTAGCTACTATGAAGAAAATTAATGCTATCCCAGCCAAAACCAGCACACCATTAAGTAGAAATAGAAGGGGGAGAGTGGCTACAGAGTTGTAATCCATCACCTGTATATATGTCAATCATCTGAAGCAATTTTATGTAGAACATCTCAGACAATGAGGATGTAATAGACAGAGGACCACCTATCATCTATATGCTATAAGGGAAGGAGAACTTCTCTCTGAGAAGGTTTGGCAAGTCAATCGCAGTAGTGACACTTTGTTATCCACTTGACTAAGGCAAGAGCTGGGGTCATCACACTCTTTTCCACCTAAATGTGAGTTTGACTGAGACTGAACACTTCCTGCACCTTGTTATTAGTATAATGAAATTTACCGAATCAAAGGATGTCACACAGGGAACTTGTGAGACAACGTGATGTCCAGAGCTCTCACAGTGCCCCTAGAGCAATCAGTGACTTCTTCAGGGGTTTCCACCTTTCAGTGAGAGTGGAGGGATAGTCTGTGCTTAAACACTCACATCAGTGCCATCATCTCTCATTGCTACCCTGCAGTCTATACCTGCACATACGATGATCTGCCTCAGTTCCTTAGGAAGAGCCACTGTTACCTCCCCTGGCACGGAAGCCAGAGAGTTTACGTTTGCTCGCGAAGAGCTGCCTTCGTGGTGTGTTATTATGAGGCAGTACATCTGTGCTGTGGAGGTTATGTTCATCACAGTTGCTGCTTTACTTGACGATTCTTTTGGCGTGGATGATACAAATTACATGGGGAGCAGCTATCAGTTTGCACTAGGGAAAATTAAACAATTTACTTGACTTTTCTAATCATCCTAGAGAAATTTATTTTTAAGACTATGCTCTTTTTCGTAAGCCACCCTCGGTTATTTTTCTCCTTCAGAGAGCACATTTCAAGGAGAGAATCTCATCCATCTTGTCCTGAATCTGCCAGAATCCTGTAGACAGCTACGCTACCTGGTGCTTATAGGGCCAGATCGAACCATTGATTTTTTACGTGGAACTCCCCATTGCCCTGAACAAATTGTACTGAGGAAAAGCTAATGGCGTAACTATGGCCCTTATAGATGAACAAGACCTGGTTTATCTGGCATTTTGTTTTGTTTTACAATCTCTGATTAAAACAATTCTCTGTTAGTATGCATTTCTTTCTTTACCTTGCTTTCAGCCTTTTTGTAGTAAAGTAGTTGGAAGAGGAATGTCTCAGCTTTATAGTACGCAGCGAATGGGTTACTGCTGGTCTCATCTATGCCAGATTAATAAATGGAAAAATTACTTAACGAATATTTTTTCTGTGTCAGCTCAAACATTTGACACTTGCAATTATTAAAGCACCTTTGAGAAAGAAACTCATGCTGGAAACTGAGTTGTTTCAGAGGGAGATCGTAAACAGCAACTCCCATATCTCTGTGCAAAAACTAGGCAGTGTACTCTTAACCACTGGTGATTTCTCAAAGTTAAGCAAGGAAGATGAGGTTGGCTGGCTGAATCCTATGCCTGATGTACAAATGGGGTTCCCACAAATCCCACTCTGATTTGTAAAAAAAATCACCTCTAGAAGAAATGGAGGGATGTGTGCCAAGAGTGAAGCTATATGCTTTGCCTTTAGAACAGCTCGTGGTCCTAGCAACTGGACTGTAGTCCAGGTGATAAATTTTATCTCCTGCTCTGTAGGGTGATGGGTAGATTTAACCCTCTTTCTCACAAACAACATGGCAATTTTCTAGCACTGTGTGGATGGAGGCATGATAGCAACGTAAGACTACTGAAGACCAGAGCTGTCATGTATCAGAGAGACAAGACTGTGTAAAATGACAAAATAATCATAAAAATATGCAACCCCCCTTTTCACTCCAAATACAAATCTAGAATAAATGCTGGGAGGGCAGAAATACAAGACAAAGAAAATGTATATTCATTATTTACTTTAAATATAGAATTTCAAAATAGAGAGCTAGCAACCATGAATGAACCATTCTTTCTCTTGGAAAAGAGAAAGCTTGCAAAGTGTTTTCTGCTTTCCTAGCAGCTTATTACAAGAACATGTGGTAGTTTGACACTTCATTCAACTAGAAAGAGAATGAACTCTGCCCCCTTAAGGTTTTGCTGCAGAGATTCCAAATTTTGCACCCACAAAATGATAGATGCCTTAAATTAAGGTCAGGGAATGTTTTCTTAGCAATCTATAAATGGTTTTATTACTCTGTGTGCTAGTGGGAGTCCTTTTCACTGCTTAATCACAATTATTTCCTTCTATTGGCCAGTATTCTAACAATTTCTGCGTTCCATCTTCATTCTAACCTCCCTGCCACTCACTGCAAGGATTCATTTCACTATTTTATTTACTTAAAATGTTTCTATAACTTTTCATATTTTTCCTCAGGCCATTTGTGAATATTTATGCAAAACTTGGGCAGAGGGGAAAGAAAATGTTTTGAATACTTTCAGCTCAGGGAAGGGGAATAAAATGCAGAACCATGCTGGTTTTTGATGGACTAGCTGATTTCATTCCATGGTTACTGGTAGTGTAATGTGGTTCTGCTGTACAGTACAGAGTATATTCTTCTAGCAGAAAAAAAGGGTCTCATGATTTGTCCCTTAGTGGCACTGAACATCTGCTGAGGTTTCTTTTGTTCCCCCTATTTCTCTTTTTTGCAAGCCCATGTGTCGTGGTTTAGCCCCAGCCGGCAACTAAGCACCACGCAGCCGCTCGCTCACTCCCCCTCGGTGGGATGGGGGAGAGAATCAGAAGAGCAAAAGTAAGAAAACTTGAGGGTTGAGATAAAAACAGTTTAATAGGTAAAGCAAAAGCCGCGCACGCAAGCAAAGCAAGGCAAGGAATTAATTCACTACTTCCATGGTCAGGCAGGTGTTCAGCCATCTCCAGGAAAGCAGGGCTCCATCATGCGTAACGGTTACTTGGGAAGACAAACGCCATCACTCCAAATGTCCCCCCTTCCTTCTTCTTCCCCAGCTTTTATATACTGAGCATGACGTCATGTGGTATGGAATAGCCCTTTGGTCAGTTTGGATCAACTATCCTGGCTGTGTCCCCTCCCAGCTTCTTCTGCACCTGGCAGAGCACGGGAAGCTGAAAAGTCCTTGACTAGTACAGCAGCAACTAAAACATCTCTGTATTATCAACACTGTCTTCAGCACAAATCCAAAACATAGCCCCATACCAGCCGCTACGAAGAAAATTAACTCTGTCTCAGCTGAAACCAGGACACCATGAGAGAAGCAGCTTGCTTGCTTTACAAGCTTGGAGTCTGTTTTCTCCCTTCAGGAAAGAACCATGTATTTCTGCATCAGCATGCCTGAATCATTGCCATGTTTGTTGTAGATGCTCCTGTTTTACTTCCAGGATAACCCAACAGAGGCTGGCTTGCCCCATGGACAAAATGTGCAGGGTGGTAGACTGGAAGTGCAATTTTTCAAGGGCTGATCACTTTTGGGCTGCCCTTCAATAGGCAGCATGGTTAGCTGTGTGAGTCTGGGAGTGAAAGGTGGCAGTCATTTGTAGCTTTTACAGCTGAACTATTTGATCTGCTCAACTGGTTTTCAAGCTCCCTGTGTACTACCTGAATACAACAGTGAAAATGATAAAGACAGATTAGCTGACTTTGAATTTGCCTGTACACGTTTCCTGCTTTAGACTTGTGAAAGTCTCACCAGGACCTCTGCCTGGGACCAGGGACATTAGAATTGTCCTGCTTGAACAATCAACTTTGAAATTAAGTACACACTTCATAAACACATGTTTGGACAAATATAATCAAGAATAAGGGATCTTAGGAATCTCATCCTGTATCCATTGCGCTATCTGGAAGATTTCCATTGTTTTTAAAGAAGATGGAATTGAGCCACTTCTTTGAAACTGGCATTTTCTCCTTTAAACAAAGCGGAAGAAGATTATAGGTTATGAAGATAAAGAGCTATTTCTAAATGAGGGACTGCTGTAGAGTAGTTTTGTGTGGGGGGTGGAGGGACTGGGAATTTAAAGGATTCTGTTGTTAGAAGTGTCTGAATAGGATGGTTTGTGCAGAGTAAAAGCAAAAGGATGTGCTTTCTCCCCTGTTGGTCCTCTCACTTGTGCACTGAACATCATGACGCTAGTTTGGATTATAGGTAGATGTCAGTCTCTGTTCCTGCAAATTGTCTCTGTAAATGTGCTTTGTCTTATCAAATGAGAATTCAGCAGCAATAGAAAAATACCCTGACTAGCCTGCAAGGTGAACGACATTTTTAATCCATCTTATTTCATAGACTGTTCCCAAACTACCAAATTTTGTAGATGAGTTCTATTGCAATTTGGGCTCAAGATAAGATGTCTGGCAAGAATAACTGGAAAAGACATTCTTAATGAGGAAAGAGAAAACACCAGTAGAGTTATTTCTATGTTTCTCCTTTGACTAAGATCCAGCTCCTTTATCTCACAGGAGACTACATATACACTGCAAGTAAATTAAAGGCATTCTTACTCAGTAACTATATCAGTCACCTGGGAGAAAGTCGAAAATCATTGCTTGCAAAATTTGCAGATGACCTCAAGCTACTGGATAAGTAAATAAAGACAGGGACAGGCTAGTCATACAGAGTGAGTGGAATTATTTTGTAAAGTGGGTTGATCTGAGTTGTGGGCCTTTAAGACAACTGAATTTAAGACTGTGGATTTTGAAACAAAGAATGTGGGTCCCACTTTTGAGATCGGACACTGTAATGTTGTGATAAGGAAAAGGTCTTAAGAGAAAGGTACACAACTAGCAGGACAGGCATTTCCATCGAGATAGTTAGCCGAAGAGCTAATGTGACCTGTGGAGGTATAAGCAAAGGCACAGGTAGGAGGAGAGTCAGGGCCGTCTGTGTAACCGCTAGCAAGGCCATCTCTGGAACACTTCAGCTCTGGGGTCCTAATTTTGAGAATTCTGCTGAAAAATTGAAAAGGTTTTAAAAGAGTCTAAGCTGTAGTCTGGAAAACAGGTGGAAACCTGAACCCAATTACCTTAAATTATTCAAGTTGCAGATGTGATTTCTTCATTGCCTACAGGTACCTACACGTAGGAAAAGCCTCAGGAAACGAACAGCTCTTTAATGCAACATCATAAAACTCAAGGCTGCTATCTTTGCTAGGCAAATCAAGATTTTAGACAAGGTGCAGATATTTTAAATGGTGAATACGGCCTGTCTTCTGGAGCCATTCAAGGTAGATATGGTGTATTCCCATTGCTAGAAGTTTAAGAAACCTGGCTGGATGTGTTTCTGAAATATTTGATTCAGATTCAGCCAAAGTTCAGAGCTAATATGGAATACATTAGGTGAAGTTCTAGTTCCAGAGATTAGACCAAAAGATTAATGGTTCCTTCTGACTCAAAGATTGCTGAGCCTTTAAGGAAGTCCTGTGTTAGTGAACAGTGATACTGTCAGCATCATTGACTGTGCTGAAAGTGGAATTATCACAACACTGGTTAGTATTTCAGTATTATTAGACCTTTTAGCCAAGGGGTCTGGACAGTTTCAGATGCATGACTGGGGACAGGAACCTCTCCCCTTTTTCAGTCCCAGTCACCCCTCTATCTGATTTGGATGGCGAGAGGGGCCACAGGAACTTCCTGACAGGAACTTCATCCCACGGTGGAGCAGGATGACAGCAGGACTCCATCCATCTCCATCAGTGGCCTGAAGCACAGGACTTGCTGCATCAGCATAGTTGTCCCCCCTCACCCACCCATACACTCCCCATATGACCCTGCTTGTTCACCAGCTCTGCCCTGACGGCTTGCTGTGAAGGAAGAGTGCTGCCAGTTGAGGGCAGGAAGGGGTAAAGGAGCAAAGTGTAGTGAAAAGATTGTGCAGAGAGCTTAGCCCAGCTCTGGTGGGAGGGAATAGGGAGGAGGCACAGGTGGAAGCACAAGAGGACCAGGCAGCCAAGGGCTGGGCCGGTCTGTGCAGCACTCCTGAAGCTAGTATGCAAAACAGCTTGTTCAGCACCTCATAACTTTGTTATTATTCATTAATTGTGATGGGGTGACAAGACCCAACAAAAGGAGTCAGAGCATTCCTAAAACCTAACAATACGTGGGGGTAGGTGCATGCATATAAAACAGTCTTCCTGGAAGGAGGAAGACCTTTAATTCAGGTTTGAATGAGTTGTGGTGCTTTCAGGAGGAGCCTTCTTGGATGCAGCACTCAGAGATTCTCTGCTGGGTCAGCACGCAGCCTGCTAACCCGACTCAAGTTCTTAGCTCCGAGCTTGGCCCGGCTGAGAAGATCTGAACTGGGACAGGGACCTAGGATCTCAGCTATGGGAATAGCTTTACCAGAACTAGTGTGGAAGGACTGTAAGGAGACTGACAGTAGTCCCAAAGCTCATTCGTGCTCAGAAAATAATCTCCCATTCTGATTGCGCCTACTAGCAGAGTTACAGGAGCTTCTTGTTCCTGGTATTGGACTTCATCTTGGAGTGAAAGCCAGCGTCCATTGCCTCAGAGTGGGGAGGGTTGCCTCCTTACTATACAGTTACCCTGTAAGAGCTCTTTCCTAAATTTTACAGAGTCCAGTAAACACATGGACAAGCTTTTCTGAACTTAATCAAAGACCTGTGAACATCAAAACTCACTCAAGGTTGTAAATATATCTCAATATAGAGTCTGGATGCCTTGATTCAAAGAGCTTCCCAGTGAAGCAGAACATAGCAATTATGTCCATATCTAGAAACAAATTATGTTCACCTTGTAATTTGATTTTGATGTTATGTTTTGCAGTTATCTCCTTTGGCTCTGAGTCATTTTTTTTAGTGGAATTACTGACACATGTAATGGCTCATAACAGCATATGGAAAGCAGTACAAAATTTTCCACTCTTCGCTCTGCCTCTGGTCACCAGGACTCATTCACTGATTGTCTTTTAGCAGCAGAAAAACATTAGACTGCATATAACCATAGCGTATTTGCGTGCACCTGGGAAATGTTGAAAAAGCTTCTTCTCATATAAGTGATGGTGATTTTTAGCCAGGCTGAACCTCATCCATGTGGAGCATCTGACCGGATAAAAGACTTCTGAACACTAAGGCTTACCAGGGGTGTTTTTCTGATGTCCTTAGAGGTTTTGTGTAACTTATTCCACCCTCTCTGTGAATTCCCTCTCTGACTTCTACACAGTTAATGCAGACTGGTTCTGGAGATGACTCTAAGGCCCTCCTTGGAGCTGTATATATTTTTTTTCCTCTGCAATCTGAAAACCTGTAAGAATGCATAACTCTTCCTAGTACTTTCTTGCAAAGCAGGTAAGGGGAAAAGAAATGGATTCCATTGAAAAGCCCAAGAACTGCCTTTAAAAAAGGTCCTGTTACAAATTAAGCCAAAGACATTCTACTACCTCTGTAGGCAGCACCAACTTGAAAATGGATGAAACTGCAACAAAGAGCAACTAAACACTGCTTTGTTCCAAATTTAGAGAAACTGTCTTCCTTCACTTCCAAGTTGGCAGACACACAGTTAAAACAATGACTTCTTTCACTTTTTATTGCCAGATTTCAAGGTAAAGTTGAGCCCCGTTATCTATGTTAAAAATATAAATCCATATGTTTTCAGTAATATAATAAATTCCCATTCTTGAATGATAGTAATCTATACTAGTTTTGTATTTCACTGTTCTTACTTTCTTAAATCAGAAGATGTTCACTGTCAGACAGCTGATTTTAATCTGTATGTTGCTCTTCAGCATCAAACGTAATTAGACTACAGTAAAGGCTGACGCTATTTATCAGCAAGCTACTAAGAAACAGAAAATAAAATCCCTCTCTAAACTTACATAATCTCCAAAAAGCCATGGTGTTTTCCAAGATTTTGTTGCTGTGACTCCACGTGGAATGTAGTCCTCTGTGTTGAGATTTATGTCGGTAGAGTTCTGTTAAAACAAGGAACATACTGACTCCTGAAAAATTCTAATTATATGTATTAACATTTAAAATTCTATTCACGCCCCTGACAGCTAGGAGCAACACTTGAAGCTATATCCATAAAGGTACTCCTGACTCATTGCCAAGGAAGACTATTGCAGTGCCGCATACTTGTTTGCTGAGTAGAGTGAGACTGAGAAGGCATTTAGATCCTGAAAATCCTGCTCCGCTACCTCGCGTGGGGGTGTTGTGAGCTGCCACCGCTGCTGTGCTGCCTGGCCATTCTCCTTCTGCACATCTGCATGACTGCCTGGGCTCAGCAGGACTTCACAAGAGACCAGCTGGGAGATGGAAAAGATTCATTCTTCTGCCTATATTCCTCCAAAGGGCTTGATCTGATAAGCCTGCTTATTAAACTCATAGCATGTTCCCACAGGCTTTTTGTAAAATGCAGCCATGACTACCATTTATTTTTTTTTAATATACAAGAAGTAGGTATGGTGTTCCTTTTTTAATTAACTTGCCAGTGATTGGACCATTTGCCAAGAAATGGGAGGATTTCTGCCTTTTGAGCAATTCCTCTTCAAGCCTGAGAAGGTTCAGACCTATGTGTCCTATCTCCTAGGAGAAGCTATAATTATAAGATTAAGCTAGGTCATGGCATCATCAGCTCTTTACCTGTTGGAAACAGCCCACTTTGCTGAAAACTGTCTGAAAGATCCACTGGGTGAACCGAAAGAGGCTC
The DNA here is from genome assembly GCF_035582795.1 of Mycteria americana. NCBI lineage: Eukaryota > Metazoa > Chordata > Aves > Ciconiiformes > Ciconiidae > Mycteria > Mycteria americana. The sequence goes on along the minus strand of NC_134365.1, from coordinate 153,825,669 downwards.
TGTGGCTGGTGTCTAGGATGACCACCAGACTGGATAGATACGTAGTTCCCAGTCTTGGATAAAATAGGAAAGAGCGAGGACTTGAATTTGAGGGGACCTGGGGCAGCATGACTGCTTGCCTGTATTTTGGTTTGATTCAGCAGGAACCAAAACTTTTTTTAGTTTGTTTGCCTGATAATTTTTCACGTGTCAGTAGATTCAATAGATAACATTTGTACTTTGCAGTACAGAAGGAACTGTCTCACTTAACCGCTGGAGGAGAGAATAAATCTTTAGGACTTTACAAGTATCTTTGCAAAAGAGGTCAAAAGGCCCAAAGGAGAAAATGGCAGACCTTTGAGTCTGCATACCAATAATCACTGCAGCCAACAACTGTGCAAAGGCACAGGAGTTTACAGAAGTTCTTCTTTGGACTGGTGATGAGAAAAATAATTATGAAAAGGCATAGATATTTGGTCGACTAATGATTTGAGGTGTGTAGGGGAGATTTCAGGCCTCCAGCTTCAAGGTACTTCGCTATCTCTGTGCTAATAAATGGGATGTGCCTGGTGCTGTTCTCTGCACTGAGGCCAACTGGCAAAGCTATACTTGAATTACACTGTTAAGTTCTCTCATTCTCTAAAACAAGGTGTTTGAGTGAAGGCTGGGTGATATCAACCTCAAAGACCTTTGGAAGACTGCCGTCATTATTATCTCATGTGACAGAAAAGGGGAAGTCTGCAGAGGACTGTACAGACACTGAACGGGGCGACAGTCAAGATCAGAAGATAAAGTTGTTTCAGTAATCAGTGACGTGACAGTCTGCATAGAAATTTTAGCAGTGAGGGTACACAGAAAAAGCTATTGTGCATAAATGGTCATCTGCAGTTCAGTTTGTGTCTGAGGATGAAGTTATTGAGCAAAAAAATGTTGGAAAGGGAGAAAAAGTGCATGGCCAAAAGTTATCCAGTCCTCATAAAAAGATGAAGAGGGAAGAGGAACATCTTCTAAAGAGCATGCTGAAAGATGTTTGCAAGGGAAGGAAGAGACGGAAGAGAGAGAGAGCAGAGCACATGCTACCAGGAAGCACTTGACAGACCATACTGCAGGCATCTGAAGGGATGAGGGAGGATGGAGATGGATCCTAAGCCAGGAGGGGAACTGGCAGAGGCACTGGTCATAGTCAGCTCGGTGGAAAGCCACTGCAGGGAGTCAGGCTGGAGAGAGGAGAGGAGCACCAAGGTGGTTATTATAGACTGTGCCCCCACCGAGTTTAGCGATCAAAGGGAAAAAGGGAAAGAGAATGAGAAAGGGACAAGCTGATAGCTTAATGGAGGGGTGGGACTGAGATATGTTTACACTGTAAGTAGAAGAAACCAGACATGACTGAGAAATCAGAGACTAGTAAGGGGTGAGACAGGGGTGAGTTCAAGGGAGGTCAGATGGGAGAAATTTGGGACCTTGTCTATACAGAGAGGGAAATGGCAGGAAGAGGAAGAAGGGACCTGAGGATCAGTCCAAAGATAGAGAACTATACCACTGAAAGTGTTGGTCCAGCTTCAACAAAACCGGTGGCATAGATTAATTTAGCTATGAAGATGGCAGAACTGCATTTGCAGCAGGGGACTGGGATTTCTATAAGAAGGTGTAATGTACAAGCAGGTGCTGGAGACATGTTTGTTGGGTTTATGGATAAAGCCTAACAGGGAAGGAATGGGACAAAAAGGTTGAGAATGGAGGCTAATGAAGCATGAAGAGCATCAGACACAGTATTCATATAAAGAGGGAAAAAAGGGCAGAGGAAAAAAAGGAGCTGGCTCTGCCAGTTGATGGGAAATCATGAGGGAGCAAATGGCTGATGCTGAAGGGATGGCCAAGAGGAGAAGTGTAGCCACAGTGAATTTAGAGAAGCGGCAGTGCTGCATGGAGGCCAACTCCAGTGAATAGCTTTCAGCTGGAGCACTGAATCTTGATGAAATAAAGATCTGGGGAAACATACAGGGGAAGAGAATTAGATGGGGGAAATGCTGACGATTAATTTGAGAAACTGAAAAGACAGAAAGAGGGAGAGAGAGGTGGTAGCTGATCCCCAACTGATGGTGCAGACTTCCTTTTGGAAAGGCTTCCTTAATTGTCAAGGCTGTAGCAAGCATCTTTTTTTATCCTCTAGGAACTTTACCCTAGAAGTCTTATTTAACACCATCATTATATCATTTTGTGCTCAGTTAACTTTATAAGCCTCAGAGGAGGATCACGAGCATACCTTCCACACAACCCTGCATTTCTCTTGCTGTTAATTTAATGCTTATGAAGAGCCCATAAATTTGTATTGATCTTTTTTTTTTTTTCCTCCTTGGAGGCTTCAACCACATTAGTATATGGAACAGATGGGAGTCTTTAACTCATTAGAGGGAGCCAGTTTAATACTGACCCCATCAATCTGTTCTGTTTTTACCTTGGAGACAGAAGCTTTTCTGTAAAAGGTGTAGTTATACGCATCTGCTGTTGTGCGTGTACCTAGACGGCAAGTTCTGAAGTTAGTGAGGCAGAACAAAAGGAAACTCTGCAAACGGGAACGTTGCAGAGTGGATGAAGAGGAGACCTTTTGGCATGCTACCAAGCAGAAAGCATAACTAGAGTGAATTTATAACTGTGCTGCAGTTACTTAAGGAAAAACAAGAATACACAAGCACGGCTTGGTATGCTTCAGAGTTTGATCTGTTCATGTTTAAAAAAAAGAAAAAATTAACTCAACTGAGGCATACACTGCCTTTTCTAATTTTAATCACTCTGGGACAATTAGAGTAATTTTGTGTTTTCTACTTTAGTGCTCCTCTGAAACTATAGCATCTGGGTAGCTTTAAGGATTGATTTGGCTCAGTAAAACAGAAAAGAAAAATGTGTACTTCTGTGATTAACAGCTTCCTTTTATCAGTATTGCTTTCTCTTTCTTCTTTTGTTTTTCATTGCTGAGTGTGGCTTTCTGAAAAGTGAGTGTATTAACTAACAGGGAAAGCTTCACTTGAAAGATTACCACGCATAAGGCACAAATAAAACACAAAAGAGTGAGACATGGAAAACAATGTGGCATTCATTTATTAAACAAATTAAGTTTCTGCAATGACAGAAGCTTTATTTCTAGTGATTAGCACAGTATACAATATAGCAATACTTGCTTTTGCTTAATTTGGGAAACTCTCTTGGAAAGATGGCTGAAATGTGGGGCAGCTGCTTATACTGAGCAAAAAAATTACTGGATTTTACAACTTTATTTCAAATCAAGACCATGGACTTGAAAATACAGAAAACACACCCTACGATGGCTCATTTGAGCAGCGAGTAGAACTTGAATTGTGCTAATGTTATTGGAAGGGCATGGGAAAGTGTAATGAAAACAAAAACATGACTGCAGAATATATTTGGGTTTGTTTGAAGAGCTTATATTATCTCATAAAAACAGTAAGAAGGAAATGTAGATATCATCCAAGACAGAAACAATTATAAACTGGACAACAGATACATTGTGTGGTTTTCTTCCCATATTTCTAGTTGGTAGGAACAGGACCATAAAACTAGATCTTCATTCTCTTAGAGATTTTGCCTTCTCCTATTACTTATCGCATAATGTGACACCAACATAATGTCTGTAGCAGCCAATTGTCATATCCCAGCCAGATGTTCCAGCCGAAGAATTGGCTTTTTAGTGACAAGCCATTAATTCCATTCCAGTAACTAATTATGGTGCCTTAGGCTGCATCTCCAAAATAGATTCCTTTTACTTTTGCCCTCAGAAAGAACTGTCATACCATTTCCTGAAAGTTCAGTTTGCTTCCTTTTAAGTAAACTTCCAAAGAAGATAAATGAATGTAATTCCAGATTATAGCCTGAAGTAAAGAATAAACTGCAAGATCAGATAAATTCCTATTCCAGTTTTCATAAAATAAATAAATGATGTAAGAAATTGCTGCAAACATCTTCTAAATAGGTGGTTGATTAAAAAAGATCTCTAAATCAGTGGCTTCAGACTTTCTAATTGCTTAGTACAAAGGCCGTACAGAACTTAAATAAACATTCTACATATATGAGTTCCAGCTTCTTTCAAATATGAATTTATTAGTAACATTTGTTATTTATATTGTTTTCCTTAAATAAAATAAAGCAATAGGTGAAACATGAAAGTATTAATGATTTTAACAATGGGGTTTGTAACTGGCCATTCCAAATCACATGTTTATGTCCCCACAGGGGGAAAAAAACCCCCAAAACTTAGTCAAGGATTGAAGTAACTTAACGGCAGCCTCATTTTTCTTTTTGCATCTGTCAGTAAGCAAATAATGAATAAAACACAGTATTGTCAATGAGTATTGATTACATCATTAAGTTTTCCTGCTCTGATGTTTTTAAAGGGAAAGTGTGATTAACAGTGACACTTGAAAGTAATTACAGATTTCTTAAAACCTAGCATAATCAATCCAGGCATTGCCACGTACACCGTGCAGCTTAGACCACAAGCCTGAACCTCAGCTAACCTGCATCCCAATACATTTGCTACGACAGTCCTCGGTTTATGGTGAAATAGCAGAAATGTTCTGGGACTTGTTGCAACTGTTAAGATGTGGGCCAGGACCAAAGCCCTTGCCTACAAACGCAGCTGAGCCTGGTAGCAAGTGAAAACTGCTTTCCAGAAGTGCCGTGTCCACAGCTGGGAGGTTATTCTGGGTGGGAATGCTCTCCACTCACTCTGTGGAAATGGACCCACTGTACTTCAATAGTCAGCCAAGGGCAGAACGAGGTGAGGAGGAACAAATTGCTCTGTAGTATGGAGACTAGCGCTGCAGGTTGGTAAGAAAAGCTGGAGTCCAGTCCTTGCTCCAGACGTTGTTTGTGTATTTTAGCAGATGGCTATATAATGTAAAATCCTGATGCAGTCGTCGAGGTGTGGCTGGTAGCCAGGATTTCCCCTTTCCGAACAAGTGTCCTAGGGCAACCCTGGCTAGTGCAGAGTCAGTCTGGCCATAGCACCGAGGCACAGCTTCAACACAACACCCTCCTTGGCAGTAACCCTCCTGAGAGGTGATTTTGAACCACTTCAGGTGAATAAAGGGCTAGAACGCAGGTCCCACAAGTCTTAGACTTCAGTGAGTAAGCTGTATTTAAAAAAAAAAAAAATCAATCCAACAAGGAAAAATTTGTGGCTTTTGGAGAAACCAGGACCATTCTGGAAGAAAAAGTGGCCTCAAGTCCATTGACCTCCAGAAAAATCTGACCCTGCCAGTGTGTGTTAGGCATGTTTGGAACGGGTGGGCTGACCGGAGGAAGGTGTGGGAATGCTTCAGAGCTGGGCCTTGGTGGGACCTAGGTCTCAGGTCTGAATCAGTCTGCCAAAGCAGGGTTAAGCCTGACTGTCTCTGGGACTTCAGAAATCAGGGCCTCCGTGGTACAGAACAAAAGCACGTACGAGGTCCGACAGCTGCACGGTCAAGCAGTTTCTAATGCTGCCAAGCAGAGGTTTCTGGACTGCGTTTCTAGCTGCTGGTGACCGTATTCCTCCTATTCCAGTCACTCTGAGCCAGGGCTCTTGGCCGCATTTGGCTCTGAGCAGCCTGACCAAATCATGTAGGACAGAACCAGCAACTGAGTTTAAGGCCTTAGTTAACACTTAGCCTCCAAAAGCAAATAAAAGTCAGTCAAATACATGATTGTTAGAGCAAACGTAACTTTTCTTTGGGGGGGGGGCAGAAAAAAGTGAGACTTCCAGCTGAGAAAGAACTATAGAAGTTGATCTGCACAGTTAAAATGTACCTGAATCAAAATCAAGGGCAAAACCCCCACTAACTTCACCTGAGGGAGGAATTCAGCTTTTTTTCCCCCTATGCTTAATGTTCTGGCTGGAAGGTTGAATTCTCTTTGAGGTGATTTCAAACTTGTTTGTAGAGACAGATTGCTTATTTAAAATACAAAGTAGTATTATACAATTGATGAACCGACAAATGTAATTTTAAATGTTCATAATGTACATAATTTTTTAATTGTCTTCCTAAAAGTATCTTACAAATAAGAAATCCCAGACTTTCCCCCAGGTAGTCTTTGAGGCCTGATATCAAAGGGTGAAGATGTGTGTACGTGACCATACATATTATTCTGTCATGGGTTACCTTACAGCAATGAGTCTTTTATGAAGTTAGATGCATATAGGCCAGCTTAAAGTCTACATAATGCAATGATACCATGCCAATTACAAGATCTTAACTAATAAGATTTTTTTTTTAATAAAATGTTGCCTGATTGTAGCTTTGGAGATTTACTTGATTTAGAAATTAAACTGAGGCCTAGATTCTTACATATTAAGATCCAAGAACCTGATAAATTGCTGCTGTCAGCTACATGCAAATTATGTCTACAAGCAGAGCTTTTGCTTTCACTTCCCAGACAGCATAAAGTTAAGGAGCCAAACACGAGGTCCTCTTATACAACCAAAATAGAAGGGAAAAGAAAATTTTGGACTGGCAGTTGTTCGGAAATCTTGAGACTGCTCGTAGGCGTGACCCAAAAATGAACAAAAGCCAGAGGCTATTAAGAAATGAGGATTTGTTATCAGTGGGAAGACTTTATGATGTTAGAAAGTTAAGGGTGGCATTTGTGGAAGGTGGTGGGGTTTTAATTTAATTTGCCATCTATCAGTTCATGTGAAAAGTTTCCTGAAGCAACTCAAGCTACTTTGAAGGAGGAACAAGAGAAACTGAGAAGCTGCTGAAATTTATTTAAGTTGGTTCAAAATGTGGATGTTTCTATGTATATCTGCTCTGTAACTATGTCCTCTCAGAGGCTCAGGAACCCAACCTTGATTGTTTTGCAGCATGAGGCTGGGCATGTCTTTCTCACTTACTTTGGCATATTTGGGAGACATTGGGTGGGTGGGTGGGGGTGGAGCAGCGACTTATTTTTCTTTCTCAGGGGTTGTTTTATGAAACAGAATATCTCTTTACAAATCTACTGCCAGGCTCTGTTTTCCTGATACAGACCTTTCCAGCTATTATCTGGCCATGGCCAGGACTTCTTACAAAGAAGTATGTGAAAAGGTGTATGTGGAATTGTTAAATACCAAGTAAAACTCCAAAGCATAAGAAGAAACCCCAAGACACTGGTTTCACAAATAATGTCAAAAAGGAGGGTGTGGGAAGGACAAAAGGTTGCAAGGTCTACTGCAAAGGCAGCTCCAAGCAAAGGAGACCTCAAAGGTGGGACAGCTATGGGATCTACAAAAAGAAAATGACTGTGTCACGGAAGAAGAGGGACGTATGTATCTCTGTGTACGATACAGAAGTTGTGTTGCTATTTGCTCCTGCCAGTTTTGAATTTTCCAAATGGTGAGTCCAAACATTTATTGGAGACCTTTAAGGAAAGAAGGTTAAGCTAACTGAAGTCCAGATTTGGACTTCAGTCGCAACGGAGAATGTGTGGAGAGATTGTAATTCTGTTTTAGTAACCAGTTGATGACTGGTAACGAGATCACCAGTTGATGGCTATCTACTTAGCAAGAAAGGAACATGGAGACAGAGTCACATTCTCTGTTTTCAGATGTGATCCTTTCACATTGGGGTTGTGGACAGCTCGGTGTGAAGTGGGAAACAGTTTATTGCTGGTGGTGTTTTCCATGCTGTCCACGGTCCAGGGATAAATAACTCTGTTGTTGAGGCTGTCAGTTTGTTACCTGTCACAAACAATAGATTACACTTGCTTCTTTGTTAATTCTGTGTAAGTCTAGCTTCTGGAGTCACCCTTCTAAAACATACACAGTCTTCCTTCAGGCTATGTTGTCCTTATAAATGATACAGCTAGTGCCTTAATGGTTCTTCTGTAACTTCTACATGTCACGTCTTATTTCCCTTGCTGAGTTTGGCAGTTCTAGTTATTGAATTAAAACTTTATATAACTATACTACCACCCCCTCAAAAAAAAAAAAAAAAAAAAAAGCAAAGCAGCAAAACCAAACCCCCATCTTTGTTAATGTCTCGCAAGATGAGGGCCAATTTAAATCAGCCTGGAGCCCTTCTGCTTCAACATTAATCATGAACTCAAGAAAGCCATGTGTATGAGCACTTTTTGCTATTTGAGAGCTTATGTTTTGGTGGTGGTAAAACTCAGTGTTTTAGTAATTTCTTATCCTGGAACTAAATCCCGAAGACTAAAAATAATTGTGCGCCCTGTGCAATTTGTTGTTCTTTACTAAAAAGACTAGAATCTAGTGTACAAATACACATTTTCTAATCTATAGCCATTGTAGATCAGACTTGTGCTGCTCAAGATTCCTGTGTATCATTATGGTGTGGGGAAGGCAGACACAATTTCAACAGGGCAAGGAGATGGCATCTAAGCTCTCCTCTCAGAATGGTCCGAAGGCACCGTATCAAATAGGAAAATAACCATCCTGCATGCCTGATCTTGACTAAGGAAAAAAATGGAGAATGAGCACAGTGAGAATTGCATGTAAGCACCTCTCTATAATGATTTCGGTGGAACTCTTCCAGGATATACCAAGGACAGAAAGGCCTTGTGTTCATGTGGAACAAAGTTTTTTGGTATGTTTGCAAAGGCATACTGAAGTGTTTGACACTATGGGTGGGATGCACTCTGCCTAACTTCAGGCATAGACAGCATGGGAATCTGGATCCTAAACCAGGATGTCACCTGACATCCAAAGGTCAGCTGAATCCCAGTTAGGAAGTCTACACCACATCTGTAAAGCAGCTGAGGTCACTCTGCTTAGTGGTGACCTTGGCAAAATAGCCCTTTTTAACTCACCAGGCAGCTCTTAGGGCTCTTGGCCCATGCTCTGGTTTAGCATCCCCTTCCAAGAGTGAAAACACAAGGGGCTGGCCCAGCTCCACAGATGTCCCACTAATGTCTGAGTTCCAGTGCACTCCTCTGCTTGTTATTCCTTTCTCATTTTCCTTTCCAGTGAAAAAAGGCCAAAACAAGGGGAAAGAGCCTGGACCTTCTAAGTTTTCCAGTCCCTGAAGCAACTTCATGATCACTTTTATTTTGGTTACAGCAGGCACTTGTTAGATGACCTTGTCATCAAGACAACCTTCTCTGCCAGGAAAATATTTACTTCAAAGGAGGTAGCTTGTTGTCTGGGTCCATTACTTTCAAATAGTGCAGGATTTCAGCCAAGAGCCTACTATGAGAGAATGTATACTAAGGCGTGTGGGAAGATGCAGCAGAGAAGGCCATACTTTCAGTAAAAGTAGTAAAACCTGGGCATCCAAAACACACTTGACAGGTAGGGGGAAGTCGAAACAGAGTTTCTAATTCTCATAGGTTTTATAAATCAGAGACAGATTCCACAGTGGTCTGTACTTTGATGTATGTAGAGCCTTTGTTTTCCTACTGTGGACGTTATTTTAGTCTTTTGAGGGAGGAACTGAGAGTATATCTGCCATGTGGTGTTTTTATGTGGTCTTCAAGCAGAAGAGAGTGAGCTCTGCACATATCCTGATCCAGGCAGACACTGCACATCCACGTTAGCGCAGCATCAAGGCTAAGTTTATTTACCATTTCTCTTAGTAGGGCTATGATTGCTCGCTTACACTAAATATCTTCTTACTCTACAAATATTCCAGGAGCTCACATGGCTCAAATGCTGAGTTCAAACAGTTGTGGAAGGAGAGAATCATGGGGAGGAAAGAAAGGGAACAGCAAATTTTATTTTTAAATAAAAACTCTGGGAAATAAATAATTTATAAGACGACTGTAATGATCTTATTGGTATACTAGTGCTACTAAGCAATACGTTATTCTGCCATAGCCATGTTCTAGAAAGCAACTTTTAGGAGGCTGTGTTATTTACTACCTCTACCTTTAACTGGACTTTCTAAGCTATGGAAGATATTATGACAATGTCCTGCACACACTGAACTGATACTATCTTTTTTAACATCTTTCTAATAAACCTTTCTTTTGAGTCCCAAACTAATTGCAGCTCTTCTTAACTGACATGCGGCACAAATCATAACCATGCTATTGATATGCATTAAGGATGCCACTAATGATAGGAATGAGACAGCAGTCAAGCAGCTAAAAAACTGGAGCTATCTTGAAACATTTACCATTGATTAAAACAGCCAAGTCAGATCTTGCATAGAATAATGGTTATCTAGTGTCTGCTACCAGAAATTCAGATAGTAATCGCCAGTTAAAGTTACAAGACTGTATTTCTGGTTTGGATAAAAGCAGATGTATCCAGAATATGGAGCAGATAGATACAAAATAAAGATATCTGTCAAAGATATTCACATTGAAACTTAATTGAAAAATAAATCAGAATGTTTATTGGCAGGTACACTGAGACCTTTCGCTGGCATAAATCAGCATAGCTCTCTTTGCTTCGGGGGTGATTTATACGAACTGAAAGTCTGACCTGGTATATTTTAAAAATCATTCCCTGAGTAGCCAGTCTTATCAGGACATAGAGTCATGTGTCACAGTCTCACACGTGTGACATTTTCACTAGTCTGTTTAAAGGTAAACTTTGTGCACTACCTAATCTCAGTTTCCCTTGTGTGTTCATAGTTGACTAATCATGGAGGGGATTAGGATTTTCTGCAGTGGCTGAGATTAACTCTCATTTGCCATACACATTGGCCTATAGGGGACAACTAAGTAATGCTGCCCAAAGTGCCCTGCCTCTGGCTCAAAAGGGAGGAAAGTGCTGTGGATGTGATGGTCCTGGGTCAGATTCCCGTCACGGCCTACTGCGAAAAAAAAGTATTTCCAAAACTGTTTCAAAAGCAAAACGCACTTCATGGGCTCGCTAGGAATATAACTCCCTGTCTCTGGAGTTGGTTACTGCTTCGTTGCTGGCTCCCTGACTCCCCACCGTGTTGGCCATTGGAGACATGAGAGGAGGAAAGAAGGGAGGGCAAGTGGGCCAGCGACAAACCAGATTTCCATGGGAATTGTCCTTGAGTCTGGTGGATGTTTTGTCAACATATTCCCTAGAACATTTCAGTTCTGATATGTCTGGCATTTTCTGTCAGAAAAATGCCAAGTCTAGAAAAACTTCTGCCGTGTCAGCTGTATTTTTGACTACATGCCTATTTACGTTAAAGCTTTTTCTTTGACACACTGTTGCCTTTCAGTTGGAATTAATTGAGATAATTGAAAAAGCCACTTAGAACAAGCAGCCCTGAAAGGCACATGTATTTATGTTAACCATAAGAGAGAGACTTGGGGTAGTGGTGGGGCAAGGCTGTCATTAAATTGGTACTAGGCGATGGCTGGGAGCACTTGTTAGCCCTGATAGCTGATAGCTGGGCACCACTTCGAAAATGAGCAGACTTACAGGAAAAGAGGGGATCAGGAGGGCCCAGCACCTTGGCAGATCCTTACTGAAGCCACCAAGACCTGAGGCAGGTGCAGATGCCTGTGCTGGGACCCTCACCCCGGGCAGGGGGCAGAGACGGCGAGTTGTGCCGCTGCAGCGGTCGAACAAAGAGTGAAGTTGCACCGTAGGGATGGCACGTGAGCAGTACAATAGCTGACAGGTATGGATCATTTAAATTGGTTTAGTGCTTTGTAAAATGCTGTGTACGGTGACTGATGTGAAAACAGAAGAGGCAGCTTAGGTATGAGCTATGTTACTTGGGTTTCTCCAGAGAAAATTGGTTTATCTTCCACTGGTCCATAAATTCAATTTGCCTCTTTGACTTCCTGTATTGATACAAACGGAGTAAATCAGAAGATGGCTTAAGCAGACATGTTGAGGTAAGCATTTTTCATTCCCTTTTCTCAATTAAATGAGCTGCAATTTCATTACGGGCGACTCTGCTCCTCCAGCTCATAAATATTCTTAATGCATTCTGTCTAGCAAAACCTATGGTGACGCAAACAACTGCCCCCCTGACCCGTCCTCTCCATTCTTTGACATATGTTTGGAGAGCAGAGCTACATTTTGAATTGGAGCTATTGCTAGCTGGGATATGGAAATATTGAGAGTTCTTTGTATATCCACTTTCTTTCATATGTGGGTACAGACTGTCTAATTGTCAGATGGCCATTAGACATCACCAAATTGTAGCTGGAAGCAGGATTTTATAGTACAGGCTTGCTTTTAAGAGCCATTCTGGTACTGGTTCAAAATTAACTTTCAAAACATTTTATAGGCCATTTTCTTGCCTTAGAGAAGAGTGCAGCTGGAATGAAGAGGAGATTTAAGGAGTGCAGATGCTTTTACAAAGCCAGACAGAAAAAGGTAAAAAAAGTCTCCTGCATGATACTGCTTTACATACGCCTAATATACAGATCAAAAATCAATGATGGTTGCAGAGAAAAGGAAAGTAACAAGCACCAGTATTTTTGTGGTTTTGAATTCATATAAACTTACTTATTCTGAAAAATGCTGCTTTACTAGCCTCTGTAGGGGTAATTTAAAATATGTTCTGCAGCCTACCCATGAACTAGTTATTCACTGCACTTGCAAACAAAGAGAACATCAGCTCTTTCAGCAGTGTTGTGCTTTTTTTTTTTAAGTGCTTTGGCTGAAAGTTTTTAAAATGAGGATTTTCTTTTTAAGCAGAACAATCCTACTTACTAAAAGAATGCAACACACATATTCAAGGACTGTCTAATTTAGCTCAGAGTTTGGAGCTGCTGTGAAAATCAGCTATTGCGTTCTAATTTTAGGTTTTCTTACTGGCAGTATAATAAACTGATCCTGTCCAAATATCCATCTTTCTCCTTACATCCAGTACGAACAAGAGTAATACAGGTATTTTATTTTTCTGTCATAATTCAAGCAAGTATTTCAGTTTGTAAAAACTATTGCAACACTGCTTTGGAAAGGAGATGTAGAGGTAGCCTTTTTATGCTGCCTTAGCAACCCACCATAGTATTTGCCACTGTAATGCTCAAGTTTACTTTTCCACAGTGAGACATCATTGAAATTGAAGATATTTTCAGAGCATCAGATGTGGTTTAGAGCAGCAGGCAACTTTCCTACCAGTGCTGTGAAGATCCACAGAACACTTCTTTTTAATTTACTCTGCCCTACAAGCTGACTGTAGTCCAGACACTCTGAGATTACTTGGCAAGACCAGTGGGACTTGTTCACCCTGTAAACCAGAGCCTAGGCCTTCCATCCTTCAGGTTAATGTCATAATCAGTAGGTTACAAAGTAAGGTATTTACATTCCTCTTCTCAGCCTTGAAGGCTCTTATCTTCTTGGCTGCTGAGCTGCGGGGGCTTCATGGATGTTTCTCTCACTCAGAGCATTGTATAGGCATATGGTGAGGACCTGCTCCTCAGAAACATGTATTTTTGACACCGTTCAGGACCTACGGCTTCCTATTCCTGGAAGCATCTCAAGGTACTTTCCACTAGGAGAGGGCACCTCACTTGATATCGTAAATGGACCATGTCTAAACTCTGGGGAGGAGGTGGAAATTTTAATTAACTATAATTTCTTGGATGTCTGTGCAGTGCATGGAATATTTTTGGATTGCCCTTTGGAACTGTGCCTAATTCTCTCCATTAATTATGTAAGGATGCCAGGGTGTCTGACCTTGTTTTTCTGAGTTGCACTGCAAAAGTTAGAAGTGGTCAAACTTATACTGTGGATCTAACCTCCAATCTGTAACTCAGGGTCTGGTAAAAAAGTAGAAAGCTAGCTTTTTAAAGCAAACATCAGTGATTCTGAGTTCAAGGAAAGTCCCATGGTGAACTTTGTGTGCTATGTCCTCGCTTCAAGAAATTCTTGTTCAGATTAGCATCACGTTGACCACATGCAGAGTAGCTGAAGAGTGCAGAAAATGAAATACTGACATCGGAGAGGGCAAAGTCAAGCCTGGAGACACACTGCAATCCACCTCCCAGAGCCGAGGCACTCCTGGAAACTTCTCATTGCATGGTGCTACTGGGACAAGATCTTTGCTACCTCTCAGACTTCTGTAACATCAATCTCTGCTGAGAGGAGCTTGGCACATTGAACTTCCCTGAGACCTCATCTGTGCTGGGAGCCTCCAGTGGGTGGTAGGAGCAGAAAGCTGCTGATGTGACAGCATGGCTTGCTGGAGTCGGACCTAGGAGGGGCCTGGACAAGAAAGGCTTTGTATCTGAGCTGAAGGTGTTGCTCCAGGATAATGGAAAGGAAATGCAGTCCACTCAAAATTGTTTGCAACAATCCTGGCCAGTGTTTCTGTCACTTAGCAGTGTTTTACTAAGGAATTCTTGTGCATTAATAGAAAGAAGGTGGGTGGCTTGGTGCCATCATTCCTATCTAAAGATCACTAAAGAGTTTGTATTTACCAATCTATGCATTTGCAGTAGGTACCGCAGATGCTGTTCGATTGCAAATGGAAGATGTGTTGGACAATATGCACAGTGTGCTGTGGGAAGACTGAGTAGAAATGAATTGTCATCGGATTTCACTAAGAAGCTGTGAAGAACCTATGTCCTGACACTGTAAAGTTCTAGAAATCATCTGCTGAGCTGGATTAACAAATCATTGCTTTCTTCCAAAGCCTGCCTAGAGTAATCCTTGGAATATTTAGTCTTAATATATATTTATTCTAATAATTCTTAAAATACTTTTACTCTGTGGAGCATTGTTTCAAAAATTTAGAATAACTGTATAGATGCTATTTAATGCTTTTAGTGTAGGTCATGACTGTTATAATGAACACTTACTGTCTTGTTTTCTAGCTAAAATTATATATGAAGGCATTACATCCATTTCAGCTGACTATGAAACTACGGTTTCAAAGAACCAAAGTTCAAAGAAAACTATGAACTATGCAAGGTCTGACAGGTAAGTAAGAGTGAATAGAAAGTTCCCAGAAAGCAATACCTAAATCATACCTGAAATTCTAGTTAGTCTCAGATTATCCACATCCCCACTAATACCAGCCTAGAGGTTACTGCAATATGCTCCTAATGGATCTGACTGGGAGTAGAGAGGACTTATGTTCCTCATTTTTATCAGAAGAGTGGCAGGGATCCAGTGCCTCTCAAAGTTAGTATTTCTGTTTTTCTGCTGAAGGTTTTCCCATTCTTCTGTCTCTGTGCCGAAAATAATAAAGCACGTAAGCTGATGACATGAGCTGCTTAAGACCACACCATGAGTTATGCTTCTGTGAGAAGCAGCACAGACCAGCATGCAGTCTCCTTGGACTCTCTCCCCCCACAGGGCTCAAGAAGAGCTTACGGGTTTAAAGCAGCCGAGGTAAACAACTGCCTTTTATCAATGGGACGGGGCCGTGTGATCTCCTCGCGAGGGGCAGGAGTGGCACTGGCAGCCTCCGCGCTGGAACGCTGCGTCAGATTTCAGCAGATTTCAGCAGACTTCTCAGATTTCAGCAGACAGCAAATGCTCTTTGCAGTTTAAAGCAAAGCTCACGGTCGCACCGACAGACAGCGAGAATTCAGGCGCTCTTCAGAGTGTTTCTGAAAAATCATCACGGTGGGGTGTTTTATATAGCTTTAATATGAACACTGTCATTCACTGTCATTGGCAGCCGTCGTGCACTGATGACAGGAAGCTTGGTCCTTTATGGCCTTAACTAGCCAAAAGATGCCAGCTGTTTTTGTCTCAAAATAAAAGAAAAGCAAGTGGTAGCTATGTTTGGGCTGATTCTGGAGTCTTTATCCCGGTCTTTATCCTGGGGTATTAACTGTAGCTGCGAGATGGAATACTTTGTACTGTCCGTACTGTCCAGGTCTGTGACTTTTGTGTGCTGAACTATACTCCAGAGTAACTTCCAATTTTTCTAAAGGTATACCTGCGGTGTACAAGCTTCTCTCCACAACTTTCTGATGGTGGGCAGAGCCAGGCTGCTACCACCATGCCTTACTGTCTGAAGAGGCCTCTGAAGAGATCTTTGTGTAAATATTTATATAATGCTGCAAGTTGCTTTGTACTGCTAGACAATTTTAAAGGACTGGAGCTACTGCATTAGAAGTACATCTTTAACAAGTCACTGTGCACTTTAAAGATGTACAGCACAAGCCTGTTGAAGAAAACAGAGTAACAGTCTCAATGTATATTCTCATAGCTATTTTAGCTCCCAGTAGTCACCGGCTGTATTAAGAGAGAGGAATCAAGACACGTGAGCTTCTTTTGAGGCTTTCTACCTCTCCTAATCCCATCATCAGGGCAATAAATAACTCCAGTTCGTAATGATGTTGTTTAGCTTTCTTGCATCCATGATTGTCAATGGACATGTAGCAAAATGTAATTACCTATACATTAAACACAGATAGCTATGAACAGGTCCTGTCTTCCATCAGAGTCAGAGCATGCCTTTGAACTTGACCAGCACCTAATTCAAGGTTCATTGGTGCTGTATTCTGCAAAGCACCACTTCTCCTGTACAGTTGTCTCTTCAACTTTCTAGACAGTTACAGAACCAGTGGCTGGGTGGCATGATAAATGAACTATTTTTAGTGTTATAGGAAGAAGAAAGTTGTATAGGAATAATCCCAAAGTGCCTCCTTGGTTCCTACTTGAATTCCATCAGCATGATAAGGGAGACACTCAGAGTTGTGTCTTTCAAATTCTGGGCACTTCTATTATTCTGTTCATCTGCCTAATCTGTATACAATATTTTAATTGTCTGTGGCATCAATTCTTATTAGTTTCTATGTTTTTTGCAGTCAGGGGCATTATGCTAATACATTTTAGCATAGACGAGTCCTTATGTAGTCCTTTGCATTAAAAACATGGGTAAATCCAGTCCGTCAACGGCCAGATACTAGATACTGCAGACAGAACATCCATCATGCACTTAGACAAAAGTTTAGTACCATATTATTGTAGAATACATTATTTTTCTTGGTATCTGTCTGTAAAAAACAGTCATCTGATCACTGCAACTCTTACTTCATCGAATACATAGGGATCTATTAATTCCTTCTGTATCATACAGTATTTAGACATTGCTGCAAACACGATGATGAGCTTTACTAAAGGATCGCAGAGCATTCAACCAATGACAACAAAAATTCCCTTTAGACTTAAGGTGACATGTAGCAGATACCTTGATTTATATCCCACTCTCTGCTGGCTTATTTACAAGATTAATTATTCTTCTGAGGTGCAGCCAATGGCTTTACCCATAATATTTCTGTGTATCTGACTGCAAAAGGCATTAATAAACATACTTAATAAATCAGGTTCATTTAGGAGCCACGCATGTCAGATGTTCTGTGGATTTGCTAATTAGCAGTGCTGCACGCTCCAGATAGGAACCTCCAGAACCTGTTACAAGCAGCCTGGCGTTCAGGAAGATTAATCACTGGGCTACAAAGCTCAGATGCTGCATGAGAATGTTCAGTGGAGCAATTAAATCCCTCCAGGCAAACCATAACTTGCATACCCTGTTTCCACAGTCGTCACTCACCTATTTGTTTATTTAAGATAGCAAATTACCCCTCATGCCTCATCATAACTTGCTTACTGAGAGATGAAAGAGCCCCATCCGGCTCTACCCACAGGCAGAGCAGGGGAGTGTGGCACTGAGCTTGGGTCATAACAAAATGTGTTCATGAGAGAGCATTTATTTGCTTTTTTTCCACAGTGAAGGGAATAAAAACTGTATGTGAAATAAACCACCTGCTAGGTTTGTGAATATTGTAAGAATCCTATGCTTCTCATGACAATTTTTCTCTCGTTTCTATGTTGGTTTCCATGTATATGTGGAGGAAGAAGGTGCGCAGTAGACAGTTGTGTACATTTAGCTAAAACAGCATGACAGCAGCTTTGCAGAGAAGGACCTGGGAGTCCTAGAGGGCAATGAAGTTGACCGTGAGCCAGCAATGTGCCCTTGTGGCAAAGAAAGCCAACGGCATCCTGGGCTGCATTAGAAAGAGCATGGCCAGCAGGTCGAGGGAGGTGCTTCCTCCCCTCTACCCAGCACTGATGAGGCCACACCTGGGGTACTGGGTCCAGTATGAGAGACATGAACATACTGGACTTAGTCCAGCAAAGAGTCACAAAGATGACTGGAGCATCATTTCTATGAGGAGAGCCTGAGAGAGCTGGGACTGTTCAGCCTGGAGAAGACAAGGCTCAGGGGATCTTATGCATGTGCATAAATACCTGATTTGGAGGTGGAGGGAGTGGAGTACAAAAGATGGAGCCAGGCTCATCTCTATGCTGCCCATTGACAGGACAAGAGGCAATGGGCACAAACTGAAATACAGGAAAGCCCATTTAAACTTAAGAATTTTTTTTTTTTATTATTTTTTACAATGGGAGAGGTTGCCCAGAGACACTGTGGAGTCTCCATCCTTGGAGATATCCAAAGCCCAACTGCACACGGTCCTGGGCAACCTACTCCAGCTGGCCCTGCTTCAGCTGGGTCTTGGACTAGACACTCTCCAGAGGTGCCTTCCAGCCCCAGCAACTCTGTGATCCTGAGCTTCACACAATGCAGCAGCTGGCTCCTCCCGGCCAGCATGACAGTCCCTTTAATATACACCTTCTTGCAGATTGTTGTTATGTGCTCTTTGGGAGGCAGAAGAGAAGGGAAAAGGACAACATTAGAGGAAGCAGGCTTTTCTGGTCTTCTGATAAAAGTAAGAGATTCAGGGTGCAAGAAAGCCTCTCCTGTTGTGACTGTCAGCTTATGTTATGCAGCAGAAAATAAGTATATTTCATAATTTTGTTGGACAACTGTATAACTGATCTTTTGCCCTTTCCAGAAAGAAATACATCAGTGACTAATGGCTTAGGTCACATTATATGGCAAAATTAAACACACAATAGTATTAGTAGGAGCCATTTTTCTTCTTTTCTTCTAATGTTTATGACAAATGCTTCTGTGTCTAGCTGTAAATAATTGATGACTAATGCACTAAATTAACGGTAGTAATTTAAGATGGATTATAGCAACATTAACCAAGCAGCAGATATGCTTGTAAAAAAAAAATACAATGGGTTCATTCCTCCTCTATATTTTAAGGTTTTACGTAGGATCATATGTCCTGTAATCTCCCTAGGATTTCCTTTAACAGTCTCATATCCTTAAGCTTCTATATAAGCAAGAGTTGTTGTGGAAAAAGGCAGGGCATCTGGACTCTGTCTGGCATAATGCAATTTTCTTTTTCTTCTAAGGTCAGCAGAGTTCATTGCAGAAAGCCAGCCCAGCTATTAGCCATTGGGAAGATTATTCTGTGACTCCCATTCTTTCAGGAAAACATCAAACCAGATGTCAGTTTCTGGAAATGTAATGGGTTAAAATTTAGTAACAGCCTTTTCTTGCTCTCACTTTCTATAAAATAATAGAGCTTATAAGCAAAGAAAACATCTACATTCTCAGAGAGGGCAGCAGCACAGTCATATTTATCATGTCAGTTTTCTCTGAGATGTGCAGCTTCCAATAAATTTCATGTGCTGTCAGTGTGGAGGATAATGTGTCCCTGAAAGTACAGGTATTGTAGAGCTGAAGAGCTTCTCCTCCAAGAAGCATAAAAAATACGCTGAGTTCAATATAATGTAAAGCTGTGTTTTCAAATGTACAAGTTCTCTTGAGGGAATTATTAGGCAGAAAAGGAAAGATGCCTTTAGTATTATTTTCTAAGTTACAAAAGTTATTGAAATGCAGAATTCCCTAGGCATAGAAGGTTAAGCCTGGTGGCTTGGGCAAACTCAGCTTTAGAAGTAACTCTGAACAGACATTAAAGAGAGAGCTAGCAAAGATGACTACCCCCAATTTCCCTTTAAGACTTTAGATACATTTTTAACACTGAATAGCATTACCTGGAAGTGGAAGATACGTACTTCCTTTACCCCCAAAGGCAGTATGTAAAAAAACCAGAATTTTCATGTTCTTTTTAGAGTAAAAGCAAAACACTTCCCAAACCAACCCAAAGGATCCCTTTTTGCAGGGGTGGGACGAGATTCAACCTGATGAGGTGGGAGTGGGCAAGAAAAGACTCTGTACATTTGTACATTTGATCAGGAACCTCCCCAGCTCATGTTAAAAAGTGGGGAGGACTGCCATGACTTAGTCACCTCCTAAGTCCTGCCTGCCCCAAATTAAGATGGTGACTCATGCTCCTGCCTATAAACATGCCTTACCTTGCAACCATGTCTTACTTCTTTCTTG
Source organism: Mycteria americana (assembly GCF_035582795.1). NCBI lineage: Eukaryota > Metazoa > Chordata > Aves > Ciconiiformes > Ciconiidae > Mycteria > Mycteria americana. Next base: position 153,805,585 of record NC_134365.1, on the reverse strand, counting down.
TAGTCCTGTTGGTCTGTGTCACACCTCTGCGCCTGTGCTTATATCACAAATAATTGGAACCAGTGACTAATTCTTTATTCATACCTTTGAAGGCCATAGGTTAGTGTTTATTAAACTGTGTAGGACATTGTCAGGCAGTGTGCAACACGACTGAAACAATAACAATGAAAAGCTCTACACGTTTCCATACATGGGAACTTACATGCAAGTAAGCTAGCAAATGTAGGCAACATATGAACTTTTAAAATTAAATCTAATTTCCCTTTGGTTGTAAATAAAAACTACAGAGACAGCACAGCATGAACTGGCCTATGCAATTTTCATAAAGATCAGTTGTCCTTCTAATTAAAAGAGATTGAGAAGCACTGTGCTAGGTGATACTTTGGCAATCAGAATGAGTAAATCAGTTCTTTCAACGTAATTTATATTCTCAGTTAATGTGATTGTCTTTGAACTGCTTATAGTGTGTTTTTAAGACTTGTCGTTTGCATAGGCTCTTGCTATAAAAAGATGCACAGCCATTAAAGCTGTGAGTGGAAGCTGAAAGAGTGGGAACATGCTGAGTGGCAGGGTGAGAAGACTGGAGCTTTGAGACATTTGGGGATTCTAGCTTCAGAGGAAGATTTGCTGTACGTTGATTATTATGCCAAGTTTATTAAAATGGGAAATAAAGCAGTAGCCTTCTGTACTGCAAGTGAACAGCGCCGGTGGAGAGGTCTGAGGACCTTGTGTTTTCAGCGTGCAGTGGTTTGGTCCAGGTATTTTTGTGTTCAGTATGAATGAGCTTGCCCTGAAGCATCAGTTCCCAGGCCAACAGGTCATTATAAACCCTCCAAAACACTTGTGCCTCACTGATGGAGAACTGACAAGTTGCTACCTTACAATGCTCTGTATACCTTATTAGTAGTCCTTGGACTACCAGTCGTCCTCTGACCACAGTTTAGCCACCACTACTCATCACTTCCAGTTGGAGAAAGCCCAAGAAAATTTTAGGTTAAATGGATGTTTTGGATGTTTCCACACACCCAAGGGCTAAAGGAGATGTAATATCAACAGGTGTAGATATTTGCTCTGTAATTTGCAAACTGAGAGTATATGGACTGTGTTTATGGGCTTGTAACTACCTGATGGTAGTCATGAAACTGATTGAGTTACTGAGGTGCTCAGTGCATTCATACACGGTGGGAACATGCTCTTCCTTTTATATGTTTCTTATTTTAAGAAAAGAGATATTTATTTCATTGAGATTAGCTTCAGAAGTTTTTGATTCTTAGCAAAAAGCACAAGAATTAAGAAGTTAATAAAAGAGTTTCTTATAGGAAGCTTAGCAATCAAAAAATAACATTCCAGATACAGAACACTTGTTCACATTATCAGCCACGTAATTCCCTCCCAAAAGTCTGAATCGGAGTGGATATAAATAATGGGTTGCTGCAGATACCTTGATGAACAATCAATAGCAATTTTTTACAGGAAGCAAAATCTTAAGAGCCCAAAAACTCCCACCAAATTCAATTCTGCTGTTGTTACCGTCGTTATCATCACAAGCCCCGTTTCAGCTGAAGAAGTGGAAAGCAAAATGAAGAATAAACAGAAGACAAGAAAATAAAGAACACTCCAGAAATCATCCCTAAGGAATGAGAAAGGAGAAATGGAGGAAAACAGACAGTTCTGTTATTATTTAGGATAATAGGTTCTGGGATTTCCACTTTAACTATGAACCAGAACTGGATAAGGACTAGGCATTGCAGTTTTCAGGGATGTAAGAAAAACAGAAGAAAAATTAAGGCAAGTCTCAAAGTCAGGCATATATATGTGTCACATAATTTATGTGTATGTAGAGCAAAGATGTCTGTGAAAACTGGCTCTGATGCACATGAAACCAAATCAGGTAAACAACTGGTTGTATACACAAACCATGTAACGTGTGTGTACACATACACATATCTGTGTTCACATACTCATGTAAACACAAAGATTTACTTCCTTAGTCTGGACCCACGTAACCCCGAATTAGGTATGAAATAACGTATGAGGGAAAACACGCAGCTGCACCCGAAAATCAGCCCAATGTATGCTTACTAAGGTGTATGTGGAAACAGGCAATGACTGATGCAAAAAATGTACAGACCAAAGACTGTGAGAAGCATCTTGCTGCTAGTGCAAGTGTGACAGTATTGTGAAAATGATCAGCTGATTTGCCAGCTTTACATGGACGTAGTATGTAAACCATGCTCCCTAGTATTACAAAAATGAGAACAGTATTAAGGTAGGGTAGTAGTATTAGGATAGAAGAAGAAGGTATTACGGATGGCTCAGATAAGACTTGGGAAGATGACTTAGCTGCAGTCTCTCTGCCTCTGTTATGATCTGTTAAACAGTAAAATAGTACCTCTTTTGTTTTACTCGCCTATTTAGATTATCCTCAGCTTGTTGTTACTGTGGATTTGTACTACAGGGGCTGCTGTTAGCTGTGCTGGCAGCCAGTGCTCGCGCCTGGTGACAGCAGAGAGAGTGACCTGCGGCACTGCCCCGCTCTCCCCTCCCTGGTGCCCGCACCTTGCACAGCTCTCTGCTCTCCCAGGCGGCTGAATCCCCAGCCCACGCGGTGGTCTCTAATTAATCCTGAACTTCACCTGCCATGCGATTCCTTATCGTGTCGCTTCTTAACTTCAGCTGTCAAGTACAGCAGACCACTCCCTGGCTGAAGTTTTTAAAGTCCAGTGAGAGCCCGAATTGTCAAAAGCAGAAAACACCCAGCTAAAGGAAAGGATTTCTGCTTTTTGCCATTCAGGTCTCAGCCCATCTGCTGACAGAGACTTGCTGCCTCGCCTCAAGGGACAGTGCCTTCACCATCTGAGAGCGACGGATTTTGTTCCTCACGTTCACTGGAGTCACCCCATAATACGAAACTCTGCAATGTGCGTATACTATACAAGCAAGGGACAACAGCTATAATCACAGACACGAATCCAGAATTTAAGCACAGAATAAGGCCTTGCAGAAGCATAGGGCTTCTGTTCAAGACCATTAACTCTAATGAAAATGCACATTTTTCATTAGGCTCTAATAGCCTGCTGCAAAGTAGGGCAACTGCTGTGCAGTGTTTGTAGAAACAAATTGCTAATCAGTCTATAAGGACCTTTACTGTGCACACTGCTACAGCCAGCTTTTAAGCATTTTCAGCTACATTGATTATTTTAACTCATTGAATTGTTACTTAGTGAAAAAGAAAATATGTTTTATTTATAGAGTATTCAACGTGGCAGTGCAGAGTGAATTCTGCATCTTGAGTCCATTTTGTTAACATTTGTACAGGAGATTTATTATCACTGGGATTTGCCTCATGACTCTTTTTTTCTAGGGTTCGGAAAGTTTTTACTTTATACTGAAAGCTGGTAATGAATCAATCATTCTTTTAGAAATAGATTTTATAATTCCATTACAAGTGCCCCATGCACCCTAAATCTTAATTGCAGGAGCTGTTGTTACTGGAGCACAAAAGCCTGCTGATGAGCGTTGAGTGAATTATTCACAGAGAAGAAAATTGCAGGACTAGGAGCATACACATATATGTGTGTGCATACATACATGTGTGTGCATATATACATAACTATATATGAAACCACATAATTGATTTTTTTTTTACTGCTAAGAAATAAACTTTAATCATTTACTTTCTACATGTGATCAGATTCAGTCATGTTAATGGTACTAGACACAGAAAACAGAACTGAATTGTACTTTTTCAATCTAGAATATGCAATAGTTGCCACATTTCTTTTAGCACAACTATAGTGGTCCTTGCTGGGTATGAATTGATGAAGCCCCACCATTTTATGACAAGTGAGAATACGATATAATATAAAACTGTGTTTTGTTTATGAACGGAATATGAAGAAATTCCTTATTTCTATACCTAGTGATAATATTAATGTCAGCAGTGCCATTTTGGATCAAAATGCAGAGAGTAATATTTTAAAGGAAATGAAGTTTCTAGCTGGGGACAAGAAGTACTGAATTTGAGGGAAAGCCAGAGAGTTAAATATTGGTAGCTTGGAAAATAATGCTGGGACCTGGAGAAATATGATAATTGTCTACAAATATTTGACTGTTATCAGGATGAAGGATTAGTTTTATTTTTAATGTTTGACATTCAGATAAGCTTACATGAGAGACAAATTGCTAGTAGGAAATGGGGTAAATCACTAAATATGAAAAATAGCCCTGTTAGATGAATGCAAGAAATCTTAGACATCTTTATTTTCAAGGAACGCTCCCAGCTGGAGCTCTCAGATATTTTTGATACTAAGGAAGAAGAATAGCCTCATGAATATTTGGGAGACACATATTTGTTTGTGAAATAACGTCACCATTATGAATGCATAGCATAACCTGAATATTACTATGATAAGCTTGAGAAATATTCGATTCTCCACATTATGATGGTGTCGTATGTTGATGTCGTGTGTTGGATGAGACTGTTTATTACAAAGGTACATTGTACATAGTTCTCTATGAAAGAGGGTATAAACCTTTGTGTAAAACAAATGGAAATCAGATTGCAAAAGCTAAAGGTAAAATGCTTTTATGCATTTTTCCTTGTGAGTTGTGACTGTGTATTCTGAAGTAATTCAGGAGCTTTGTATTACAGCATGATAAATGGCATTATTATATTGGCTGGATGGATACTATCAAATCAGTGTATCTAATATCTTCTGCTCAGTCTGGCAGAGCTACGGGATGCATGTAAACCCCATTTCAGTAAAGGTGGCTCATACGATAGGCTTTTGGAAAAGCATTTGACTTTTGAACACTGACAATGAGGTTAATCCTAGTATTCTGAGAAGCACACATGCTAAGAGGAATTGTGAAATATCTCCTTGTTTTGAAGTGAATGCTACAAGCAGGCTACTTAATGCTTCAGGAGTTTAAGACTAGGGGGTAACAAGATAAGATGAAGTGAAAGCCTGGTAGTTGGCACCTCATATTAAGGAGTCTGGAAAAGAATTACTAACACATGGCCCTTATAAACTAACCCCTTTTCCTTTCCTTTTCTTCATCCTCTCATACATATTCAAGAGTGGACCCAGCACAAGTCCAAGGAGCAACAAATCAAAGATTACTTTGACTCTTGCTGTGCCCTATTTAATGCGTTTAAGAACAGCATCTGCTTGAAGCACTTGTTGGACCCTCTCATATCCGTATTCCTTTCACTCAGCCATGTGTGTCCATGGCAATGATGCTGCCCATTAGGTCTCTAAATGAATTTAGTGTGATGAACTGCAGATACCACATGTGAGGGTGGTAGTAGCCATAGTCCATTAAACCAAGTGCCCTTGTTCCAGTATAAATATTCGCACTGACTGACTGGTCACAGTTGAACCTTTCTATGTTCTTAAATATGTTTGCTATACTTTAAACACTCAGTTTTATCATAATGTTCTCTTTGTAAGGACTGATTTTTCACTTCAACTTTTCCATCCTCCAGGGGTTTTACTCTGAGCTGATGATCCTGAGGAGGTTGCACTGTGTCTATGTAACGGGTAATGTATTATGTCCAACAGAATGAATCAGAGAGAGAATAACATTTGAAGTTCCAGTCTTTCAGAGATGTGCTTTTGTGAGTTTAGGTTAACCTTCACCTTACTGGAACAGCCTCTCCCTCAACTGGATTTGAAAGAGACGCAAGGGACTAGATATAAGGAAGAAATTTTTTACGATGAGGGTGGTGAAGCACTGGAACAGGTTTCCCAGAGAGGTTGTAGATGCCTCATCCCTGGAAGCATTGAAGGTCATGTTGGATGGGGCTCTGAACAACCTGATCTAGTTGAAGATGTCCCTGCTCATTGCAGGGGGGTTGGACTAGACGACCTTTAAAGGTCCCTTCCAACCCAAACTATTCTATGATTCTATGATTCTATGATTCCATGACCTGACTGGTATCTCTACATCTTATGTCTCAATATTGCAGAGAGACACTTGGAGCTCTCATGAGGGTTTTTTTGCCTGCTGGATGTGTGCAAGGTCTACTGTTCCACTCAACCACCTGGCTGCTCCATCTCACTATTTCTCCCATGGGTCCTTGTCCCCTGCCTAACCACAGTCTTGCTTCTCGGGTAACGGCCCTTGCTTTAGCTCTGGGGATAACAGAGGGAGATTTAATTTAGAGGTAGTATGACTGCTGAAAGCAACCTTACCCCCGCAACAGGTTTCATTAGCTTGGGCAGTGGACTGTGCAGGTACATCTAGATTGCTTCTGTTATAATACCCATTTGTTTAGGCTATCTGAAGTATCTCTACATATCATCACATTGTTCAAAATAGGCTTATTCAAAGCAACAGGTGAAGCTTTGTTAGAGCTCTGAATGCACGAAGATGATCTCATGTTCCCAACAATACAGTACAAATGAAGAGCTATTGCCAGACCTATGTCTAGACTTTGCCTTGGGAGTGATGCCAACAGTTTGGAAGGTAGATGAATGGAAAAATTTTGTCCAAGAATATAATTCTGTTTGTTTATTTGAGACAGACATGAAAAAGTTTTAAGGCTCTCTTAGCTTGTGACAACCTGACAAACATAAATCCAGCCATAGAAATGCAAGTAAAAGAGAGAGCAACACTTCTGTACCTCATTTTTCTCAGGTATCTCACCTAATGGAGTTGCACCGAGGGGTGCCTGCTTTCTTCAGAGCTAATTGTGTTACTCCTTGGGAGCTGAGGCAAAACACGTGCCTGCTGTAATGACACTGCTGTTCTTTGGAAACCTCTTGTGGTCAGTGCGGCGTTCATCACTTTTTCTGGTTGTCTAGGGTGAATTATTGGGATGCTCCTCTCTGCTGGCGCTGCTTCTGCTTCCACATGATCTCACTCTCACCCTAAGACTCTCAGGGCAGCATTTAGATCATAATGGTACAGAAGTTATGCTGGTTTCTCTCACATTAAAAAAGCCTCTGACTTGCGTCTTTAACTGTTTCCCCTTCACAATGGAAAATAACAGCTTTTCTAAGCTGCTCTCTTCAAGCACACAGAGCCCCTCTGGAGCTCTGTACCACAGAGACCCAAATCTCTGACCACTCTCTTCCCCTCAGGTGTGTCTCTTCTGTGGGACAGGCAATGTGAACAACAGACTCGTGTCCTTTGAAGAGCCCTATATACTTCTAAAACATCCTTGGGCCCATTTAATTGCAAAAATTATACATGGCAGCTCATAGAGAAACTATCAGCTTCTGCTGACAGGTCCTGTACTATGGTAAAATACTGTCCCTGTCAGGTTTGACATGCCTAACAGAAACCAGAGCCCCTCAGCATCACTAGGCCCAAACCACACCTGCAGATTTCCAGGAAAATACTTGCAAGTGGACAGAGTTCCAGATATCTAGAAGGATATTTGCCCCAGCAGATGTGTGAGGTTTTATATACTTCTGTGTGAAAAGCACAGACAAACTGTTAAACTAATTAGTGAACACACAGTGGAATGTATTAGACTCTTTTTTGGGGGGTAGAAAACAGATTTTGCATTGGTAACTTTGGATTCCAGCTGCCGGGCAGCTGTATCCCACTATTTTGGACAGCAATATGCTGGTGCTTTCCTGCTCACCACACTGCGTGACTAGTTGGAAAGCTACGGGGTAGTTCTGGTATGGAGTGAAACTCGTGGCTCTGATGGGCAAGGAACCATGGCTGGCGAGGGGACAAGCCAAACAAGTGCAATGTTCATTTATCCTTTAGTTTGCTGAGGGGGGTTTTGCTAAGACCTAAGAGACTAAGAGTTACTGGGGATACGTGGTACTTTCAGTTCAGTAAGAAGAAATGTTTCGAAGAAAATGGAAGGCCTGGCACATCACCAGCTGGCTCTCCAAAAGCTTTGGGCAGCTGTAAAATGGCTACAGGTTCTTACAGAAACCAAATTCCCCAGCCTTTAAAAGATGTATTTTTTAAGGACGTGCCGTTTGGGTTAAAGCCAATGAGGACATCCTTTTTCTCAGCACGACTGAGTGGTGGCTGTGCACTGAAGTACATCCCAGGGTACGGGGTCCTCAGCTGTCTGGAATGGGACTCGGAGAAGAGTATGCCATGGCACCTGACTATCCTGAGCAATTTGCTTTTCTCTCTGTGGAAGCCGTGCATGGTGGAGGGGAAGAAGGCTGTGTGCCTGAGTCTTGCTCTTATAGATATGCAGGAGTCGATAAGGGCACGGGCAGCAGAGCACAGATGCTTGGAAGCATTCCCAAGCACATTGGGTGAGACACAGCCAACAGGACCAACAGGACCAGAAGCTTAAATAATAAGAATAATATGCTTTAATGGCTTATTAAACTATTAGTTGTACATAGTAAAGCATAAAACAAAAGGACAAATGAAAGATACAACCTTTTAGTGAATTCTAGTTACAGGGGGGAAAAGATGAGTAAGAGCAATGAACACAGTGGAATAATGCTATCCAGATGTTGTCTCCCTAGGCACAGCAATGAGCTCAGTGCTGGATTTTTATTGAAAATACGCATGCACACTTTCATCCCAAGCGAACCTCTAAACCAATGAAAATACAGATTATTGCTTCTCTCCTCTCCCAGTTTCTAGTGCTTTGAGCGATAAAGGTTGCTAATAAAGCCAGTGCTGTTCTTTTGGCTCTTTCAGTCTGACCGTGGCATTGAGAGCCAGTAAAATTTTAGGTGCTAGCTTTTGCATTTTTATTCCAAGTAAGCAAGTCATCAAAACTACTGTCTCCCATGCAATTTACTGCTGAAATAACGTTTTTGCTGTCAGGGAAAAAAATCATCCAGACCATGCAGCATAAGATCAGAACTATAAGATCGTAAGATTTAACTCAGTAGCACAAGGAACAACTCAAGTGATTCACTGCCACAAAACACTGTACATGTATCAGGAAGTAATCTCCTGTCTCCAGAGATCAGAGAGGTATCTAAAGTCTTGCAGATCCAGTTTATCTCTGCTTTCCCTCTTTCATGCTCTTGTATTAGCCAAAGGTCAAAGCAGACAGCACCTAACTCTTTATTTAGACACAATCACCAATTAAGAGGAAGGTCTTACTGCTTGCTTGATCTTCCAGCACTTGGGAATGTGAAAGATCTCTATATTGTTAGTGTCCCATTGGATTCCTTAGTCAAAGCCAGCTCTAGCAAACTCCATCACTTATGTTTTAGAAGTACTGCTGGGACCTCCTCTTTCTGTGGTCTTGCTCAATGGCTGCTCAGCATTCTTCTGGGACATGAAGATACCCCAAGATCCTGGCCTCTGTGCCTAAAATGGCAGCTCTCCAAAAGGAGAGCATGATGGAAGAGGGTGAATCCATAGTTTTATTCCTGTTTCCACAGTGCACAGTAATAGTGGTTAAGGTATCGCATGCTCCCTCTGGTGAGATTTCACTCTTCCCAGTGACTCCATTAGTAGAGGACAAACAGGAACATCTTAGGCCACCCACAGTAGACCCTCCACATCAAAGCTTAATTCTTACTTTAGTATAAAGTCTCATAAAATTCAGACCTGAAGCTGGGGGACATCTCAAATACACATAGTCTGAAACAGGTAATTTGTGGAGCATTTGGTATAGAAAGAGCTTAGAAGGAAAGGATGAAGTGGACTCAGCTTTGCAAAGGTTATTTTTCTTTGAATAAACACAGTCTTTGAAGTGCAAAGTCCATATGCAAAAGCACTGGTAAAATGATCACATGTGGCGAAATCAAGGAAGGGATGGACAAAGTGAGAGGGGAGACCAGCTGAAGAATGCAACAGAGTGACAAAACCAGGAGGCCGAGATATTTAGGACTGACCAATCATTGAGAACTGGCCATGCACTTTCTTTAGGGGCTTACTTTACAAATTCAGCAAAGAGAAAAAAACTCTGGATGATGTTACTCTGTATGGAGAGAAGATACCATGTTTTATTAAAGTTTTAGGAAAAATAAACATTTGAGAAAACCCTGAGAAAAGACCAGCAAGAAGACAGAGGCACCAGGCTTTGTAGTCTAACCTTGCCTGAAGTGGAAGTTTACTGTGTGCTACTTCCACACCACCACCTACTTCATTGCTTAGGGAGCAACAAAAACTGATAGGCAGAAACAGAAGGGCTCGTATATGTCTGTCTTCTTATTGGTTTGCACCTACCATGGCAGGACCTCACTCTCCCAGGTCATCTGAAAACAAGATGAAAAAAATGGTGGACAACATCTATTTCAATTTAATTAAAACTGAAAGATGGCGTATTTGAAAAAGTTAACTTATCCTGTCGCCCAAAGAAAAGAAGCAGAAAACACAAGGAAATTATGCAGAGCAAGAGACTGGGTCCCATTTGAATTTTGGGGGTTTGATTTATGAGGGGAGATAATCAATGTCATTTTTAACCTCCTCCAGCACAAGTGTGGGGACTGCTCTCTCAGCTGATGTGTCCTCTCTAAGAGGAAGGAGAATTTTGTCTTCAGGACTCATTCCAAGCCCTCTGGAGCTTCTTGTACTGTAGACTTTTTTTTTCCCAACAGTATTTCTTAACCCAAGTCAGACCCATTAAGTTATTTTCTTCCAGACTAAAATATACAGATACATATATGTACATATATACACGTATGCACATACACACACTTGCAGAGTACTTAAAGGCAGATCTCTTTCTGGCAGTGGTGAGCAGCAGATTGATGCATGTTGATACGAAAGAGGCATAGAGATCCTCCCCTGCTGTCTCTGAAATGGGGGCTACATTCAGATTTCTTTTTTTCTTATTTTCCCTTCATGCCCTCCCTAGGAATAGTGAATTTCTACCTTACCATCAGCCTGAGCAGGGATCGTTTGAGCTGTACACACTGATGACTTACTGCGGTAAGCAACACTGTCATTCATCTGCTTCAGTGTTTGCCCCAGGTCCATTTTAGAAACTAATTTGAGATATGCTGACTTTAACAGTTAATGAAATTCGGGAGGCCGTGCAATTTGCCCAGCAATATTTTAGGAAGATCTGTTAGCACTGGTTGTTGAGGGAACAGGCATCTTTATAGAACATAAAGCAGAGATGAAGTCAGAAGTAATCCAAGGTCCCTGGCGTATTATAGCACGGTATATTGGATCAGCAGACAGATATCAATAACTCATTCTACAAAAGATAGCTGGGATTGCAAAGGTAATGGACACATTTTTCTCAAAATTGGGACAGGGATGTGTACCTTTGCCTAGGTAACAGGACTGTTATCCCTGTATCAGAAATGCAACACAGGAGGGAAGCAAGACAACCCTAAGGTTCATTTCATGGACCCGCTTTGAGAAGCTGGGCTTTCTCTCCTACTATAATCCTGAGAATGTCTTTATTTCAGTGGTCATTGTAATATCCTTCCACAGAAAGGCAGAAGAAGAGAGAAGGAAACTAATGCTTTCTTCTCAGAGAGTTATCTACTGCTTATGCTTCTTGCACAACTTCCTACTGAAACTACCCGAACCCTGCAGGTTGATGGAGACTGTCAGTAGTAGCAGAGGTCTCTTTGCACTGAGAGGACGTGCTTTTGTGACAGCTGTGATGCCCCCTGTCTCTGCAACCAGGAATTCTGTCTTTAAAGAGGCACTTTGGCACAAAGCTGGGGAAGACCTTTAGGTGCACCCTTGTTGCCCAGAACTTTCAAAACTGGTGAAAGAGTGGGTTTCTATTCTGGTGTATAGACAGTCTTCCTTATAGCAATGAGCTGATGCATGAGATAGATACCTTCAAATCAAACACCTTTAGTAAAAGAAATCTAAGCTAATATTGCACTCCCAGTCACACTTTTCCCCTAATATTTGTGAGGCATGGATTTTGTTTGTACATGGCATACTTTAAGTCTGCACTAACACTCTTGCACTGTGATGTTAGAAGAATGATTTAAAAAAAAACTTGAACAAATACTATAAAAATTGCCAGAAGTATTTAAATAAGCTACTCACTGTTAGCCAAATTAACTAAATCAAAAGAAATACAAAACTAAAACAACTCTCTGTTTTGGTAAGAATAAAAAAATAACCCAAATATTTTTGCACAGCTGAACAGGGAAAGTCTTTTATTAGATGGAGACAAAAGAAAATACATCACCAGTCTGCAGGATGCAGAAAGCTGAACCATCCTAGCTGAACCACTTGAGAGAATCTCACGTGTTCAGCACAATGGCTCAGCAAGATATGTTGCTAGGCCTATCTTGAAAGTGATAGGTATACGAAGCCAAGAGTTGCTTAATCTCCTTTCCCAGAAGTCCGTCACATTACATGGTTCCAAGAAGACTTCCTCTACTGCATGCTAAATCAGTCTTTATTCTGCTTATTGTATTTTGGTTAATTTTTCCTTTGCTGGAAGGTCTTCCATGCTATGCTTCAGCCAGCATAGGTATGCTTGGCATCTGCACACTGGGATTTTTGGCTCTGGGTACAGAAAAGAGAGGAGAGGGAGAACATGAGCTACCCTCTAGCTTTCTCAGTCCTAACTTGGAAGAATATGAAGACATAAGAAAGTACATTTTCAAATCAAATATACAGGTTTGACACTTGGATGTTCCTGTGTCGCAGCCCTGATAACGTGGCAGGAATATTAATGCTTCTTTAGGCTTAGAATTTGTGTGCCTGATTTTAGAGACTGGACTTGGATGCTTTCACTGGGAAAGCTATCTGTGTATTTGCACCATATGTGCTGTGAAATATATACTTTAAGCAGCTTGTGTAGGAAGTGCTATTATTGAGGAATGTAGTCAGGGTATCCTCGTCTTTCATCGGGATCATAACATTCAACAAAATAGATGACATGTACATATCTTTGTTAGTCCCATTCCATCACCAGTAAAGCAAAGCAGGCATTCATATTTACGAAAATCTGTCCCTGAATATTCACTTGAATGTCCAAGTATGAACATTGATAGCTCTGTATCCGTAGTGCTCTTCTGTATTTCCCTTTTATCTTTATTGATATTGGTGTTAAATGGGTGGTTTGGGGATATCGAAACTGCAGAACTGATTCATTACAGTGACTTCCTACCTCAGGCAGCAGCAGCTTGAATTTAAAGCCAATCTCCCCTCCTCCAAAGCAGAATGCATACATGAAGACAGATCAATGTCCACCTCTCCCATTTGCAATAATTCATTTAGTTACATTAATAAGAGCTATCTATTTGATTTGTCAAATTGCATTACAGAGCCTGCTGGAGCTGACAGGAATTATCTTGTCTCCTGCCCTAGTGCCTGGCTGCCAAATCAGGGGGGTGGAGGTTAAGATCAGTTTTGCCATGGCTCATTTACTCCTGCTGTGCTGGTTTATTCCATTTAGCTCTAAGTAGGATGAAGGGAGACAAGCTGCAGCCCATTTGCCCTGTACTAGAGTACAGCCTTCAGCCCTGTAATGACTGAAGAGCTATAGGTACAAGTAGCAGAGCCACAGTGAGCTCCTCCAGGTCATGAACTCTACCAGAACGACTACTTCTAAGTCACATGCTGGACTTTTGCCTAGTTTATGTGAAATCAGCTCCTGCACTTGTTAGTCATTGATAGCTCAGGTCTCCAGATGGAGCATATAATTGAAATGGTCATAAAAGGAGTTTGAAAGCTAAGAGAGTAGGAAAGACTGTTGTAAAAAAATAAAAATGTGTCTACATGCAATATTGCTAGAAATCCAAGAAGTCACAAAGAAATCAACTGGAGAAACAGAGACAACAGCACTACTGTAAAACAACACTTTTGTTCTCTTAGTATTTTTTCTCTCTGAAATGCATGTTTGTGCCTACAAGGGGTGTTCACGTGGCCATTTGGTAGATTGCCCCCTCCTGTGTATTTTTTTCTTTTATTTTCTTTTCTTTTTTTTTTTTGGGTAATCTGACTTGGTTCTCTTTGTAGACAGAGCCTAGCTTGAAATTATACCATACAACCTACAGCAATATTGTGAAAACCACAGTCTGTTTTAGCTCTCTGCAGGACGCTTGACCATACCTACGGACTATAGCCTAGCCATCTCTACAGTGCTCCTGCATCACCTAGCACGAGGCTGGGGAGCCAGCGACCATCTGCTTGCTCCTAGGTGCCTGAAGTGCCTGTGGGATGCTGACTGTAGGGTGATTTAGCAAGGAGATGAGACACCTGCCTTTTTGGCTGTTGTCAGCCCCCAAGGAAGGTAGGTATCACACAGTGAGGCTGAGCAGTGGTGAGATGCCCGAGTGGGGCTTTACTGTGATAAGAGGCCAGTAGACAGCAAAAGAATGTGTAGCATAAAAAGAAAAGGAAAAGGATTCTGGTCTTTAAATCCTGAGCTGTGGGTCTGTCCTGGCTTTGCTGTGCTATCCACAGGTAAGTGATGCTGAAGAAGAAAAAGAGTCAGGCACACAGTTAGGCTGCAATTTTACCATGCTGCTAGCCAGAAGAGGTGTTGTCAAAGACATATTCTGTGCAGTCACATTTCTTTCCTTAATGCATAGCAGCTTGGGCAAGGGTGAACCCCCTTTCTTGCCCTGGCCTAAAGGCTACACACAGCTGGGATTTTGCATTGAAGCCCCAAGGCCATCCCTCGTTTTCTGTAGGAGACAGTCCTCCATTTCCCAAGTCCCGTTACTAGGAAGAAAAACATTCCTTCCCCCATATCTCAATTTAACAATTACCCAGGCTTAATGCACCATCCTGAACATCTCATGGAGCAAGTGACTCACCGAGTCCCTGGATTGCTGAGCAGAAATTAAAAAGAAAAGAAAAAAAAACAACTCACGTCATACAGGCTAAACTGGCCCCTGGAGAAACTTCTCTCTAGGTCCTTGAAAGATGTTTAGCAGGATGCTCACAGAACAAGCTTTAAAACATGGCCCATTTGTGAGGATTTCTGGATTTGTAAGGAGAACTTGAGGACACCTGAAACACTCCAGATTAAAACAGTTTTGTCCAGACATTTAGTGAGTTAACAGAGACACACACATGCAGATATTTAGTTTTATATGTTTAAGGTCTTTTAAATACTTCCCAGAAACCAATAAGAAAAAAATAAATCTGTGTTTGATATGTTTTCTTCCACAGGAAGAATCAAGTTCCAAAATAATGATACTGTGCATTTATAGGGTTTGAGAGGTGATAAAAGTGAGTGGTTTAGTGGATGTTGTATTTCTGACCAGGCATGATTAAATTTTACAAACCAAACACTACCCACTTGCTTTGGCCCTGCAGAAGCACCCAAGATTTCTAAAAGCCATATTTGCAGTTAAAGACTAAATAGGATAAACAACTGCAAAAGAAGCAGAAAACCTACTTTGTTTGAGGAGTTTGCATTCTCATTCTTTACAGGAATGACTAGAAAAAAAAAAGTCACTTTGGGTTAATATAACCTCTGTCTTGCTCAGTATTGCTTTGGTGCACGTTGCATTGTGCGACAGCAAACATCAGATGAGCTTAGCTGGATACTAAGCTTGAAGAGAAACATAACCGCGTGATTCCTCTACCATTCACATTGTCTGTCCCCAGGCAGGTATTCAGGTTTTATAAGTGATGAGCTCATTAAGATTTCTGCTTCTTAAAAGCCCCTCAGGGAGACATTTGTCTGCTTGCCATTCTGTATTTAAACTCTGTAACTGCAAAAATTGTTGCAGTGTCCTCATTCAGCTATCAGCACAGTATCAATAGCTTGGATTTATAACATGCACATCTTCCCATGGATGGTTAATGTTGGTTAACAAATCAGCTTTGGAAATCAAACAAATAATTACAGATATTTTAACAATATAAACACTTTTGGTTGCATGACAGTTTATTTACTTTAACAAAATTGCTCTTTTAGTTGTCCATTTGTGAAATTTGTTTGCAAGCCAAAGGCATGCTGAGTCCAGTGTTTGCACGGGCAGATCACCCATGAGTAGCGGTTGTAAGGAGGGATGGAGAGTGGCTTAGCAAATTGGACCCATGAAAATAAAATAACCAAAATCAGAAACCATCTTGGAAAATGTCTGCAACACAAGTCTTCAGCAAGAAACTTTTTAGGAGAAAACCAAGATAGCTTTTGGCTGCAATAGAAGTTCTGGACACAATGCTGCCATCATTTTAAACTAGTGCACAAGACATATAAATGCCAAGTATATCTGTCTCATGGTATTGCATTTTGCTAATTAAACTGCTTGATTAGTGCAGTCTCCTGTATCAGATCATATTTTCAGCTGGAGAATATATGTTTTCCTAAGAAACATAGACAGAAAGCTAATTTAAAAAAAAAAAGCCAAATTTATACAAGAAGCATTCCATCTTCATATTATTAATAGTACCTATGTGTCCAGGACTTTTTATGTTAAGGGATTTGAAACCACAAAAACAGGATTTGAAAGCATCTCACCACAGACTTGGAACAGAGCAGCTGTTTAAAGTGAGCAATATATCCAGGCTTGTAGAGCACCAGAGGATGTAGATACAGGGACCTGTAATAAAGAGGGTTGTGAGAGTGTAACTTTCCCCTGGATGTGAATGAATGCGCTGGCTTTGGCTGGGATAGAGTTAATTTTCTTCACAGTAGCTAGTATGGGGCTATGTTTTGGATTTGTGCTGAAAACAGTGTTGATAATACAGGGATGTTTTGGTTACTGCTGAGCAGTGCTTACACAGAGTCAAGGCCTTTTCTGCTTCTCACCCCACCCCACCAGCGAGTAGGCTGGGGGGGCACAAGAAGCTGGGAGGGGACACAGCTGGGACAGCTGACCCCAGCTGACCACAGGGCTATTCCATACCATATGGCGTCATGCTCAGCATGTAAAGCTGGGGAAGAAGAAGGAAGGGGGGGACGTTCAGAGTGATGCCGTTTGTCTTCCCAAGTCACCGTTAGGCGTGATGGAGCCCTGCTTTCCTGGAGATGGCTGAACACCTGCCTGCCCATGGGAAGGGGTGCATGAATTCCTTGTTTTGCTTTGCTTGTGTGCATGGCTTTTGCTTTACCTATTAAACTGTCTTTATCTCAACCCACGAGTTTTCTCACTTTTACCCTTCCGATTCCCTCCCCCTTCCCACTGGTGGGGAGTGAGTGACCAGCTGTGTGGGGCTTAGTTGCTGGCTGGGGTTAAACCACAATAATGAAGCACTTAGCTAGCATTAAATGGCCATCTTAAAGTTTTAGGCAGCTTTCCTTTGCTCCCTACAGGACTGGCCTGTAGGAAGGTACCTCTAACATCCATTGATGGGGAAATGTAAGCTGCAGGATTTACCTGTGCAGAAAAGAAAAGCCTCAAGTATGTGCCACAAATAATAACTTTTTAATGCAACATGACAACCCACATCGTAGAACTGAATTCCTGATACCATGCATTCTCAATACCATGTTTTGCAGTTCTGCAGATGTGCTTCAGAGCATCTCCTTCATCAAGCTTTCTAACAGCTTGCTTTTGCAGCTCTGCCTATGGTGAGCTGATGAAATCATTCCATCCCATTTTGCATGACAAGCAGGTCTTTTGAAACAGAGCTCTACTGTTCATATTGCTCTCTGTCTAATTTCAATGACAATTTCAGAAGCCTTTTTTCAGATCTGTGATGAATCTCTGTGCGAGCTATCTAAATGGCAGAGTATGTAAAGTAGGATGGACCTATAAATTGCTTTATTTCTTCTGTGTACTGATACCTGGGCATTGTCTCAGCAACTCTCAGGGTCTTGCTAATGCCTTAAAAAAATCAGATATTAAATATCCTTCCAACTTGAGCTAACAATCCATTTGTGTTTTCTGCTGAGAAGCTGTCATAGCTTAGTGTATCTTGGATCAAACAGCCTGGCAAAAGGCAAAATTTTAGCAGCATTGAATGATTTTTCTTTTGATAAAACAAGAAAAATAACTTTAAAATATACTGGAAGCTGTAGGCTGGGAAAAGCTCAAGTGGCTATGGCAACTGTGTTTTGTTCGCTCATGATTTATTACTACTTTGTGATATGAATGTGATGTGATCTTATATCTGTTTTGTTGTCCTACATAAATACTGACATTACAGTACTTTTATAATCTAGGACCTATAAGGGTACGGGGTGATATGACAGGAGGCCTTAACGCTGAAAGCCTCCATCCTCTTTACCCATTCACTGCAGGGCAGCTCCAGAGCCGTAACATAGCTTCACCTTTCCTCAATGCCTTATTCAAATAGACATTCCCATCTTCATTAAACATAAGACTTCTGAATTGTTTTAATTTCCTTCTGATCTATTTAAAGTGCCACTGATTTGCTCAGAATTACTTTGGAATTGTTTTGCAGAAACAAGCTTAACTTAGACCTCCCTGAGATGTTAGGGTTTGGCAGAGCTGGTTAATATTGGTATGGTCAGACAAAAGCACCGCAGAAACTAAACTAACCCTCTTCAAAACCATTCATGGGCTGCTAGTGGCAGCAATGTGATATGCCAATCATTTCCAGTAATAGTGGAAAGGGACCAATATGCATCTGGCAATTTTACTCATTGGAAGCAAGACCTTCAGCATCTGAAGTTTTTCATTTCCCCCTGCATCGACCTTGCATTGGAGATTTTGACTGCAACAAGATCAGAATTGATGGTGGTGATTTACACTTCGGTCTCCCTCTTGATTTAATTTTGATGTCCGTACAAAATGATTGACTTGCAAAGTATTTCTTCTTCAGTTGGGTCTTGGAGAGTGAAGACAAATAATCACTCTCTGGGAGCTTTTGCTCTAAGCTTTTGCTCTAAGAGCCTTTGCTCCAAGAAGAACATCTGTGTATCATCCATACCATTTTGGAGGAAGACGGTATTGCAGCAATGAAATAACATCTTTTAATTGTGTGTATATTTACACACAGTATATTTACTGTGGAATTCCTGATAGTTATTGTGAAGGCCCCTCTGACATTTCACTTACACTTATTGCTGTTTAGATAATTTTAAAAATCTACAAGACATGGAACTACGGTGTGAGAAGGATATGAATGAAATATTTTTGTTCTGTTATTATAAATCAATATATTGAAAAGATTCCATGTTTCAAGTCTTTTAAAAATGCCTTAAAATTCTAATTGTTCTAATTGTAAGTTCTAATTGTTTTAATTAAGTTCTTTCTCTGTATGTGTACTTACAAGCTTACATATATGTGTACAATTAATTTACCACTCTCTCTGCACTGCTCTTAGAATTGCTTCAGTGTTCTAGACATTATATTGCCATCCATCTGCAAAATTCAAGCCAAGGTCTACAAAGAGAAGACATTAAATCTTAGCCAGTTGGGTAACTAATCTGGGAACCATGTGAAAAATGCTATTTTATTTACGTGTTGGTTTTTTTTTTTTTTTAAATACTTGGCCAAGAACAGGAGACAAGTAGAAACATAAGTCCTGGTTTAAAGAGCTTACAGATTAAAGCCCTTCAGAAAATTACTTACATACATATGAAAAATCCAATTAACATTAAAAGTTATGCACTATGAAATCCAAGGAATGGTTGCTTTCTAACACAGGATTAGTATTAATGTATGATATTGGCAGCATATGTTTGACAGGTTGTCTAGGACATGTGCTATTACTCCACGGTTTCTTTAATAATTGGCTTCAAAGAGACATTTCAGTATTTGAAAGAGAGAACAGTTTATTCTGAAAGCGCCAGCAATGGAACTCAAATATCTACCAGATCAGGTGTACACAGTAAAACCCTGAGTCTTAGATAATGATATCAATGATATCACAGATAAATTATAAAAGCAATAACGCAGACCTTAAAAACAGTCTGGAGAAATTAACAACTACAAAGTTCATTACCTGCTAATCCTGCAGGATTCACATTTCATTAAAGAGGGGATCATCTCAGGCATTGAGACAGAGCACTGAATTTATAAGCCTCTAAGGTGTTTCTAATTTCCCTATCAAATACAGGAATGTTGGAAAAGGGTAGGCAGCTCGTGTGAAATGAAATGCCTCTTTAAACAAAAATATTACCATAACCAATTAGCAATTGCTAATTTAGTGGTAAATACTGTGCCAAATACAGCGTTTGACTGGAAGGGGGTGTCTTTGCACAGCAACATGACAGTTTTATAAATCCTCTACTACAGGAAATTCTGCATGTTGAATTGTTAACACCGCATTGCATTCACAAGGTTATATAAAACCTGCCAGACATTACTCAGAACAAATGAGAGCCAAAGAACAGCCAGCTTTCAAATTAATATTGCTAATAGTATCGTACTGGGGAAATGGCTGTCGAAGCAGGTGGCTAGGGATGTATTTATTATTTATATTATTATTTATATTACAACAGTATGTAGGTATCCTAGACAAATTTAGGCCTCCTTAGGCACATTGCAGACACATAGGAAGAGATGTTGTCTTAGAGAGCTTAAATCAGTACAAGATAGAAAAGATGAGGGAAAGCAAAAGCAAAGAGAGATGCGGTGACTTACTTCTGGCCAGGCAACAAGTGAGTGATAAGACAAGGTCAGGTCCGTTCCCCTTGTGTTCCCCCACCTTCACCTTCACCTGCTCCAGCTCTGCCTGCTTCCCCAGCTGGCCTGAACCAGCACGGTCGCATCAAACACCCATTTTGTAAAGGTGCCCGAGATGGTCTAAGACACCCAAGAAGACCATTTGGGATGGACTGCCACCTGTCCTGTTCCCTGGTACTGCAGGCAATGACATTCCTTTCCTGGTCCCACAGCTCCTGTTAGGTCTATAACACAGGATACTTAAGAGGCACGTAGCCTAAGCTGGCATTTCTTATTTTATTCTTAAAAGCAAAAATATAAGCTGAACCTCAGAAGTTGTGTGCTTAGCTAGTTTGTATGAATGTTTGCCCTTGTGCTGCCATTTTATCCCTTTTAGCTTTCCGTATATTCTCTTCTCCGGGTGTATGTGAATAACTCTCCAGAACAGGGACTATGTCTCCCTACATATTTGCGTTGTTTCTCAGCACAGTGACTGCAGCCATTTGGTCTTTGCAATAATTGTAATAATCAACATAAAAGCATAAGGAGAAATTATATAAACTATAGAAATGAGACAAAACCACTAGAACAATAGGCTGGTGCAAACGATAGAACAAATAAATATATGTGATCCAAACCCTTTCATTATCTCCTGTCCTTAGTGACAGCTTGGGAGGACAAAGATGGGATAGAGGCTGTGTGAAGACTTGAAAGAAGTAGTATGCTTCCAAGGCCTGCTGCAGCCAGCTGTAATGGATCTTCTAGGGTAATCCAAATGACACCGGCTATGTGAGTCCTATTCTTCTCTTCCTTGTCACAGACCCTCAGTTCCAGCTACATATATACGACCTGGTGGACCTGCATTTAGAAAAGCAATTTCCTGATGCCTTAATGACTGTCAATAACAAGGACTCCACTACCTGTCTAGAAGTTGAGTACCTATCCACACAAAATATTTATATACAGGCCACTGCTGGCTACTGCATAGGTGAGGTGCAGTGCAGGACAAGCACATCCAATGTATCTGTTCCTGTCTTCATGTGTTGGAAGTGCCTTGATTTAGAAATCAAAGTTAGCTTGTTATTAGTGGCTGTCATTATTCCCTCCTTGCTCAAGGTCTCCAGGTATATATTGTTTAGTAAGGCACAATACTTTTTGTTTGCTCTTGGTATGGGCATTTGTTACCCTACAATGTTCTGCATGACTGAAAACCATCCCAGACCATGCATTTCAAATGGGTTGGTAAATCAGATGTTCTGCACTGATAACATCTGTCACATCAGCTCATTGTGTGATTAACAAGAATCTATTAGTAATGTGACTTTTATTTTTGAATATTCAATTACAGCTTGTACCTCTTTAATTGCATCCGCGCTATTTGTTTTCAGGACTACTCTGGCATAGAGTGACAGCAGAGACAGGACCATTAGCCTTCATTACTAAACTGAGTAATGGAAACACTTAGCATCGTCCTGGTATTGCCATTCGGTGTCATATTGCCAAATGCCTATTTTGTCTGACATTTCTGCTTGTAACTGCAGATTCCGTAATTGCTATGAGACCTCTGCATTTTTTGTGTGCTTATTTTTAAATGACAACGTTGTGAAATAAATCTGTTTACTGACAGTTTCTCTAGTCTCATTAAAAACCTTTTCTGTATTCCTTAGGTTGTTGGAAAGCAACATAAATCTACAGGAGATGACATGTTGAGAGGGAAATGGGTGAGCGGTGCAACTGTAAATGCTTTACTAGGTTAGGTAAAAGGGAATGACATAAGAAATCCCTCAGACAAAGCCTTTCTTTCTGAACATATGGGCTACAAGACTTATCTCATTTTTGTTTTTGCCTTGCCAATGGTGCATGGATTTTTCTCATAGTGTATCTGAATAGAAACTGCTTATGAATGAAAATTAGTTATAAAAAGGCAGCGCCAAGTATCCCAAGTTTTGATGCAAGCATTCATGCAAGATGAGTTAAGCATACATTGTAGTCAGTTCACTGGGCATAGGACTGAACTGTTTGTACAGCCCAGATTTTCTTAAGTTTGTATTTCTGCTTTGAAGTAGCTTAAGCAGATTTAGTATTCAAAGAGCTAACGTTCAACTCTTTTTAAAAATGGGGTCCCCTTAAAATGTTAGCATTGAAATCCTGTGAGAGGTCCTGTTCAGGAATGAAGGCTCCATCTTTCCTTTTTAGAAGGGAAATAAGCTGCTTATGAAAATATATCTTATTTATATTCTTATTCAAATATTATGTTATGCTGCTAAAAAGACATTTCCATTATGTTATGAGCAATTTTGATCAAGTGAAATCCTTGAGCATACTTCACCAGAAGTAGAAAACTGGATTTTAGACTGATGAAAAATATAAAGTTGTTTTTCAAGCCTAACATTGGCTAACTGTGCTTGCTCCTCAACATGGACCCATGACATGGGTAGCTGCTCTAGTGAGTGTGTAAACAAATATCAGACACTGTGCAAATATCATACTAATTTATGCAGTAGAGGAATACAATAAGCCTTTGGCAGTAACCACTACAACATCTCTGGATGACTAGAGTTTTAACGCGTTGGGTCCAAATCTTTCTTTCCTTTTCTCCTGAGGTAAGTGTTTCTACAACTTCTGCCTCCACATGTGCAGCTGATCCTGCTCGACAGCATGTTTCACATGTGTGATACCAGGAAGGATGCTCATGGTCTCATGGCTACAATCCAGAGGCCGTATAAAATGGCTTTCCAGACATTTGCATTTTAATGGCAATTGTCTTGACAATATTTGGAGTAAAAAAAATCTCCCATCTCAACTAGGATTCATAGTTATTTTTCTTTCCTGTTATGATAAGCCAGAACCTGGTGTTCTGTGTAGCTTTATACCAATGGAATAATTCATTTTAATCGCCTCCCTTAAAACTTAAGGAATAGAAGTTGTCCTGTTTAGGCTGGCTGTCTTACATCTAGTTACTGAAGTTTATCACTAATCTGCAATTAGTCTATGGTTTTGAGAGTATAATTAAAGTGTACATTTAACAATATCCTGCAGAACAGATAACATGTAAAAGAACATCATCTCTTCAAATATTACTTTCCTGATGGGCAAGAAACAAGAATGAAGCAGAAGAACTTACTAGTTCATTGCTTTGCTGGAACGTAGTATTTTTTCACAGTCACACAAAATATTAAAGCTTACATAGCTGTCTGGTATACTAGCCCTGAAAAATTATATTACCTCTGGTATTCAGTTTACTTCTCTGTCATATCTCTGTCACCTCATCTTTGTGTGTAAGAAACAAACTGTAGAGGCTAGAAATCTTTTTTTATTGCTAACTACTTATATTCTTCTTGCATGCTCAGCAACTAGGCTTGCACTTTGTGCGATGACAACAGTAGCTGTTGATCATTACTGGAGTGGGAAAGCCTCACTGTGGAGGAAGGCAAATTAAGATACTCTGAATTTTAAAGGTGCTGGTATATAGGACAGAAAAAAAGAAAACCTTAAAATTTGTTAAAAGGATAGCTTGTGGAATTGCTCAGTATAGCATGCAATTGAACCCAGCAGAACTTCACTGCTTGTTTTTGTGATTCTGTGGGATGATATGATCTTTTAAAGAAGGCTCTCTCCCATTATTGACTGACTGTTGGTATGTAGGCTATATGCAAGTTCATACCCAGACAACCCACTGTGGTGCTGAAGACAGACTTAATCACTGTGCTTGAACGTAGACCAGAACAATGCAAGTACCAAAGGAGGGAGAGACAGAGGCAAGACCTAGAAGCTGGTGGGTAGCCCACACCCTTTCATTCCTCTCACCATGGCCATGCTTCTGTCCAACCTCAAAGGAGGACAAGCCTTTCGCAGTCATGGCTCTGCAGTGGTTATTGGCATAGCTAACGTAAAGTGGACACCTCTGCCATCAAAATATCATCAGTCAAAGATAATCTGTGTTTTACCTAATCATGCCAAAATCAGAGGAAGCCAGATAACTGGAGCTGCCCCATTCCTTGAATGGCATGCTCCCAGTGACCCATCATTTTTGGGAGCATCTTTCCCTTTAAGTCCTTCTGAAAATTGTGTCCAATGCTTTGATGGATGTGAACTGCCGAGTAACACAAAATGCAGTGCAGCACTCTAATCTTCGTTATTAATACCCAGATAATAATTATATTCCATTTGTGAATTGGCAGGATATATTCAATTCCTTTCGCTTGCAGTGAAATTCATTAGTAGCTTGGCAAAAAATCGGCCTTGTCCATTTCCAAATAAGTAAATGAATTTTAGTGCTTCAGCCATAACCATGGAAAACTCTTATTTGGAAGAATTAACAAGTGGCTAAGAACTGATTTACTACTGCCATTTTACATTGAAGGATGCCACTTAAACTTACTTCAGGTGTGCTTAGACTTCTAGGATGATGTATATTAGGATCAGGTGTAACATGGGATGTAGGACTATGACACACCCAGGACCTGACCATCATTACTGTTTCATTCACAGGATGAATGAATTTTCAGTAGTATTTTAACACTAATTCTGCTTTTTGTCTACAACATTCCAACTATTTCAGAAATTCAATCATGTGATGAGGAATTTGTCTCTAATTCCCATTCCAAATCTATTCTATGGTATTGTATACCCATTTGTCTTTGAATTAATATATTTTCAGCTTAAATATCTCCTCTTACTGCTCTTTGTATATGAAGATAATCTAATCACTCTCAGCTTTCAATACAAGGTTATTTTCTATCATCAGATACTTTGTAATGCTGTATTTATGCACTAGGCTCAAAGTTGAAATAACACCCCTTTTTGTCTGTGCATTGGCTGTTTAAGGAAATAATCTATTACCCACAGGACTAAAACTACTTATTTTCTGCCAATACAACAGCCTTTTTTTCCCAGTCGCTACCAAATTATGAGGTGCTTAGGGACATGGTGTAGTGGTGGTCTTGGTAGTGTTAGGTTTACGGTTGGACTCGATGATCTTAAAGGTCTTTTCCAACCTATACGATTCTGTGATTCTGTGAAATTGCAAATGTTTACACAATCATGCAATTTGAAGTAGTATTTCTTTCACTAATAATATTAAAAGTGTGTCTGTCCACATTCAAGTTAAATTTTTTTAATCTCATCAAATGCTCTTTTCAAATCCTTTTCCATCTTGAGAGCTATTCTATCATCTTTCCCCTACTCTGTACAAGACATTTTCACATCTTGCTTTGGTAGTTCTAGTTCTTCCACCTCATTACTCAGGTTTCCTGCATTAGTCCATAAACAACTTTATTGTTTCCTTCTGACCTCACTGTGTTTCCTAAATCAATTAAATATAGCCACAGAATTCTTTCAATTCTTTCATCCACAGAAGTACTTTCTTTTTTTCCCCTGCTGTCCACTACTTTATTCTCTCCAGCATAGCCTTATTCCTGACTACAGCCTCATTTACATTGGTTTTCGCCTGCTATTTATTAACACCAATTGTGGAGATAAAATGTGTCTCTCCCAGTCACAACATAGCCCTTGCAACCTAGATTGATGTTTTCCTTTATCTGCTTTTGTAGTCTCGGTTGCAGAAGGTCCATGCTCCAGACAGGTGCAAACCCTCCCCTGAGAACTATGCTTTTTCTGTGAACGCTTCCTAAAGATTAAACTCCCCAAAGTCCAGCTCCTAGTACGAATTCCTCAGCTATTTGGTGTGATCATATTCATGGCTTCAACCTCCTTCTCAAGGGGCAAGAGAAAGGAGTGGGCCACATCTCACCAATGTTTAAACATCTGTAGGGCATTTCTATGGTGTGACCCACCTCACGGTAATGTGTGCATTAGGATGAGATTAGTCATGTTTGATAAGTGTCAGCTTCTCTCCTTTGACCCCAAAGGAAGCCCAAAAGGCCAGGTCAGGAGCGGAGAACTGCTTTGTTTA
The DNA here is from genome assembly GCF_035582795.1 of Mycteria americana. NCBI lineage: Eukaryota > Metazoa > Chordata > Aves > Ciconiiformes > Ciconiidae > Mycteria > Mycteria americana. The sequence goes on along the minus strand of NC_134365.1, from coordinate 153,779,305 downwards.
TCTCTGAGGCTGTACCCTCACCACTAAATTGAAGGTGCTCAGGCATGTTTCTGGGCACTGAACCCACCCGGCGCGAGGCTACATGTGCAATCTCTGCCAGCCTTGCAAAGGGGAGGCTGCTTGCAAAGCTCCTCTTGGGAAAGGCCCTCTGCAGCCCTTGGAACAGTCCAGCCCCCAAGCTGTGCCTGGGCACCTGTTTGGAAGACTGACACTTGGCTTGAGCCAAAAGCAGGCTGGAGACCACCTTAATGGCCTGGGAACAATTCTGTGCATTGTTTCATGTATTAACATTGCCTTCTTTAAACCTCTTTGAAGTGCCTCCCAAGCCTGGTGTAATGGTTCTCCAACATTTCCAGGGGGAGTCTGATACTGTCCCAGCTGGGAAGATTTCATGGCACTTGGGTCTGCCCAGCTTCATTCTTTTCAAGTGGAAAACTACTGAGTATTTGTGGTCTTTTCAGTCCTTTTTGTGGATTTGAAACTGTGCTTGGCAACTAAATATGAATTTAAAGACAGAGAGACTTCATACATTTCATGTAATTGCTTGGTATTCACCTGCCATCAGTCCTTGTGTGGCTGTGGTGGAAAGTGATTGGTTCAATATTCAGTATTCAATATTGATTAAAAATTCTTACATCAAAGACCTTAACTTCTTTCTCTACCCATTTACTTCTCCACTGTTTGTTTGTACGCCCATTGTCCTTTTTTTTAATTTGACAGAAAAATATGGAAAAAAATTCCCTAAATTATTCTTTAAAAAAAATAAGCTATTATTGTTAAAAAAAGTTTCAAGTGATTCCTAAATAGAGGCTTCTAACTAGGGTTTTGCTGTGGTTTTGGCCACAGCTGGCCTGCACGTGGCATTTTACTTATGATGTCATACGGTGAAACAGTTCATTAATGCTTCCAAAGCAATCATCAGCGTACCCTTACTTTGTGCTTTTTCTTGCCTTTTTGAATCTGCAGGGCTACGGACTTGCTTTCATTCTGAGATTCAAGTTACAAGATATCAGGGCTCTTGTCTTAAAACATGCTTCAGTTTTTCAAAAGTGCGAGTGGGGATCAAACTCCCGAATTGCAAGGGAGACCAGAGCATTACAGCCTCAAGGAAATGTCTATGCTATGTGACATTGTTTGAAAATCCCGGCCTGTGCTTCACTCCATGAGCGAGCACCTCGATGCCCTGGAAGACAAACCAGTGTGCCTTATTTTCCCCATCCATGAGTGGTCAGTATTGCCCACATATTTTTGCAAAGCATCTGGGGGATAAAGGCACTGTATATTTGGGATGTGTCATTATAGTAGCATTTGGATAGCCACCCATTTGTGTCTTTCCTTTGACTTCAATGGACATTAGATCAAACTCCTAATAGGAGGATAAAAGCACAGATTTAGTTTTCAGTCAGCTAAAATTTTGATTTCTAAATGATTGTATTTATAACACATGCAATGCCCAGGATGACTTTATGTCCCACTGCAACGGGAAAAACTATCAAACCCTTGCTCCAGCCTGCTCACACGAAACCTGGAACCCAGCTGCAATCCTAGACACATGCATTCCTGCTCCTGTAGCACATTTTGTGCTCCTTGCCAACTCTGCAGCCCAAACCACAGCCCCTGTCCCAGTACAACGCCCCGAAGAGAAAGGTCCCTGGCAAGGGGTCTGCAGGAGGGAGTCCCACTGGATGTAGATTCCCCTGGAGCTCGGGGGCCTCTGCTCTTTGTGGCTGTGAGGACAAGGAGGAGGTGACTGAAATGAGAGCTCTGTTTCCAACATGGGAGCCAGGTTTTGGGGCAGGACTGTAGCCATGGTGGCCTCGCTGATCCACCGGGTGAGGGCCAGCTCCCATTCTGCTGGGGCCACCTCACACCTGCGGGGCTGTGCCCATGATACAAAACTTCAGGTGATGCTGAGTGATAATAAAATAAACGTCTTTATTTTTAATAGATGGACAAAACAGACCCAAAACCAGACAGTATTTTCCTGAATTGCATGGGCATTATTCAATACAATACAAATGAAGTTAAAACATATATATCTATATTAGGCATCCTATCTGCTTTGTTAGGTATAGTCTTAATATAACATTTCTGACACAGACAAAAATATACTTTTTTTTTTTTTAACAACAGCCACAAATACTGCCCTGATTAATAGCAGACTTACAATAACTTACTGTCTAACTGCACATGGTACTTGATCAAATACACTTGAAGGGCAGAAGGAAAAAAGAATAACAGTTTTTTTCCTATGATATTTATATTTGAAATCCTAAATTGTTGTACTATATGAAAATAAAAGACTAAATCTTTTACTTTACTTTATTTGATCCACTTAATGTTTACATTCAGTTCAGGTTCACAAAAGTATGTTTTATTTATAATACATATACCATCCCATATGGACAAACATAGATGAAATCGTAACTATTTTTGACATCTCAGCTATGTTATTAACCTTGATTTTATGAACACATCTCATGCAAAGGAGGTAAAAAACCCTGTCAAATAAGTGTTATTCACAAATGTTAAGAATATGAAAGTAAAATGTACGATCGTGATATGAATATTTATCTAGAAATTGTAGGCTCAGAAACAATAACCTCAGTGTCTGAAAATGAGCTGTTTGCTTCACTGATTATAGATCCAATTTAGTGCACAGTACTACTGTCTACAAATTGCAAAAGTGGAGAAGGAGCATCTGATGATTCCCATGAAAATATAATCTACTTGAAGAATCATGTCCTGTTGGCATTTTGCTTGTGGAAGTAACTTGTTTGTATTTTGTTCTCTTTTTTTTTCTCCCCACCCCCACCCCCAGCTACCAATCATAGGTATAGCCTTTGGTTATATGAACAGCTTTGCAGAAATTTAATGGTAGGATAGCTGAACTAAGGCAAGAAAACTTATAAACAGACTTTCCACAGGGTTATTTAGTTTTGCTTTTGGAGTTGTCCTTTCCACTGCGCAGCCCAGCACCACAACCACTGCAGCCGTTGTTGAACTCGTGCAAAGACACACACAGAGACTTGGTACACGGTAAGCAGAGTTACAGTCACACGATGAACAGTCTTCAGTGCCACTTCTCTCCCTTGCATGATAAAGCTTCCATGGTGCGCTAGTTGTAAAAGTGCAATAACCTTTCAGTCTCCGCAGACAGGACTGGAAAACTTTGTTGGAACATTGGCAAGATTTGCCACCAGAGAATTCATAATGCCATCTAAAGAGGAATACTTTGTGAAATCAAACTGATTTCACAAAAATATTCAATAGGATACACAGTATAAAATACTCTGATAAAGTTGAAAACTCTGTCTTGAAATTTTTGGACTAACGCATTTTGATTTTTCACTTAACTTTTTTATTTTGAGCATTTTCAAAGCCTTTATGTTTGTACGGCAACAAGGGAATACAAAGGAAAAGGAAAGATTTTTATTTTTCAATCAAAATTTCTTAAATGATTCCAGCTGAATCCCCTTCTCCTTTCCTTCTCCTCCCACTATTGGGAATTTTGAAATAAATAATACAGAAATGCTGCTGTATTCAAAGCATCTGGCCACTATGCAGCTTCTCATAGTGAAATTCTACCAATTCCTAGACAAAACTGAAGTAAGAGAAAATCTTCAGGAAGATCTACAGCTGGTTGTAAAATGGGATCCCCTAACTTAATTTGGAACTGCAGCGTAAGGCATTGGCTATGTAAGCGGGCAAAACCGTGGCTTGATTATTTTCTCATAAGGAGGGATTCAGGCTAGTGGACTTGGGCCAGAAGTGGATAATAATTCAGCAGTGGCTCTGTTCTCCCCTCTCTTTCTTCCATACGATCTCTTTGCTCTTCTCTTTTCCATGGTTCATGGGGGAATGAATACTGCTGGGCTCGCATCCGGTTTATGAGATCCTCAGCACCCTGAATGTCATCGGTGGCTCGTTCACTCACCCCGCAGGAATTTTTCATTTCTTTGCTGTATTGGCTCTTCTGGAATTTTAGTGCAGACCTTGATTTTGTTGCCTCCACCCAGAGCACACTCAATATTTGTTAGCACAGTAGTACCGCAGTTCACAGCGCATATTCAGAACTGAGACGCAGTGTTATTTTTAGATGCAGTGTATGAAGAAAAAAAATCAGTATCTCTAAAATTAATTTTCTCTACGTATAAAATATATATATGCTGTTAAAACTCCACAAAAGGAGCAAAAACATATCTAAGGATTCAACTTGTGAAAGTTTATGCCAACATTGAATGCACAAGTTGATGGCTTCTTCCTTTAGCAGCAAAACCTATTCTTACATCTCTTATCCTCCAGTACAACTCCTCGTGCTGTGAATGTTAAAGAAGAAATTTCACCAGTGACCAGCAACAGGAGGATATCTGGATTTCAGTTGAACATTTTGTGTTATGCGTAGATATTAAAAAGAATTATTGGAGCATAACTCTTAATTGTACAGAAATCCAGCTATTAGATCTCCCACTGTGAAAGGCACATACCAATGGGGACAGACACAATCACATCTCAGCCGTGGGCAAATGAAAATGACATTGTGTGTTCCCTGCTGGCCGGGGCAAAGTCGGAAGAGGCCTCATCTCCCTGCTTTGCTGCTTCTGGCCAGCGTTGCCATTCGTGAGCGAAGTCTCGTCTGCGCCCGGCCGCTGCTGGTGCTCCGCAGAGTCACCGTGATGGCCCAGGAGGACGGCTGTTAATGAAGGAGTCCAGCATTCAGTGGAAGACACCGCTGTGCCTTTCACTGCGCTTGTGGGTTCGGCTTTCCTTTCAGTTCCCCTCCAAGCTGCTGCTGCTTTTGGAGGTAGACACTTACAGATGTGGAAAGCTGTCCAGCAAGCCTGTTTTTCCCATGGGAAATCAAATTTTTGAGAAAATGTGATTTTCCATGGAAAATCTACACTTTCCAGAGTAACACCAGCAAGTCCAACCCAAAAGACTTTTTGGTAATACATTTTTTATTAAGTGAAAAATGGGAATTTTCCCCATGGAAAACCCTCTCATCTGTTTTTTCAAGCCTTCTTGACTCTCCTTACTTTTTAATATTTGTTCCATTGCTGCAGTTGCTTGGTGTCAGACTGCTTTGCTCAGTGTTCATTTTGATGATAAGTCAAGATAAGGCTTCTTTTCTCAACATTGAAAAGTTCTATTTAGTTTATAGTGTCATTTTTCACAAGCTGAGTTTCAACTCCAATTATTGCTACAAAAATTTTGTTATCCTCCATTGGTGACAGCCACTAACCACAGGAAAAAAAGAACACCTATAGTAACATACTTTGCTTAAGGTCATCTTGCATTAGGTATAACATCATTTTAAACTGGTGACTTCATTTTAACTTTTTTAATTAATGTATGATGTTTAGCACTCCTATAAGGGATTTATTACTATTTGCGCATTTTGCTGTTTTATACAAATAACAGAATACTAGATTTGGATTATTTGAATTTCTTTATGAGGAAAAAACTGACCAAACCAAAAACCCAGGCCAGTTACCTATCTGCCTTTGCTCAAGCAACTAGCTCTTTAGTAATAAATCACTTATAGCTGTGACAATGTATTTTCACTTAATGCCAATAAAATGTTGACTGATAGTATTTCAGAGTGCTTGTATTATAATCTCTTCATACGATGTCCTAGCTAAATAACTGTTGCGCATTTTCTGCTACATGTATTTTCAATTGTAAATATTTTTTTAATTACACAGTATATAGTTCTGGGTGGAAAGAATGGGATCTGAGTGTATCTTTTGGTAAACACTCTATGATCTAATCCAACATATTAGATAATAACAGAAAAGAGTTCCTCCCATGGGATGCTCCTGCTCCTAGAAACAACTTAAAGAATTGTGCAGCGGCATTTTATTCCCAACTCTTGCTTTTCTTCTGATAAAATGCCTCTTACTATTCTTTGTAGAATATCCTGCTTCGCATTGCTTTGCCTGTGGCTACCAGATTTTTTAATTATCTTCAGTGTTGGACAGCTCTGGACTTGAATCAACATAATTGAAGGCTTCATTGTTTGTGAAAGTTGAGCTCAAAGTTAGACTGTGTCGTGGATTCACAGGTGCAAGTTCGTTTAATACAATATTGTCACTTTTTACAAGAGTTGCTTTGTCCATGTGTTCTCTACTGTACCTGGCAACAACAGCATCAAGGAAGTCCAGCTTTGGTGGCAAAGTCCCACTCTCAAATAAGTATTTGGCTAAGTAGGAGACTATAATGTTAGTAAAGAAGGAGGTGAGCATAGCAAGTGTTTTAAATGGGAATCGCTGGATATAGATATTATTTTCATCTGGATAGCAGCCAGGATAGTAGATCAAGGGCTGAAGGTAGAGGTACGGTTCTCCTCCGGTTATTCTGAGAACAAGGCCAAATAAGTATCCCGCAATGGCACCGTAGGTGTTGGTTCCTTTAATAAATAACACACATAGGAGCTGGGGGAATATGATGATATAAACAAGGTCAGAGCTGAGGTACCACAGGCCGTACACTGATGAAGCCAGCAGTGCCATTGCTGTTGCTGATGCTCCAAACAGAAAAACAGTGATTCTCATGACCCACACGATTTCCCTGTCTGAAGCCTGCAAAAAAAGGGCAGTGTTAGGTGGTTTTTTCATGGCAATATATGTATGCCCACATTCATGCACATAGTCAATATAAAATACTGCATTGTAAAAGGAAATTTTGCATGACATATTTAATAACATTTACAAATAAATATCTCTATCTCTGTCTCTATCTCCATCTCAAGCACAGAGAAAAAAACCCAAGGGTTATAGTTGCCATTCCCAAAGTCATTTATCTTTGAGCATAAGGAAAAGTTTGATAACGTGTCAAAGAAAAAGACAACAGCAGAGTGTTAGAAATAATAACTTTTAAATATAAGCACAATATGGCTCAACCAGAAAAAACTGTCAGCATCAGAATTTCTTCTTCTCCATTTCCTAAGAAAAACTCCAACTCACTAGACCATTGTGTTGTCAAATGATTTCCTGATAAATCAATACTTCAGAAAGATGTCTTGTTTTGTTAAGGATTTAAGTAAAACTTCTGGTTGCAGCAATAATTAGGAGCTGTATGGATAAACTGCAGTGCCATGAAAACTCTTGAAAGCTGCCTCCCCTGAGCGAGCTTTTTCACCTCTGTCGTCAGTCACAACCATAAATATTTTTATGACTTTCAGTTTTTTCAATATGCTGTTAGGAACAAAATGTTATACTTTTTCTAGTCACAGGCAGGAACGTGAAAGAGGTGTTTCATTATGAAATTACAGTCTAGGCATCACCTAGTTAAGGTCTCACCTAAAATTTTATCTAAAAATAAAAATGAAAATGTAATCTCACATTTTGCCGAAAGGAAAGCTGGTAAATGTTCCGAGCAAACATAGAACTTGCTGATAAAATTGAAGAGTCAGCTGATGACATCACGGCAGCAGATACAGCGCCGAGGCCAAAGAACGAGATATAGACTGGGCAAAGGTACTGGAGCACGATCGGTAAAATCATATCTGCTTCTTTTTTAGTCATGGGGTCAAGGATACCATAATCAGTCTCGTTCCAGGCTGCAATATGGACACCGGCATGTTATTAGTAACATTAGTAGTCATCAGCTACAGCATCTCTTGACTTCATGTGTAGTGAGCTGTTCATATTGCCACATTTTCATTCACATTCTCAATGACCAAACTGCTACTAGGGCCAGACCGATGGCATTTCAGAGAGGCAGTGTCCCACCAGTTTCTGTTAGGCAGATTTAATTCTGCTCAGCATTTTTCCTTCTCTCTAAGCTAAGTCTGACCACAGTCTGTGGTCATCCAGTAGGAAGTTTAATATTAAAACTTTGCATTGCTCTTAAATGTCATTTTCCTCAATAAAACAAGTCTGGTATCCATGTTTACTTGTGATGTGTTTAACTATTCTCTTGGATTACAGACTCAGAGCTCAAAGCCATGTGTTAAACATTTCTAACAACAGAACATTTCTAACAGTTTAGCTACATGGTCACTGTGATGGGGATCACTCTCACTATGACGAAGACCTTGACAAGGATCTTTTGGTCAAGATAAGAAATTCCTGATAAAACATAGAATCGTTTAGAATAATTTAGAATCATTTAGGTTGAAAAAGACCTTTAGGATCATCGAGTCCAACCCTTAACCTAACACTGCCAAGACCACCACTAAACCACATCCCTGAGCACCACATCTACATGTCTTTTAAATACCTTCAGGGATGGCGACTCAACCACTTCCCTGGGCAGCCTGTTCTAATGCTTGACAACCCTTTCAGTGGAGAAATTTTTCCTAATATCCAGTCTAAACCTCCCCTGGTGCAACTTGAGGCCGTTTCCTCTCGTCCTATCACTTGTTACCAGGGAGAAGAGACCGACCCCCACCTCTCTACAACCTCCTTTCAGGTAGTTGTAGAGAGCAGTAAGGTCTCCCTTGAGCCTCCTTTTCTCCAGGCTAAACAACCCCAGTTCCCTCAGCTGCTCCTCATTATTACTGTTAGGACCAAATAAAAGTACCATAACCTAATTCAAACATTAAATAGAAATATTATGTCTGTAGATACCTAGAACGTGCAAAATGAGTTAATCTCAGCCACTGGGGTAGGAGCAATTTCCCCTGGGAGAAATAATCTATAATATTATTTTTCAGTGTAGTCTCCTGTTGAAGAAGTCATGAGTTGATTAATGATGTCACCTGGCTAGATTATATCTAACATAAGCTTTGTAGGGTTTCCACACATTTATTGTACTATTCATTTCACATTTACTGTACTATTCATTTTTAATCATTTACCTGTAGATGCTCCAATGGCACCAATGAGTACTGCAGGAAGAGCCATCACAAGACAGCCAAAAGCAGCCAGAAATGACAGAACTTGAGCATATGTGGCAGAAGATGAGGAAAGAACTCGCTGGAAATATGCTTGCCATGGGATTCCTCCTAATGTCTGCAAACACAATGGGCAGCATCCTGTCATTGGGGGCTAACTGGATTTTTTTGCTATCACCATATAGAGAGCATGTAGAAGCATCACTTGAATGCTGAATGCTGTGTTGCTGCTCTTTGATTTATTTATTGAATATCAGTCAGTAATAGCTGTAACTGTCATTCTCACAAGTAATGTCAAATCTTTGTAAGTCCACTTAAATCCCATTCTTTTCGGCAAGTTATTCCTTTGTACAATTAAAAACAACACTTTGCACTTACATAGTCTCTTTGCACTTACAAGTATTTTGAGCTGTACAAATACTTGATAAAGCCTTATGAAAAGTTATAAAATACTATTGTCATATTTCATATTTGAAGAATTTGGTCTCCAGTACCCTCCCCTCGCCAAAATTAGATTAGACTCTGATGGGATTTGAAGGCAAGATTTTATCTTCCTTTATGAATGCGTGTAGCCATCAAAACAAGGCAACATGTTCTGTATACATTGAACTCAAGAATCTGAAAAATTATTCTCCCACTGTCTTAAGCAAATATGATACCAATAGAAATTAAAGACAAAGCAGTAAAAGAAAGTTTTCTTTTATGGTGGCAACTCTTCTCTTCTTTTGGGTATATAACAGTGAAGATCCTGATTAGACTTAAAATTATGTCTGCAAAATATGACACAAAAGCATATTATCAAAGGCTAAAAAAACAAGTGCTAACAATTCTGTCTTGCGAGCAGGATTTGAATAGTCTCCACTAAGTAAATAAGTGCCTATGACTAAACAGCATGGAAAGAAAACAAAGCAAATTGCTCACTAAATGTGCACAGCCCAGTTCTACACACTAAATGAGGCAGGAGGCATTTGGACCAAATAGTGTGTATACAGGTGTTTCATATATGTTTCATGCACACACAGGGACCAAATGAATGTTTCACAGGCAACTCTGATTTTGACTTGCTATTTATAACTGTTTTCCTTTGCAGCCTTAATAATGTTCCTTTAACAAAGCTTTCCAAGCATGTGTAAATTTCTTGAGCTATAATGAAACAAACAGGATGAAAAGAAATTGTGTCACAATCTGGCAGCATCAGAGCTTTCCTTTGGTCATCAGCAGAGACAAAAGCTTCAGGCTTACCACACAGAATACAGCCACTTGAGCTAGTGTCATACTTTGGCTCTCTGAGAATCTATAACAAATTTAAGCTGCATAAAACAATATATTTTAATAGCCCAATTATCAGAAAACTCTGAAGATTTTTGGTTGAGATTATTTAAAAAAAAAAACAGAGAAAGGAATCCCAAAGTACAACATGATAATAAAAGTGTAGAGTTGCTCAGGGAAACTGAGAATGGAAAATGTTAGCATGTGTTGCTAGATCTTCTAATGGAAAGTACTTAATAATCACCAATCCCATGTGTAATACATGGGTATTAAATAACGAAAGCCCTCAGTTCATTCTGGCATGTGAGCACGTATGAATTCATCCATCCATCCATCTCTGCAAAGCTTTTTCTACATCACCTATACCTAAGACATATTTAATCATTTGTATAACATATTTATTACCTTCTGCAATATATAAAACCCTCTGCCAAGAATGACATCAGTTAAGTATTAGCTGCATACTTTTAATTAATTTTAGCATAAGTCAACTCTTTCAGTCTGATGATATTTAAATTGCATTCCTGGCAATGCTGACTTTGACAGCTGTGCTACAATATTCTACTGATATTTCACTGAAATCATTCAAATGTGCAGAAATATGGAGCAGGAGTCAAAAGGGTAAAAGTTTTCAGTTTGCTGGAAACTCTTAACTAGACCCTCTATTATTTTCAGCTGTCACAGTAACACAGTGTGAGTGCTCAAATGCTTCATTCTTTCATGCAAGCCATCACTTACCAGTAAAAGGAAATTGTCCAGCCATGTGTAAATGTCAAGTGAGTTGATAGATCCAAGCCAAGGTGCTTGGTGCACCGGGTGCACAGCTGTGAGCCCAATGTCTGCCACTGCAGGATGGGACATCGCAAAGGGTACGCTGATCCACTGTAACCAAAGAGTAACACTTTGTTCAGGTCTAAAGAAGGCATTCTAAGCCTGGGAAATTTTAATATTAACATTGATCTGTTTTTCTTCTTGCATGCTACAGATCAAAAGCCAAGTTGCTGAGCTGACTTGCAGAAAAGTCAGGTTATGTGCCAGTGGAACATCTCCAAAATAGAGAGAGCTTGGTAGTGGATAGCTTACCTCTGTTCTGGAGAGTGTGAATATGAGCAGAGAATTAATCAGTGTAAATCGCAAAATCAGCGGGAAGGACACATTTATACATCTTCATTTTATTTTCCCTAAACTCCACACATATTCTTTACATCCTTTCCTGGACCACACTGTAGAGAAACATCTACATACATACTTGTGTGCAATAGCATCAGGATTTGCCAGTATACAGGCATGAGACATCACAAACACACCTGAAGGCTTGGGAATTTGTTTTTAATTCAACACAAAATGATATTGTGACAAGAAAGGGGTGCTGTTGGTGAACCTCCATCTCTCTTGTAACATCTCTCAGTGTTACAGCACTTTTCTACCTTGAAGGCAATTTCACTCTGGGCTCTTGACTATTTTCAGTCTCTCTGTTTCTGATCTAGGTAAAAAAATCAGTTGAGAAACCCTCCCCAGAGACAGTTTTGGCCGGAAGGTTCATTTCCTTCACCAACTGACTTTTTGTGCATTTACTTGCCAACTCATTTTGCAATGATGTAACTCACTAACTCTCTATGAGGAGAACCTCAGTAGCTCCTATGAGATGAAAACCAGGCTCTGTGCTGTATGGAATAGACCATTGCAAACATGGCATCCTTAAGGCTCCAATGATATCCAAACCACGCAGATTACTACAATCCAACTGATCACATTTAAGTGTATGGGGTAACAGGAGCAAGGAGGGGAGAAATCAAACATCATCCTCTGCTTTGTTGTACAATTATTGCAATAATGTGTGAAGAATATATGAATTATTGCTATGTTTTGCTGCACTGCCTATTATTCAGGCTGTTTATCACGTACCATAGCATTCTGTTCTCAGTTATGTATTAAAGTTTGCCAATTCAAGCACTTAGGCAGAAAGATTCCCTTCTCACTGTCTGCTTGGGCTTTTCTGGGAAAGATCACCAAAATGTTTCAACTGTCTCCAAGATATTTTGAGGGAAAAATAAACATATTGTCAAAATTAATGGATGTTAATACTCTTTTTGTTGAGAAATTCATGGGGAACAAGGATGTCAAATGGATTTTTTTATTCTTGTTTGTGAATGTCACATCTCAAACGTGTCCAAGTGATGAGCTTCTGAAGAGCTATAGTTTGCCCATATTCAGCTGAGCTTTTCAGTAGGGTAAATTTTTTAAGGTCTAAAAACCTGCACCTGCATGCCACAGCCCAGGATTTAATATGGACTGTATTGCAAATGCATTATGAGCTTTTGTAATCCATTCCAGTTTCTGACAGTAACCTAGCTCTTTGTGGTCTCAAGGATTACCTCTATATTAGTAAATAAAACAAGTCAAGACACTTTCTCTGGCCCTGCAGTTCACTGACACGTCATGGTTTACATCCATACATCTAGACTCCTTTCCCTGCCAAAAAGGACAGCCCTCAACTGTTCCTGGGAACTACCTGGGAAAGTACTAGTTGGCGTGGGCCAAAACAGTGCCAGGACTGTGTTAGCAATTAAGCAGTACAGATGATCCTGTGTTTTCACCTTGACACCGTTTAACTTGCTTAATATAGACGTAGACCCAATTTCTTCATTGAGCCCTTTCTAACCAGAGTAGAAAATTCACTGTTTTGAATGGAGGGCAAATAAAACCGAGGCTTGTGGAAGTGAAGCAGAAACTGGGACTTTATGTTGGGACTTGAAGCTCAGTGGTGGAAGTAGCAGTTAGCTAGAAGGACCTGGACCTCATGAGATTGGAAACCAGAAAAAAGGGACTTCTACATGGTGGCAAAGAGTTTAGAATGGGGAATTAATAATACAGCTGAGATGAAGAGTCAGTAAATAGTGGGGATATAGTGCAGGATCAGGGAAAGACTCACTGGGCAAGATAAAGACAAAAAGCTGAGAATTGCAGAGTGAGGAGGGAAGGAGAGAGACTACATGGGATTGTAAGGAGAAAACCAGGGAAGTACATGGAGTGGCTGGGGTGGAGGTTATGGAAGCCTAAGGAAGAAGCTGTGGCTGAACTGAGGAGCCAGGATAGGGAACAGAAGTGATTACAAGCAGCACCTCCTTGGATAAGGAGCAGACATTAGAGGAATGAGCAGTAAGGGTCTGTGCCAGTGGGAATACAAACTGCTGCAGAGCCTGGAGGGGAAGCTGGGATACCTGGGCCTGTGACATCTTCTGCTGTGACACCTTCTGTGAAAGTGTCCCATCTCATCTAAAACTTCCTCACCTAGAGCATGACCATTTAGGTGCTATCTGAGGCTTCCAGCCCCACTGATGACTCTCTGGGTTATGAATATGGTTCCTTCTACATGACATTATTGCTGTTTATTTTAAATGGGAAATTACATAAAGAGCCCAACCTGAATTAAAAGAACACTATTAAAGCTACAGATCCAACCGTTTAGAAGACTGTTATACAACCTTCATTTGCTTTCCCCTCCCTGTTAGGTGCATGCTGCTTTTAATACCAGATCACGTTATTCCCATGGGATCAGGGTCTTTAGCAGCGCATGAGTTGTTCTCTTTGGAAAAGTGTTTCTGTATTTTGATTAATCTACAATTTTGGGAATTTCTGTAATGCACACCATCTGTAGAAACTGAATGGTTCACAAATATTAACATGCATGTTAGGGAAGGAGACAGTATTTTCCCCACTGTGCAGGTGAAGAACAAAGGTATGAGAGAAGAAGATCTGGAACAACTTCTCATTTGAGGTGGCCAGCTGGAACTTGGATTTGCTTTTTCAGGGTATTTAGCACCATTCTCATGAAGTCGGTTACAACAGGGAACGCTTAGCACTTCTGCAAATAAGGTCATAGGCCTCACAGTAGGATGCCACAGAGTGAGGACACACACAGGGTTGGTTAGTGACCACCTGTGTGAGCTCTGGCTGAAGCAATTTCCCTAGAGCTGCACAAGAACGCCGGTGAAAGCAGAGAAACAACTCCGGGTCCCCAAAGTGCCATTCAGTTCCTTCACCTTGAGCTACCCTGTTTATTTCAGCCTGTCTCAGATCTCTGCACACCTGTGACCATCCATTACTGCCACTGGCAAACAAAGACAACAGCTTCTTTGATTGCACCCCTGTGATCTGAGCCCTGTTGCATTAATGTTTTTCAGAGTAGGGCTTAAAGAAGAGCAGTAAATAAAAGAAAAGGCTACCCACTAGCATATCATTGACAGCTGATGAGGGAATATTCATACCACCATATTCAAACAGCAAGGTCATCTGGTGAGACTTCCCATACTATGGTCTCCAAGGACAACGGAGGGAAATGAGGGGAAAAACCAAGGTGGTGATTTAAAGCAGGAGGTTAACTAAGCTGCGTGAGTAAGTGACAGCTACAGGAAAGAGAAGCAGGAGAGTATCAGCTCTGCAGGTCCAATGCCAGTGTTTCTGGACTGCTCTACTGACTGCTTCCTATGTCTGATGCCTCCTTCCAGTGCCTGTGCCACAGTCCTATGGACAGATAGTAAAGGAGTCAGCTCCAGTCCTATCCTGAGTTAGACATACACACAGCAGGAAAATTACAGGAGTGTTTGCACTATCAGACTGGTTGGAAAAAAGCCAAAGAATTGGGCCTCTCGGTCAGCTTTATTGTCAAAGCACGGGCTGTACATTGATGTAAATGCAGACTCTTTAAAGTCAGGGCTCTGTGAGTGGAGATATTCCTTCGCCACGCTTTCAGTGAAGACATAGGTCCAAAACTGAAGGTGGGCAAGGTCTCAGTAATCATCATAATGCTCAGGGCAAAATCCTCAATAAAGAAGGGAAAAAAAGCCAAACTTACCAGTCCCAGAAAGATGCAGAAGAGCTGAACTACATCGGTGTAGGCCACAGAATAAAGCCCACCCACAAGCGTGTACATAGTTGCAATCAGGGCAGAAATAATAACTGAAATATTGACATTAATGTCAATGATCACACTTATAGTGGCACCTATGGGGAAAAACAAAACATTCTGTGTTAGTATATGTCACAGTATGTCTGATGAGACGGCTCACCTTTGTTAAGTTGCATATACAGGTGCTGGTCTGACACTTAGCAACAGCATGAAGATATTCCCCCCCTCTACATTCTGCACACCCCTTCTGCACCTTTGAAGGGAGTGGGAAAAGGAAGGCTCCTGTTGGTCCAAGTTTAGCATCTGTCATTTCGCAGGTTCTTAGGAAATGGAGGAGGGAAGGGTCCCAACAGCCTTTCCTTAAATTGCTCAGGCTCTGGAAGGACTACACTCTCTTATTCTGCCTGGGGAAAAGCAGCCAAGCACAGACAGCTGAAGCCTCCCTGGGTGAGTTGCAGCTGCACAGGAACAAGTGTATCATTGCAGTAAAGGCTGTGCCTAGGGGAGGTCTGCTGCAACATATTTTGTATTTTGTATTTTGCTTATGCTCTGAGCTAGCCCCTTTTGACCAAGGAAGCACGGTAGAGGAGGCATCAGCTATAGAGACAATTGTCCACAGACTCTTCTAAAGTGCCCTTGAATTGTTTACATGGGACAAAGGTAGGTTTCTTTGCAAACTGGAGAATCCATCCTCCATTGTCAACCTAGAAACCAAGAACTTTTCCAAGCACCATCAAGCAGATTCCGTTTGTAGAAAACAAACCACAATGTTGAGCTGACTAGTCAGTTTCCACAAAACAGCTCATAGAATCAAAGAGTTGCTGAGACTGAAAGGCACCTCTAGAGATTGTCTAGTCCAAGTCCCCACTCAAGCAGTGTCAGCTGGAGCAGGTTCCTCCAGATCATGTTGAGCTGGGTCTTGAATATCTACAAGGGTGGAGATTCCACAACCTCTCTGGGCAACCTGTGCCAGTGTTTGACCTCTCCCACTGTAAAAAAACCTTTTTATTAAGTTTAAATGGGATTTCCTGTAGTTCTGCTTGTGCCCATGGCTCTTGTCCTGTCACTGGGCAGCACAGAGATGAGCCTGGCTCCATCTTCTTTATTCCGCTCCCCCTACTGCCAAATCAGGTATTTATGCACATGGATAAGAACTTCTCCAGACTGAACAGTCCCAGCTCTCTCAGCCTCTCCTTATATGCCAGATACCCCGATCCCTTAAGCATCTTTGTGGCTCTTCACCAGACTCTCTTCAGTATGTCCATGCCTCTTGTATTGGAGATCCAGCACTCCAAATGTGTCTCACCAGTGCTGAGTAGAGGCGAAGGATCCTGTCCCTCAGCCTGCTGGCAGTGGTCCTTCTAATGCAGCCCAGGATGCCATAGGCTTTCTTTGCCACAAGGGCACATTGCTGGCTCATGGTCAACTTCATTGCCTTCTAAGACTCCCAGGCCTTTTCTGCAAACCTGTGTTCCAGCTGGTCAACCCCCAGCCTGTACTGGGATATCAGGTTGTACCTCCCCAGGTGCAGGGCTTAGCATTTCCCTTTGTTGAACTTCACAAAGTTCCTGTTGGCCCATTTCTGCAGCTTGTTGAGGTCCTTCTGAATGGCAATACAACCATCTGGTCTATCAGCAACTCCTCACAGTTTTTATTTTCTGCAAACTAGCTGAATGTGCACTTGGTCCCATCAGCCAGGTCATTAATGAAGATGTTACAGAATACAGGACTCAGTATTGACTCCTGGGGTACACAACTGGTGACCCCCCACCCACTGGCTTCCATGTTGCTGGTCACAGCCCTCTGAGCCCAGCAGTTCAGCCAGCTTTCAATCCTCCTCATTGTCCACTTATCTAATCTATAATTCATCTGTTTGTCTACAAGGATATTACAGGAGACAGTGTAAAAAGCCCTTTTTGAAATTCACAACGTGCCCTGCTCTCCCTTCATGAACCAAGCCAGTCAGCTCATCATGGAAGATGTCAGGTTGGTCAGGAATAATTTCCTCTCCATAAATCCATGCTGACTCCTCCCAGTTCCCTTCTTGACCTTCATTTGTTTGAAAGTAGTTTCCAGGAGTACTTGCTCCATCGCCTTCCCAGGGACCAAGGTGAGGCTGACCAGCCTTTAGTTCCTGGTATCCTCCTTCTTGCCTTTCTTGAAGACAGGAGTGACATATGTTTTCTTCCAGTCTTCAGGAACATCCCTGATCACCACAGTCTTCAGAAGATTACTGAGAGTGTCCTTGCAATGCTATCAGCCAGCTCCCACAGCACTCATGGGATGCATCCCATGAGGTCCCATGAAATTGTGTCTGTCCAGTCTATTTAAATGTTTCCTAACATGATCCTCCTCTAGCAAGCCTTCTTTGCCCTGGACTTTCCTAGAGTTCTCAGGGTCCTGGGATTCCTGAAGGCTGGTCTTACCAACAAAGAATCAAGCAGAGAAGGCACTGAGTACCTCAGCCTTTTCCATATCCTTTGCCACCAGGTCCTCTGTTCCATTCACCAGCAGTCCACATTTTCCCTAGTTTATGTACTCGTTGCTGCCCTTCATGGCCAGATTCAAATCCAGCTGGACTTTGGCTTTTCTAAACCCATCTCTGCATGCTTGGACAGTGTCTCTGTATTCCTTCCAGGTCACCTGTCCCTGCTTCCACCTCTTGAATGCTTCTTTTTTATGTCTGAGTCTAGCTCCTTTTTCATCCATGCAGGTCTCCTGCCAGCTTTGCTTGTTTTCCTGGTTGTCAGGGTGGACTATTCTTGAGCTTGGAGGTGGTCCCTGAATATCAACCAGTTCTCCTGGACTCCTCTTCTCTCCAGGTCTGTCTCCCATGGGATTCCTCCAAGCAGATCCCTGGAGAGGCCAACTCTACTGTCCTGAAGTCCATTGTTGCAGTCCTGATTTTTGCCTTGTTCCCTCCTCTCAGGACTCTGAACTCCACCATCTCATGAACACTTGCAGCAAAGTCTGCCTCTGACCTACACATCCCTAACTAGTTCTTCCTTGTTTGTAAGTAACAGGTTCAACCTGCCTTCATCAGCTCCCTGATCATTTGTTTCAGGAAGTTGTTGTCAGTGTGCTCACGAAACCTCCTGAATTGCTTGTGCTCTCCTGCACTGCCTTTCCATCAGCTATCAGGGTGGTTATACATTTCCTTTAGATGTATCAGCTATTTCAAGTGATTGTAGTGTTTTAAAACCATGTTTAAAAAAAAATTCCTCTCCTTCTAATTAGGATAATTTACATGAAACATGTTGCAATAACTTTTAGTCCTTGCAGGTATTGTAGATGGATATTCTTGACCACATACGTGGAAAACTTCTGGCAGTAGAACACAACATGACGTGTAGTATATAAGAGCTGCTGGGAGCTGCCAGGTGGCTTTTTGTTGTACAGTGAGCCTTCAAAGTTCATGTGCTTAAGGATTACAAGCTCAGACCACTTTCACAAGCTGGAAGTCCTGTCTTTCCCTTCTATAACCCTGCCAAGCAAGAAATCATGAGGAAGATCAAGAAGTGAAGAGTATTGGGATTAAATATTCATCAGTGAGGATAGGTGTGCAAATTAGGAGGTATAATTCACAGATTATTCACAGACTAGTTAAAATCAAACCCCTCAAATATCACAAATTAGCTTGTCCTCAATCAAAAAGAAAGTATATTCCAAATACTCAGAGTGTTCTTCAAGTTATTCAACTCCTATCACCTCAGCATGTAGTTTGTTCTTAGTCCTTTAAGGATTTTGTGATGAAATTGTGGTAAACAAGCTCCCCATTGCTTTGCAGTTCATCAGAGCACAGTTGGAGAGTACCTTCAAAGTTTATTTTCTGTTTAAAATAGCTTGTGCTAGAAAGCATTACCACATGCATGTGCACTATGAGTATGATTAGCTGGTAAAAGTCAACTACTGGTGCTTCAACTCAAGGGCTTTCTCAGTTCTTGAAAGGATTGCTAAATTCAGGCCTGAAATATAATTAAAAACCCTAGAAACTGATTTTTTTTCAGGACTGGATGAGTAGTTGGGTGATTTTCTATTGAGTCATAGTTCCACTAATTCTCTGAATTCTTTCTTGAATCCTAAGTATTTTCTTCATTTTGTCGAGTAGAAAGCCATTTAGAATTGAATAATACTTCAATGTATTGATCAGCATCTGTTTTACTTCCATTATTTGTGCTATGGAAAGTTCTGTATATGTAGGTCTCCTATATGCAAAGGATTATTTTGTTCAGATGCATTGGCAATAATCTTTCATATCTTTAAGGGAAATTTTGACTCGCTTCTGTGATCTCAGTGGTTTAAAAGAGAAGCTGGGTCAGCCTTGACATAAAAGGGACACTTGCAATCACTCATGTCACCCTCACAATTAAAGGAAATTTATTGCTAAATCTTTTCATGGTCTTTGAAAAGGGACAACTTAAAGGTACCTGAAAATGAATAGATACCTTGTGTGTCTTTCCATTACCAAAATAATTAATGGGGTACGATTACTGGGTTTAATTACTAGTTAGCATGGGTCTGAGAACTGTCACACTCTGAATCATTTGGCTAGGACAGTTAGCATTTGAAGCCAGAATTTTAATGCATTTCTGATTTTCTTAATCCTTTCCACCTGTGACAAATTAATATTTATACTGCTTATTCCTTACCTAAGGCAGAGAAGATGGCAGCAGCCCAAAACATTTCTCCCATTAAAGCTGGAATAAATAGTAGCCCTCCCATCCTTTTTCCATAAAGCTGCTGAAAAGGGTCTAGCATTGTCACATAGCCTTTGGATCGCATGGGTTTTGCAAAAAAAAGGCCACCTACAAAGAAAAGTAGCATAAGACACCAGCTGCAGTGGAAAAATGCATTGCCATTAAGGGGTAAAACATTGATTGTCAGTTAAGGGTACAAAAATACCAGTATTACTGGGGGTTTTTTAAAGAAATAAGTACAGTAGACATATCCTCTATGAACTCTTACCTTGCCTCTGTCTACAGAGTTACATAAATACATCCACACCATTAATATCTATGGTCTGATAATGCAAAATAAGTTTGTCTTATTTTGTCTGGTTCAGTTTACTTAATCTGCCATTATGGAGGCTATCAGAGTTTTGTCTAATTTTGGATCAGCCTAAGGGAATGGCTTTTCTACCTAATCCTGTTCATTCTTAGAGCAGAATCCAGCATGAATTTTCACATGGTCCTACTCTAAAAATAAAACTGTCCGGGATTCCTGGATCAGAAATATGAGTTCACACATGGTTTATTGCACACACAGCAAATTTGATTCTTTCAGGACAATTCGGATTTATTATGTATGCTTAAATCAACCTTACTACACCTGCAGGGTAGGTCAGATGTCTTCTCGGCTCTGCAGGTGTCAGGCTCCCTGAACATTTGTCATACACTTATTTCACTTACGCATGTTCAGGAATTTTGATGTATCACAATTCTGCTCTGCCTGGCTGGCATATGGGCTGGATATGTACATAAATGTGCAAAGGCCTCACCTTTCTAATGTACAGTCCTCAAATTCTTTCCAGCTTGGGAAAAAAAAGGACGTATCTCAGGAAAGCTGAAAGAGACCTTCTATGGAAACCTGTGTAGTTGAGACCTGCACGTGACTATAACTAAGTAGAGTTCTACCACAGTAAAACTGCTGAAATGCAATGTATAAGGTACAATAAAAAACCTGGAAAACCAGTCAGTTCCCAATCAAATCTACTGTACACCTTGGTGACCCTTATTTAGGTTTTTCATCACAAGATACGTAATGTATTCATCATATTATACAGAAGATTTTCCACATTTCTATGTATTGCCTTATATCACTCATATTTCTTCATTTCATTAAGTTCCCTGAATAGAAGGTACTGGCTTACCAATTATAATTTATTTATACTGCTTATATTAAAGCTGTCTTTAGGCAGGTTGGTTGGATGCAGAAACACTCTAGCGTTTTTTTTACTATTCTTGGATTGGTCATTGATCCTGTTCCTATTCTACTTGTTATGTCATCATTAAAAAAGATAAATAAAAGAAGAAAAAAAGAGTCACTGGTATTATAATCTATTAGGATGTTCAAACATCTGTCAAAGGAAATAGGGGATAGTCTAACCTTTAAACTAAATTGCTTGAAAAATTAGGAAAAATGGTATGCAGCACAAGATTGAACTAACAAGGAGATTATATCAATCTTAAATCCTTCCAGTCTGAAGCAACAATGTTTCTTCTAGACTTGTATTTATAATTTTGATTTTTTTTTAAAAGGATAAACAACTCCTCCCCCCAAACCTGCATGTATAGATCATGCCTGCAGAAATGCTTCCTCTTTGTGCTCTGCAGAGAGATATATGGTCACATGATACAGACTTCTTTTCTCTGCAGTGGCCATTATAATTTCCAGGAAAAAAGGTCTGGGTATCTAAAAACAGCTGGAAATGAGGGGAGAGGCTAACTTGACCCCTTCTGGGCTATTATTAATTTGTGTCAATTCTACAGAGGCTAAGAGTCAGGAAGATGCTTGTGACTACGATCCTAATGACTACTTAATGACATCGATGGATCATGACCCTCATGACCTCATAATGACATCAACTGATCTCCAGGCAGACATCTACTGTTACTGTTTTCCTTACAGGAAACAGAGCTACTTTCAGGGGTAGGTACTACTACTGGAACTGGAGCTGGCCTGCACGTTCCAGAGAGGAGCATCCATGATGCGGAAGGTTTCTGCCTGGGAAGAGAGAACCAGGACAGGCCATAGGAAAGCATTTCCAAGGGGAAAAAAGAGTCAGGAGGGAAACCGAGTTGAAATAAATGGGCAAGAAGACCTGGATAAGCAACCGAAGGAAACAAAGGCACAGACTGGGTGGGAGGACCATGAGAAAAGACTCAAAATAGACTGAGAGGTCAAGTATTATTAGAAAGGCTAATACACCAGTCACATTAATGAAAGATGAAAAACACAGTATCTTCTTTGTTGCCTTAGGGTCATGATATGTTCACAAACTGAGAGGATGTAGTTGACAACTCTGTGGTGTATTCATCACGGCTCACAGGGCAACACTTTCGTTGTGAGCTGCTCCATGCGGTTGAGACACGGTGAGAAATTTTTTATTGCTATTATTTTTAAGAAAAGTAAGGAAGTTCTGAGACCACATTTCAGGAATTAGAGGCCACAGCATTAAAAATTATAATGCTGTCTGTGTTTTACACTCTGACCCTGCATATATCAGGATTGCATATTTGCATTTTGACATGTGGTTTGGAGTTTTGTACTGCATTTAAGAGGATGCTTGGTCCAATTTTAAGGAAACAGATTGGTTCTACTACAGACTTCCTACACAAAATTAGACAAGTTTCTTAGACTCTTGATGAAGATCTGCAAAGTATAAGCACTTCCCTAACCTGAAAGGTTATTTGCCATTCTTGAATTCCAAGATTTATAGATGCCCTGATACTATCATGTTCCAGATCATATAGGCACTTGAAGAAAACCTGAATATATAAAACTTAATATATGTAATTTAAAAAAATCCCACAACAAAATCTTTCTTATTGTGACCTCCATAGATCACTCTGGTTGTAGTAATCAAATAGGTCTTGCCAAGGCATTCAGGAGACTTAAGGTGTCAAACTATTTATAGATTTTCTGTTTTTCTTTTTAATAGCCAAACCTATCAGCAGAAGGCATCCAGTTTACCTCAGTATCCTTTTATCAGACCCTAGTTCTTTCATTTCAAATGATGGACGTGTCATCAGAACTGTTTAAAATGAGAGACTATTAGCTTTAGTTTTTTGCTTACCTAAAACCAGACTAAGGGAATATCCGATAGGTGCCTGAGCCCAAGCTAGACCGTAGCCTGGGACATACACAGCTTCTGCTGTCCCGTTGATGTAACCTCCTCCAACCCATGTGGCTGAAAAAGAAGAGGTGGAAAAGTCTCTAATGTGCACAAAGAAAGAAAATTTCCCACATTGTGGAATGAAATTATCATCACTTATAATATTGTTATTTTTTATTATATGTATTGTACAAGTGCCAGACATGGCATCCTTCTATAAAAGATAGTCCTAATTAAAAAAACTTACAACCTAAGCATACAAAAAAATAAGTCAGATGGACTGAGACAGTCTTCAAGGTGTCTAAGCATCTGTATAGTCAGTGAAGATGTGAGGGCTGAGTCCCTCACTACTTGTTTACAATGAATGAAGCCCATCAACTCATTAACCATTACCATTTTCTTTGTGTTAGTCCAAATGAAGGAGAGATGTAAGGGGGCATCTGAGGAACAATAAACATACAGTGATAAAGTCACCCCAGTTGGGAAAACTCAAAGCATTTAAATTAGACAAGAGTTTAATGAATTCATTGTTTACTAGGGCCTTTGTGAAAAAAATCGCCCTTAAAACCTTGCTAAATTTTAAATTGTGGCTACACAAAGGACATTTAGTAAACTCTGACTTCCCTAAATGCTATATTTCCATATAGGGCTGTGGTGGTTTTGTGTTGCTATTTAAGTTCTAAACTTTGGCTCATTTATTTTTGTGCTTCCTGAAGACATATTCCAGAATTGCATTGTGCTATCTATAATATTTCTGATTTTATCTCTCTAAAAACCAGCAGTATTTTTAATATATCAACCTCAGACCCTTAATGAATTGATTCTCTGCCTTGAAGGGAAGTTTCTACATTTGAGAACTTGGGACCTACAGTATTTATGAAAGAAAATCTCCAACACAGAAATGTATTGTGATTACATCTGAAAAAAAAATTCATAACAAATTATGTAATAAAGTTTATCTCTTCCTGTTTGCAGAGTCCATGCAAAAAGTTCTTCATTTTCTCTAATGTATAATGAGTAAGTTTTATGAATCTGGGTCTGTAGTTTGAAAAAGGGCAGGCAGAACGTTACAAGTACTAGGTTTTTGTAATGATATTTTGATTTGCCTCAGAAGCCTTTGCCTTCTCATATAAGAGTAATTCAGACTTTCTGTGTAAAAATGCACAATTGTAAGAAATTTATTTTCCTTAAGCATTCTTCAGAATTTTCCCAGCATCCACCATCACACAAGCAAACTTGATTTTGTGTTTAAGACAAACAACTGGAGATAAACACAAATGAAGAAAAATTAATTAAATATCCTAAAGAAGTTTCATAAAAATCTAAATTACTACTCTTTCCCGCTTAACTGTGATATCTCTCAAATAGTACCAGAGGGTATTTTTTTTTGACTTGATGCTAAATGACACCATGGATTTAGAACCAAAGATCTCCAGCAATCAAAGCATTACAATTGTCCATTCAGCATTTTGAAGCACAGGAATAGACCATTCTGTTGTTGGAAATAGTATAATGGGCTTGTATGAGGGATGTACATGCAGAGAAAGTCTGCAACAAAAGAAGTGACCCAAGAACTCTGTTATTGGTAGACTTTTGGGTATCAAGATCTATTGTACACTACAGAGACAAGACAAGAGGTGGGTGATGCCCATGTGGGACCACATGGAGAAGATGGGTGAACACTGATCCTTGATGGGAAGAGCAGGCATACAGAATCTACATAAAAAGTTGTCAGACATTTGGGAATTGTGCCTCTTGACAGGGTGAATTAATGTAGGTGGGAGTATGATACTTTGGTTACCAGAGTCCTAGAATCATAGAATCATAGAATGGTTTGGGTTGGAAGGGACCTTAAAGACCATCTAGTTCCATCCCCCCTGCCATAGGCAGGGACACCTTCCACTAGACCAGGTTGCTAAAAGCCTCATCCAACCTGGCCTTGAACACTTCCAGGGATGGGGCATCCACAACTTCTCTGGGCAACCTGTTCCAGTGCCTCACCACCCTCAGAGTGAAGAATTTCTTCCTTATATCTAATCTAAATCTACCCTCTTTCAGTTTAAAACCATTACCCCTCGTCCTATCACTACACTCCTTGATAAAGTCCCTCCCCATCTCTTTCCTGTAGGCCCCCTTTAAGTACTGGAAGGCTGCTATAAGGTCTCCCTGGAGCCTTCTCTTCTCTAGGCTAAACATCCCCAGCTCTCTCAGCCTGTCCTCATACAGGAGGTGCTCCAGCCCCCCGGTCATCTTTCTGGCCCTCCTCTGGACTCGCTTGAGCAAGTCCACATCTTCCTTATGTGGGGGGTCCCACAGCTGGACACAGTACTCCAGGTGGGGTCTCACCAGAGCGGAGTAGAGGGGCAGAATCACCTCCCTCGACCTGCTGGCCATGCTTCTTTTGATGCAGCCCAGGATATGGCTGGCTTTCTGGGCTGCAAGCGCACATTGCCAGGTCATGTTCAGTTTTTCATCCACCAGTACCCTCAAGTCCTTCTCCACGGGGCTGCTCTCAATCCACTCGTCACCCAGCCTGTATCCATGTTTGGGATTGCCCTGACCCAGGTGCAGGACCTTGCACATGAGGTTTGCACAGGCCCACCTCTCTAGCCTGTCAAGGTCTCTTTGGATGGCATCCCTTCCCTCTAGAGTATCAACCACACCACTCAGCTTGGTGTCATCCACAAACTGGCTGAGCGTGCATTCAGTCCCACTGTCCATGTCCCCAACAAAGATGTTAAATAACACTGGTCCCAATACAGACCCCTGAGGGACACCTCATCACTGATATCCACCTGGACATTGAGCTTTTGACCGTTGAGTCCATGATTACCTGGGATGTATGTTGCCTATTGTGTCTCAAGCAGAACAGACTTACAGAATAGGTTGTAAGCACCTGTGTACAATAACAAAAGTAAATATTTAGAAAGGCAATTGTATTTGTCTCCTTCCCTGGAGTACGCATGAGCATGAATTCTGCAGGAACAATACCCACTTCCAGATAGGGAATAATATCCCATAGTCAAGGACAAATGTCCAGCATTGCTGCAGCTGTGGTGCAAGGAGGCTTCAACGTGCGGCATCGATTTGCTACTGAGGTGGCGGGTGTTCTCCAAGGGCACTTGGACACTATGCCTAGCTCCCTTATTTTCTTCTGGAGGGGTGCAGGTCACTTCCCTTCTGTGTGATGTTGCAGGGGCCATTGCCCTCCCCTGGCTGGGGACAGGAACAATGCCCTACGGACAGGTATTGCTGGGTAGGGTGGCATGGAAGATTTAGCACTTATTTTCAATTTTAGTTCTTGATTTCTGGATTGGGGATTGAAAAATAGCTGCTGATCAATTTTTCTGTGCACATGACTGTTCTGGAACATCTGCCAAGGACCCCAGAGCTCTAGGAAGGTGCTATATGGCTTTTTCTGAGGGGGTGAACAGGCAGTCAGCATGTACATTGACATGAGTAAATACATTAGAAAAGAAATAATGGGATATGATAGGATGGGATTTCAACCTTAGATATTAATTTTCTGATCCTCAGTTTGCTAAGCCACAATTTAAAGTTAGTTTAATACCTTTTTTGGTGAAATTCTTTTTTTTTTTTTTTTAAATTAGACAAAAGGAATATAGAATTTAATAATCTATGGAAACACTCATGTAGTAATCTATTTTAATCCTCTCTTTTCCTGCTGTCTGAAGGACCAAAAAATGCAGCAAATACCAATATCCATTTAAAACATGCACCCTAAAAAACGATCAGACAAATACTGAGGATACAGAGAGCAATTCTGCTCCTAGTTCATATGAGGAACAGAAAAAATTAATCTCAGAGTTCTTTATATATATTGATATACATTAGAAAATCAGATTTTTTGGCACTTCTTTGTGAATGATCCCTCATCTGACCACTCAAATTATTGAATCAACTCATCGAGTTCTGTAAAATGAAAATCCTGACCTAAGGATTACAAAAAAATAGAATTTTGTAATATTTATTTTTTTCTTGTGGAAAGATACATAGCTCCATCCAACTAAAATGAAAAAATGACATCAATAGATTATTATCTTTTTGGTCATGTTTGTAAGCATTTGATTATGTCATCTCAAATATTTCCTTCGGGCTTTAAACTCAATCACCAAAATCAGGATAGACTCAAGTTTGCCGCAGATACCACTTCTTAAGAATTTCACCCACAAATTGAGGAACGCTAATATTTAGTGCAACATTTTAACTATAACTATGTAAAAATGAGAAACAAATTAAAGGCACGTCTACTGTGGTACTATGTAAGCTCATTGTAATATGAGCTGCTGTGATCCATCCCCAATTCAAGCCTCTCACTCTTTCTATTTTGATAACTGCAGACACACTCAGCATTCAACAGGCTTCGTGTTTAGGCGTTTCAGTAGCCAGTTGATACAGCTGCTTCTTCAGGATCACAGTGTACATCCAAATATGTCCACAGCCATTGTTCATAGGTAGTGCATTTGCTTTAAGGCTTTTAAATGCCGTTTAGAAAATCAACTGTAATTACTCAGGAATCTTGAGTCCATCCCTATGAAGTCACAATGCTTATGCTCTGAATTTGTTTTTAAATTTATAGACTGAGTTCTGTCATCCTCCCCACCAAGCAGCCCTATAAACTGCTACCCTTTTTTTAGCCGATATCCGTGGAGGATCGTAGTGTTTGTCTTGAGCAAGAAAGACAGAATTAGGCCTTATCCCATAACCCAAAGTACTTCGTGTCCGTACTAACAACATCCTTTCTGGAGATCTTTAAAGATTTCTTGCTTTCCTTTTATGGGATAGGCTTTGCTTTTTAATTCATATTTAGACAATTAAAGCTGTAAAATATAAAGACTATGTTGGAATAGCCGTATATCTCTGGAGGCATGGTTATGAGGTGCAAAATCTGCATCTACCATTTTTAAAGAGGCAAATACATACTTGAATAATGTGACCATTTAGTAAAAATCATCGCGGATTTTGATCCGCTTGCTTACTTACGCAATTATTTTGTTATTGCTTTACAAACTAAGTATCCCAATCACCCTCACCGAGACAAAACTTGGACTAACCCCTGATTCAGTAGACTTGTGCCCACACCTAACTTTGTGTGCCAGGCACGGTTCCCCAAAACTGAAAGTGTAATTTACTTGCCATCTCAAGCTTTAATTGCCATATTTATGGAAGGTGGAGGTGAGAAAGTATGTGAACCTGGATAGTATAAAATCCATGAGTATTTTAGCTGCACAAAGGCTTTAGGATCAGCTTGATATTCTACCGCAGAGATGATATACTATGCCATGTCTAGAGCTTGCATGAAACGGGATGAGCATACACGGGTGTGAACTGTGGTGGTTATAGAAATTGCCTGCGATATAGGAAGCCCCCGTTCAAGTCTCATCTCTGCTTCAGCTGTTATGAAAAATATTCCTGCAAAGTAGGATTAAGGACACCAGAATTTGTGTCTTCTTCCACAGGCAAAGCTGTTCATCATAACCACTTGCGCGGGGAATGTCTTGTTTTGTCTCCGCTCCCCCAATCTAGTGATTACAGTTTTGTGGCAAGCAATATCCCTGCAAAATATTCCAGTTTCAGTGCTCTTGAAAACATTTCATTCAGCAGAAAGCAGTCAAACCAGCTCTTGCTATGAGCAGAATCTTGTCATATCTGATGCTTCAGTAGCCAATGGTTACGTGATACAGTAAATTATAGCAAAGGGTGAAAAGTAGAACATCTGCCTGTACTCAAACTTTATTGACTTCTACAAACATTCTTTACTCAATATCCAAATATTTAGTCTTTGAATGAGCAAAATGTCCCTGCAAGGGGATGGGAATTTCTCTTGCTTAAAGAACACAGAATTTTGGCCCAGGTTTTTATGTATCTCTTCCTTATTAGATAACTGTGAAATCAGAACAGGGCAAAACAGCAAAACATAAATATAACCTGATAAATCCAATCTGGCAACTGAAAGGGCCTTGCCTGAATAGGATTTAGAATAAATAAAAAAAAAACAACCCAGAAGCATGCTTAAAAATTAAATTGCTTAAATAAAAATGGTGGGCCAATTAACTCTCCTTATCATGCGCTTTTGTTCTGAACCCATATATTAGCTGTAAGACTTGAGATTTTGGACCATATTGTGAACATCTTGTTTACCCAGGTAAGACACCTGGTTTGACTGGCTCTGGGAGTCAGGCAGCATTGCTTACAAAATTAGTGAAGAACTCTTCATTCACCCAGGCTTTTCCTACTGATATTACTATTCACAGTAATGTATTATTTTGTCAAACTGCTGCAAAAGAAGCTAAAAGAATCCACAAAGTAAGTTTGCTGAAATCAGTGGAATTACAAGTTTGGATTTATGCCAATTTTCTTTTAGAAACTTATTCTTAATTGATGCTGCCCCCCCCCCCATCTTTTTTCATATGAACTTTGTTTTACTCAGATTAAACAAAATAACTCACCAACTTGGATGGCTTTAACAACAATAACAGTTATTTTAAAACTGGATTCCTTATTAATCTATATAAATTCTGTACTTCTGTCCCAAATATATCTGATCTACAGATGAATATGAAAGCAATGAATAAGAAATATAAGATATTCTTCCTGTATGATTTTAAACTATTTGTTGTTTTTATATAGAGGGTACATTTGGCTGTTCACTAAACAATGTTAGCAGCAATTGGAAAAAAAGTATATCTATTTTGTCCATTTTGCATTATTCAATATGCAGATTACACTTCTTTATTTGGATGGAAAACTGACAAGTTATACGCTGGTTAGGAAAAAAAAAAAAGGTGGTTTTTTACGTACCGGTCATTGTAAATCCACCAACTAGCAAGCCAATGTCTCTTCCACCGACTATTATAGCCTCACTGCGATCTCCTTCACTGCCGGTGTTCTTGGTTTTCCAAGCAGCCCATATCCCAACTGCCAGGATAGCCAGGTAGAATACAACTATGGCCACCAGCCCCTCCGCATGGAAAGCCATGTTGAAGTCCCGACTGTTTCTTTGATCGCTATTTCATTAAGACCTCTGGAGAGAATGCAATAATACGTCTGCTTTTAACAAACCTGGTAAGATGCTTTTTAGAATCAGTGTACAAAGAAAACTCGGATGGTTATTAAAGAAACTATTCTGGTGAATTTATGAAATGAGTATTTCAGATGTAATTGAAATTAAGTTTACATGCCAATCAAAATGCCTGTGGAGCAACAAACAACAATCACAACCTGCGATTACAATGGGAAATGAACGATGTGGCTGAAAGCTATGCAATTCTTAGAAATCAGGTCCTGAGCAGCGAACTATTTCAGTGTCACCAAGTCCCCAGTGTCTGGGAACTCTTCAGTCGAGAAATAGTTTGGTAGAGGGAATAGGATAGAAGATCTTCGCCATGTGGGCTATTAGAAACGTCTCTATTTAGTTAGAAGACAAGCCACAAACCTGTTTTAAGTCATATAAGAACTATGGATAAGTCATAGCTACAACAGCAAAGCACATCTTTTGAGTCTTTGCGTTGGAATGCTGAGTCTTTTCCCCCTTCTATCCTCTCCTGTATTTAAAAATCTGCGCTTTCTTCTTTGTAACGTTTAGTTGCCCAGCATTAAAAGTATCACTCTATTCTCGTTCGCAATTTGAGAAGTAAACGGAACGCTTACAAGCTGACGAACGGCAGGAATTTTCAGGTATACGAACCTGTTAGGTATAGGAATTTCAGGGTATATGTGGCGGGGGAAGAGTCCCGGGCGGCATAAGCAGCGGTGCCCCGTACGCAGCCTTTCCCGGAGCCCCCTCCCAGCGCTCGCCCCGCCGCTCCGCCACCGCTGTCAGACACAGCCGCGCCGGCAAGACCCGTCCGCGCTCCCGACGGCTCCGCGGGAGCCCTGCGCGGAGCCCTGCGCGGAGCCAGCCCTACCTACCGCGCTCCGCCCGCGCGCCGGGGCGCTCCGCACGCCGCGCTCCGCGGAGGCGCCGCGCCGCCCTGCGCGGCCGCGCACCCCCTCCGCGCCCACGGCGGGGCTCCCCGCCCGCCCCCCGCCTGCGCTCCGCCGCCCCGCGCCGTCGGGGAGCGGCGCCCGCCGCCCGCCGCCCGCCGCCCGCCGCCGCCCCACCTGGGCTCCGCCGCCGCGCTGCCCCGCAGCCCGCGGGGCACGGCCGCCCATCCCGCGGGGCGGTGTCGGGGCTGAGCCGCGGGGGGCTTTGCCCCCGCCCGGGGTGCTCCCGCTTGGGGGGGCGACGGCTGAAAGGCAGGATCGTCGTCTCTTCCCCCGCGGTGCCGGCGGTGCACGGAGTGCTGAGGCTGCGACGGGGGGCTCGTGGATTAAAAAGAGGAAAATCCCTTTATAAAGGAGGAGGGTTGAGTGGGGTGAGAGGACCGTGTCCGTCAGAGCTGGGGGGAGGAAGGGGGAAAGACGTCAGAGTGCTAGGGGACGTTGGGGGGAAGTAAGGATGACTCAAGGGAGAGTGATTGTCGTGTCACGGCCGGGGAGCGGGGCTAGGAAGTAAAATTGGGGTGAGAAAACAAAAGGGAATGAGGGGGAGAAAGGAAGGAACAGGATCGTGCCAAACCAACAGGGAAGAGAAAGGAAGGAAAGAAAGGGCTGATCACAAGAGACACGCTGAAAGGAGGGCGGGAGGAAGGGGAGAGAGCCGAGGCAGGGAGTGGGAAGGTGAGCTCTGTGCTCTCATTGCCCTCCCCGGCACCCTTCCCGCACCGCCCTTGGGCCTAACACTGGGCCAGCACCAAGCCAAGGCATGGCTGTGTGGGGCTGGTCAGGACCATCTTTCCCCACAGATCGCTTCCAAACTTGATCGAACGCGCAGCCGCGTTTCCCAGCTGCAGGGCAGCTAGTTCTTGGGGATCTCCCTTTTTGCCATGCCTCTTACAAACCTCACCTGCAGAGCTATGGTAGTATCAGCTTTCCCGGGAAAGGACTCCTGCTCTCTTGTCTCCAGATGATGCTGGACAGTGAGCCTCTAAGTGCTGAGAATAAGGGTACACGTGCAAAGAGGACCCACACGTGCCCTTGCCCCAGTTTTTACAAAGGGGAGGTCATGCTGAGCTGTAGCAGTCACTGTCAGCTCTTGAGAGCCAGGTAACATGGGCCATTGGCTCATGCAGGATAGAAAAGTAGAAATAAAAAGCCCTCAGGAGTACGGGACTGAGATTGGTAAAAGAACTAATTTAAAGCAGAAAATATAAAATCATCCTAGACTCAAGAGGAAAACTGTGATGTGGGAAGATGTAAAAACAGAGAAGAGGAAGGTGGCAAATCAGCAGCGCTCAGCCCACTGCAAGGAACGACCCAAGGGCTGGCACTTTCCTGCCTGTTTGCCAGCTGCCTGGCCAGCAGAGCGGCTTCGGCTGCCTGCTCTTGCACTGCTGAGCGTATCACGCTAAGTAGCATGTTAGCCCCGGCCATTTATTATGTATATTATATGCAATAAATTATGATTGCATACTCATACGTTGTGTGCATAATACTGCTTTCAAGTCCCTGGGCTTGGTTGACGAAGCCCAAATAAAGATGGCCAAAGAATTAAAGGTTAGAAATGTTACTATTTTTGTCAGCCAATCTCATGGGTTGTTGAGTGACGCTAGCGATGCAACCTTTGCTTTGGGAGTCTGCAGTAAAAACCTCATCCCAGTAAAAGGCAAGAGAGACACATTTTAGACACAAGGGAGCATCAAGGCACCTTCTAAACAGAAATCCTGTCAGAAGTAAACACAATATAAATAAGAAATAGAAGTCAGAGACCTTGGAAACAATGTTGAGGTGTCTCAATTAAGAATAAATAAAGCAGTTCCAGCAATTAAAATGTGATAGAAAATGCTTGGATGCTAAAATGGATGTTAAATTAAATTCACAGAAAGTTTTAATTACATTTTAGTCTTGTTTTCTCCAGCTTAATACAGAGATAGAAGTCATGACAACACAAAGTATGGAAAATTCTCGGAAAAAGTGTTAGCCGAAGTATGCCTTAGGCAAATTAAAAAAAAAGCTAACCAATGGCAAAAAAAAAAAAAGCTTTCTTAGATTAAATCCCAACTTCTGTCTTCACTGAAGACTATAGCAAATTCCTGTTGTCCTTAGTGGACCTAATTAACACTTGTTTTTCATGTCTATAAATTAATTAATTCTAAATTACTTATATTTTAATGAAATTCATTACAATGAATCAAAAAAAATTATTAATTTTTATTTGTTTAACCTCTTTTGTCAATGTTTATCTCCTTGATAATCATTGCCACCTTCCACACAATGAATCAACTCCACTGGCCAAGTTTTACCTTACATGTGTATCTACTCCTGTAGTTACTTAACCACAAATAAGTTAAATCATACATTCTTTCATGCAGTGTTCATTTAAGCTATAGGCCCCTTGAGCTGATATGGCTTTGGGATTTGAAGCTGCCTTCACCTGGACGCAGCTTGGAAAGACCAAGACAATAGTTTTGGTGAGGTGTGAACATTAGTTAATAATTTACTGTCCCTTCTTTGCTCATCCACTGTTACTATTTCAGGTAGTTTTCTGGTGCTTTGTCTTGGGAAAGGACCCTGCTGCGCTGGATCCCTGTGTGCATTCTGCCAGCTGCACCCCAACAGCATCCATCAACCACAGCCATACACAAAGCTCATTTCTCATGATATCTGAGGGTGTGCACAAATGAGTACCAGTAAATTTTATGGCTCTTGGGAAAAGATGCACTATGGTGCCACAGATACTAACTGCAACTGCAAGGCAGATTCCATACTAGACCTAACCACATTTCCAAAGAGAATTACTTCTGCTATCAAAATGCTTAGAACTGAGATCATATTTTCCAGGAAAGAGGCAGTCCATTGGCAGTTTGTGGCTTCTAAAACAACTATTTTCATTTGAACATAATTTTATTTTTTTTTAAGAACATAGCTTGAAAACATGCTGTTCAAAAAAGACATCTTAAAACTTCATTTTCATATTTAAGAAAGTTGGCACAGAAGCCTGCATTTACTCACCTTGAATCATGTTCAAGTTTTTCTATCCTTGGTGGTGGTTCATGGCCTCCCATCACCATTGGCTGCCTCTGCCCCTTGTAAAAGTCTTGCTCTGAAGGTGAGAGTAGTAGACTTGATAACCCCATATTAGGATAGTCCAAAGTTGACAGACAGGGCGGGTTGACAGAAGATTCCTTACTGCTCTTTCATTTTAGATTAAGTTAGCTGAATCAGTATGAAGCACTAAAGAGAAGAGTAATCTGATGAATACTGGTGCCTTGGTAAATAAAGTTTTGCAAATAATCCTGCATCCTCACTCCTGCCTGCTGCAAGCTTCCAAGGGCTCATCCTGCACTGGGCTATGCAGCTCTCAATTTTACCTTATGGGCTTTACACTGATGAAGGGGCAGGTTTTACTTTAATTAGCCACAGTGCAAACCTGGAACAATTCAAACTAAGTTACTGAATGTACTTGAGATTTACTCCGCTAACAGAAACTGGCCTCAAGTCTTTTTTTTTTTGGTGGCAATTTTTCAAATACTAAGACGAATGTTTATTTCAGTGACATTCAAATCCTTTGAATATTTTTGTGGAGAGTTTGTGCAGAGGCAGGATACCTATCAAGGAGCAGAAGGCTAAAGGTACAGATTGTTTCAGAACACAGTTTTTCATCCCAAATAGATGGCTTAACTTGAGCTTTTACTTTTCAAGCCAGTCCTTGCTACCCAGCTGTATCTGGTACTCCTTCCTCCTTCACTTCTTTACACAGCTATTGAGGAATGTTTTGTGGAAACAATGGTAACTTCCATGCTTTCATGTACAATACCTGTCATTTTTTAAGCAAAGATGTTATAATATTTCCAAAGATTTCTTGAGCCTACATATAGTTATTTGAACTCCCTCTTGGTAACAGTGAAGATTTTTGTGTTTTAAACCTATGTCTGTCACTGAGACTTTGCTTAGAAAAAGGTCTCCCTGGATACAACTCATGGAGCTGATCAAAATAAAAACATTTCTTTAGGGCCAGTCAGGCTAAACTGCCACCCACCTTCTTTTTCTTAATGCTTCCTGCTAGTTGGTCTTCCGGAGGAGTCTGAACAATAGGAAATGTGAGGGACAGAAACTGAAGTCCAACCCCAGTGAACATCTATGTTAAGAACTGTAATTTACAGTATTTGAGAAGCCACAGGTTTAAGTCATTATGTAAAACCTCTAAGGAATAAATATCTATCTGGCTAAATATACCTTTGAGGTAAAATTCTATTTTCTGATAGATTTCTATGTTTAAAATTTGCATGGTGTAATTATGCATTTTATAAGATTGGATTACATAGTTACTTAAAAAAACACTAGCTTCCTTGAAAAGGAAGGGTTTTGATGAGCGTTCCCTTAGTAAGAAAGCTTTTACTACAGCGTAGTTTAGGGCCTGTAATAAAAGCTTTCCTGAGACAGATGCTACAGAAAGGTTTATGGTAGAATTATTCTAAAAAAGGGCCTCTCAATCAGTTTGTGGTTTTTGGGATAATATCCATCTTAGATTCCCTCTGCAGTTTCTTTATTAACCATGGAGTCCCCAAAGAAATTATCCATTTGCTCAACAGCTCAGAAAAACCACCTGGATGAGAACTCTTTTGGAAGATATATTTGAAAGGTATTAACAGTCCCCGGTTACCTTGCAGGAAGATACAGATACAGCTGCAGTTTTGAGCTCTCAGGATTCCAGACACTGTAGATCACTGATGTGACTCTTTTGATAGTAAACTGGATAAAATGTCAGAGAAACAGCTCTTTTTTTCCTACTGTGGCAAATACTACACGTGACATACTGTTTAATACTGTGTGGCATAGTTTCTGTCAGTCTATAATATTTAAAAAAACCACTAAAGAATGATAAGACTGTAAAGGTTAGTACTTAAAAACATAAAAAAGCAGAGTTAAAACCGTATGTGAAATCTTAGTACAGTCCTCTTGTCCACGTACCTTTTATGATAGTCTTTAACTGCATGATCATATACTACTTTTTCCCTGAAATGCCTGTCTCTTTCAGTAAATCTTCACTATTTCTATTTATCTTCCTCATTAATCACGTGGCCTTACACATTACACTTCATTCAAAGTTTGCAATGAAAACAAAACTGGTGATTTTCTCCAGGTGTTCCTGCAGTGCAGTTTTAGTGCTTCACAAATACGGGTAATTTTATCTGTAGAACACACTAAGAGAATGGGTAGCATTTTTGTACAGATTTATATATTTAAAATATAGCTCCAGTCAATTTCTGTTGCTGCTTTATTCAATGTTTACGTGAATCTCAGAAGCAACTAATATTGTTTTTGCTGAAATGCTGAAGAAAAGAAAATCAATATTCAATCTAAGTCAGACATCTGGTGTGAAAAATTTCAGCTGGTAGCCTGATGCCTGGCAAAGTTGTATGCAATTAAAAGTAAGGCCTTTATTGTGAGAAGTTTCAGGCAACCCAAACTGAACTAGCTTTTCAACACCTGTTGTAAGAAAGCTGTCATAAAAAATTTGAAATTAAGGGATTGAAAGAGAAAATAGCATGTTTCAGTTTTTTCATTCTCTTACACCACCTGTATTGCATTATTCCTGTTATACATGGGTGTAAATAAGAGTGAATCAGATCAAAGATATACACTGCCTTATGGTGAACTGTTGTATCTGAACTATACTGAGCATACGATTAAAACGAAACAAGCAAGGAAGTTGTGCATTATTATCATTATTTAATATCGATATTGCCAGCTGTTCCCAGAAGTCAGTCACATCAAAGCTCCATTGCAATAAGTGCTATATAAATGTATTGTAAAATGAAGACCCTGATGCAGAAACTACATATTTTCCTTTAGGCTTTTCTGCATTGTTGATCAGCATCACTGAACAACATGAGGATTAAGCAAAATAAAATAACTGTAACAAAATAAAACTATAATGCAAATTAGTGGTTCTTAATACAGGACATAAGACAAAACAGCTATTTGGCAAGCTACTTGGAAGTAATGCTTGTCATCTCCTTTTGATTTTTGAAAAAGACGGCAAGTTAAGGACCAGCAAAGGGGGTAGATAAACAAACCAAGGATCCACCTTTCTTTGGCATGCCTTGAGCTAAACAAGATCAAGCTGATGGAAATGCCTATTGGATTTCTGGGGAAATCTATCTCTGAGGAATAAATCTGTCTGAATGGAGACCCACCATTTATCAAGCTTACAGCAAAAGGCCTTTGAACTGGTGGACAGTTGGCATAGGAACACCCTCAGCTAGGCCAGCATTTCTGCCATTTATAATTTGCATTGTATGATGACTTACAGTGTGTCAGTGACCAATCACATGCCCAAGAAGGCAAGGAGCATGCCTATGTGGGCATTATGATGTTGAAACCACATTAGTACCTCACATCCACATGGGAAACAGAAATCCAAATATAACTAAAACTGAAAAAAGGAGCATGGTAAATGGAGGGTGCCAGAGCTCTACCCCAGTGAACAAAGTCACAAAGTAATGTGTGAACTGATGGAGAAGTGGGCCACAGATCTCTGCAAACCTTGATGACAATCAAGTGCCCTATCACAGCAAAGAGAGAGCCTGGAGCAAAGAGAGAGCAAAAGAGGGAGAGCAGTTTCTGAAACACTTTTGGAGCTATTACTGACTATATGAATCTTCTTAACCCATTCTGAAGATGGCTTGTAGTCCTGAATTTGGCTTTGAACTGAAAGGGATTCAAGAAAAAAAATATTATTTCAGATGCAAACACTAGCAGATGAGTTTAAGCCACCTTCAGCTGTTTAAACTCTGCTACTTTGTCCTGCAGTGCCAGTCATGAGGGCTTTACGTTAATCTGCCTGAAATCAAATTTTCTGTTCCTGTCTTGGAAAAAAAAGTAGGAATTGAGAAAGGATTTCAAGAACATTAAGTTTTGATATTTCAGTTTAGGAAAGATTTTTTTTTTTTTTTGGTGATAGCATGGAGGACATCTTTACAAACACAGTTTTAGGAAAATTTAGAAAAAAGTGCTTCTGTACCTTTACTGTAAAAAACAACAACCCAGCTTCATGTAGTTTCAATCTTTGCTCTGATAGGACTTCAGTCTTTAGAGGAAATCTGTGAAAAGCTTTGGTAAAGCCTCTGATGACTGGTTCTTTCTCATTATGAAATTCACATGGGTAATATTCCTTTTATAGATCCATGGATATCACCTTCTACTAAGAAATCAGAAAGCAAACAATTAAAACCAAAAAATATAATAAAGATGTTAAGCACTAAATGAAACCACACAGAAATTGTATTTTGTTAACTATGATCCAAAGATACTGTATGAACTTCACTTTAAATGCTACTATTATTAATAAGTGGTGCTCATGTTCTTGCTATAGACGTGTTTAAATAAACCCTCTGATCATTTTCAGTGCATAATTTTGACCAAGTAGGAACTGGCAAAATAATTTGAAGAAAATCCTATTGAGATTTAACCATGGGAATTTCCTTGGAAACATCTAGTGAGGGCAATGTGAAAAACTGGCCTTCCAGGCATCACTACCAGTAACTGATCCTAAACAGTATAAAATCATTTTCTCTATGGCACTGGGTAGACTGATATATCAAAAACTGGTGCTGTTTGGACTCAATTTCTCTTCACTCATGTCCATACATTTTGGCTAAAGAATCAATGATTTCTTGAGGGAAAACTTGAAAATATTGATTGGATTCTGTGAGGATTTTAGGATTAGATAAATCAACCCTTTTTTTTTTAACAGCAGTAGCTTTTGAGTAGTATAGCTGAAATATCCACACAACATAAGTCAGATGACCCTATCTGGGCAATGATTCCATCTGTTGTTACGTGCATGGTCTGTAATAATGAAAAAGTTGAAACTAGTGTCAGCCAATTTCAAAATATTGAGAGAGAAAAAAACATGTATCAGCTTTACATTAGTTTTTAATGGAACCCTTGCCAGAACAATTTACGGGTCTCCTGTATAATAGTTACAGAAATCTAATTAAAGTCTACACCTGCTTAGCTTGTTGTGAAAGTCACATAAAATGTGATTTAAGCTAGCATGTTTTGTTTCCCAATGAAAGTGAGGCAATGAAAGTGAGGCATATGTAGATGGTCAGTCATTGGCAGGCAGCAACCCATTAAACCATGATATCTCCGTGCTTGTTCACACTTCTAAAGCTTTCAGACTAAACATGAGACCTGTCTTCTGCAGAGCTTTGAAATTTATTCTGTCTTTAAAGTTACCCAGTATCTCTTCAAACATCCATATTGGTTCACTTGTTCTACCACTCCATTCCTTCAGGAAGATTAAAGTATGTACTTATTTACTGATGTCTTAAAAAGCACACACCAGACAAAGTGCATGAGTGAACAGAGGAGAACCAAAATGGTAATCCTTACTGTAAAAAGTAAGGATTATACCAAATAGTACTTACACTAAAAAAAAGGTGTCAGCTTCTCAGTGGCCAATGAGCTGCCTACAGCATCAGGGCACAATTCAGAGCTGTTTTCTGAATTCTATGATCTAATTTATAAGTGATCTATGAGAAATGTTATTTTGTCTTTTCAAATTAAATCATCTGTCTAATTAAAGATGGAAAATGTATTATTTCACTACTGTTAAGCCAGAGAATTTAAAATAGTATTTGCAGCCAAAATGAAAACAAAAAGTAAAATTATTCTGATTTTATCCCCTTTGGATTAATTCTTCTCATCAACTGCAACTGATAGGAGATGATTTTATAAGCACATCTACTTCTACCAGGGTTTTTGAAACAGGTTTCATAATTAGTGTGGGAAAAGAATATCATAGTAGACATATCCTTGGAGGAATGTGAAGGAAATGAGTGTGGAGGGGTTTCGGTAGTAATAATCTCAGACAGAATATATAGGAGTTTATAGAGATGCCATTTAACTGCAAGCTCTACAGTAGTTAAATCTCATTAAAGATGTCCTGAATTTATGTAAAATTGTCAAATTGGAAAACTTGCGCATTTGATGACAAGGTTCACAAAGCCAATACTTCTGGCCTGAAATACTATCTAGTTTCACCAGGACAGCCCTTTTTAACCACAAGTTATTATTTTATGACTGCTGTGTGACCTCAGACTTCACAGGAGAAGTACATTGGTGTGTATTTCATTCGTTTACTAATGCACGTTCATAAATGTAGTCCAAGAGAGTACCATAACACTTGGTCGAAGTTGACTGGAGTATTCCTGCTTGTTTTAGAACAAGTTGGTTGAAATTGATGGGATTAAAAAAGCACCTCTAACTTCAAGAAAGAAGTCTTCCTTTTGGAATCATAACAATAATTTCCAAGTGTTTGGAACAGAATGGGAAGACAACTGGATTAACATGATAACCTTGGCTTTTTTAAAGATACAATATAAAAATGTTTATCTCAGTTTAAGGGCTTCAGTAAAACTTAGACACTGCTTGGGCATTGTGTAGGCCCTTGTTCACAGATGTATTTGACACAAAACATAGTTCTTTCTTTTGTGTTTATCCCTTTGTCATTTGTTTCAGTCATTGCTGCTTACATACAAATATCTTGTTTACCGTGTCTGTGATGAAATCTATTTAAAACAAATATTATTTCTGTGTTTTGATGTTCATTGCCACTATTTAGTAACTGGGTTCTGCTTTCAGCAATTCAGGTCTTCCTATGGATAACTAATTGCTAATCAGACTAATCCTGTAGATTTCAGTGGTTCCACTACTGGGTTTACAAACTTCTTTAAATCAGAACCTCAGTACCCACAGGTATATTGAAACTGGTAAGTCAAAGCTAAAAAATACTTCCAGTGGAAAGTTCTTAACTGTGGACAAAAACGTCTTAGCTCCTGTTTCTTGTGAGAATGCTTTCATCCAAAAAGCACTGTTTATTTCTGTGTTTCTCTGATCTAAGTGTTAGTACTTTAAATGCATTTGGCACACAAATCTGTATTGATAAAATTCTGAATAATGTCTTGTTGTAGCTCCTATGTATCAGTAACTGCATAATCCCAATTCAAGGGGACTGCTCCAGTGCCTGGCAGAATTACTGTAACTGAATTCAGTGAAATTTGGACCAGGAGATAAAAAAACGGTGAATTAGAGAAATAAAATTGAGTCCCAAAATGCCATAGATTTATTATAGGAGTCTTGGTCTGGAAAGCAGAGTGTAAGTG
Source organism: Mycteria americana (assembly GCF_035582795.1). Lineage (NCBI taxonomy): Eukaryota > Metazoa > Chordata > Aves > Ciconiiformes > Ciconiidae > Mycteria > Mycteria americana. Next base: position 153,738,278 of record NC_134365.1, on the reverse strand, counting down.
ACAAAAAATATTCCAGGTTGTGAGACAGGGATACTTGATAAAAGAGCATCTGATCACAGCAAGAAGGATTTTGAAAGAAGACTTTGGGATTGGAATGGCCAATGTTGGCCAGGAAACCCTGTACGTACAGTTACGCATCTTCTTGGACTCTTGGTACTGTTTTCAAGGCATTCTGGGTTCTCCGTGTGTCAAAACCCACACTTCTTAGTCATAATTGCCATCAGCTGCTAATCTTGATGTACTCAAGGAAAGGAGCAGGTGACCTTTAAAAATCTGTGGTTCCTGCAGACCTCGGTCATAGTGGAACAAGAAAGAAGAAAGCTTGCATAGCATTGCTGAACTTGTTGTGGATCTCTAAGAAGCTTAAGTATCTAGTTTAAAATACATAATTGTTACTAAAGCAGTGGTGGAACTGACACTGTCAGAACAACTTTCTTTGGCAGTTTTGATTAATTCCATTTTTAATTAGAATAATTAGTTCTATTGCTTTATTTATGAAAAAATAGAAATAACTGAGTTCACATTTGTGAACTAATCCTTAAGGTATTAGTGCTTTGACACATTTGGGAGGTAAATGCAAATAGCATGAAAGCTGGTATTTTTCTATGATTTGTTGTTCATTGAACTTGAAGCTGGGAAAAGTGATATTAAAAATTGAAGTGAACCTGGTGACAATTCCATAGATGCATTTCACTTGGGGAATTTGCTAAAATGTGCTTTGGAGCATGATTTTGGAAAGGGCTCATAAATTAGCTGAGGTGAAAAATTAAAAAATAAGAAAAGAAAAGAAGCTAGGCTCCATTACCCAGTGCTCTAGCAGATTTATTGGGAAGTCACCCTTTCAGCTAGTGTTTTTATAACTTAAACAAATTACAAGTAAACATCATATTTGTATGTGACTTTTCATGAAAGCAATGTTTCAAAGTGATTCATTATTTATTACATGCGCTGTGGTATACAGGCTATCCATCCTGCAGCTGTTAGATGTAATGAGAACAAGAAAAAGACCTTGTGGGCTTTAGCAGAAGATAGCAAACCTGAAGTAACTTTCAAACAATATAAAAGGAAGTTTTTTACATACAAAACTCACTAAATTTATCTCAACAAATGAGGTGCTCTTCTGAAACTCAGTAGCTCTTCCCACTTGCCTCCTGACTCTGACTTAGTGCTTCAATATATGTGCTTTATGGTTATATACTGGTTTAAAATGTATTTGCATATCCGTATTCAAAATGCAATCTCTCCTTCTCTGCTTAGAGTAATCAAAAATATCAGCGTATGGAAGAAAACGGAAAGGCATATATTCGTCTCCGTTTATGAATTTTCTTGATTTTATTTTTTGTGTAATTCGTAGGCGGGTTTTGTGCCGTAATTTCAAGACACATAAATTGGCACGAGGAATTATGTTAATATTTATACTACCATATCAATTATTAACTGCTGTATTTAGAATATAACAATATAAATTATTTTAAAATGACTTTTAAACCCCATAATTTCACTGGCTTCCCAGTAAAACTGTAATTTTTATTTGTTTTCGCCCCCCTGCTGTTGCTCCTTCCAGCAGCAGTACCAGGCCGGCGTCCGAGGCGGTCAGCACCACGGACAGAGACCGCGGTGAGGGGCAGCGCTCAGCCGGCACGCGAGGCACCAGCCCATGCAAACGTCAGAAGCCTCCCGAAGGACTGATTGCCTGAAACGAACCGTAGCCTGCAGCGGAGCCCATCGCCGGCATCATAGATCAGCTTCAGTCGCCCACATAAGCCGTGCGTTGGGAGCAAGGAGAGAAAGATTACTGCGTATGAAGGTCTCATGAGTTCTAAGACCCGCGGAATATACGCTTCAATGAAAAATGAAGTAAATCAGGCTTTACTGGCTAAATAAACTACTTTGACACTGTTAACTCTTTGAAGTAAGGACTGCGTTTTCCTTTGGTTTTTAGATAATGTCTGGCATATTGCAGATACTCTGGAAATACGATAGGGAGCCGTCTTTGAAAATAGTGGTCTGAGCAAGTAACATTAGTTATGACACCCCTACTTGTTAAGTAACAACCATTAAATTATTATGGACTAGATAGCTACTAGGCGACTGAACTGCAAAGTTTCCTGAGCAACATCAGACAACAACGTTAGTCAAATTAACAGACTATTTTAATCTCTTTCTCCCTTCCTGTGGAGAACAAGAACACTGGACGGTCTCACTGGGAGGTGGGCTAGACTCCCACACAACAGAAATGCCAAAGCATATGTGGTATGTGACACTGCATTTATTAAAAAAATAAAAACCAAACCCAACAAAATCCTGTCAATGGCATTAATTTCTCATGATTCTGATCCAAGAATGGTTTGGGAAATAATTAAATTTTCCATTAGGTGAGTTGAAAGCCTGTATCAAAACCAGGTACTGTGGTGGCAGTAGATGATGTCTGTGGTTCATCTGTGACAATCTTAACCAAAAAAGAAGCCTCCTTACCTAACTTCAGACACCAACATCATAGACATCTTCATGTGAGCTAGTCACTCCAGACTCCCTTTATGGTCAGTGAAGTGTGTGTTCACCTGAAGTGAAGCGTGCAGGTCACCTGAATCTTTGAAGACATCTGTTAAGGACAAGACAAACTGCACTCTTGATTCCTTCCAGTGATTAAAAAGGGACACTGGGGTAACTATTTCAGAAGTAGACACGTCCACTGCAGATGCCTGTTTTTATCCAGACCCCTTTGACACTAAGCAGTATGCACATAACTGGGCACGCATCCAGAATTGCCAATGTCTTTGGGAGGATTAAGTTTCTAGGGGTGGGGAGGCTGCTGGGAAGCCCCACACAACCCCACCCTTGCCTGGAGGATGTGCCATCAGATGATAGATAGTGTCTGACTTGTTTAAATACTTCCACTCATACTGAAATACAACCTAATGACAAAAGTCCACAAACAGCCACACATTAAACTTCCTTTATATGCATTTTATACCTCAGATATCAGCCTCTGACAAGAGTATTATATATGAGACCATAACTAATTTAGCTTCACATTCTCCTCACTGTCTTGGATGCTGGTTATACTTCACTAGTTTATTTGATTTTTCAACATCTCTCCCACTAAGAATTTCAATGAAAACAAGTGAAATGACTCAAGAGACACTGAAAGCTGAAAAATATGTCTCAATTCAACTACCTTTTCTTTTTAGGTATCTACTATTGATACAGAAAAATAGAGTGAAAAGATAGAGATAAAATTTTCATTATAGGATAGAGGTGATTAAAGGAAAAATGTTTAAAGCTCCCTCTTTGGGATTCAGGGTCTGCTTTGAGTGAAACCTCTTCTTCCTGTTAGTCCAATGAAAATCAAATGCAGAAAAAATTAATGCAGAATTGTCCTGCAGACAGCCTGAAGCAACAGTTCTGCTTCAGGGAATAGGAAGGATGCTCTAAACTCATCCAGTGAAGTGGATGAATGATAAAGACTGGAGGTGAAGGACGAAAATACGCTACCCAGTTTTAGGCATCTGATAGAGCTACTTGAGCCAAAAGTTAAGTTTTCCCTAGGCTATGTATACAACCAAGGAAGACATGGTTTCCTCTAGAGATGGACTGGAGCATCTACTGAGACCTCTCTGTCTCCCTCACTCTTCTGGGAAATTTTACATGATTAAGCTCTTTCTGTAGGCACTTCCATTCACTGCCAGAAGTTATATGGTATGCGCTCCTTTTCACCCTCCTCTCCATCCAAATTAGTGAATGAAAAATTATCTCAGTAGATTAAGATGAGGTGCTTATCCCACAGTTCAAAGCTGTTGACTAAACTCCTTATATGCCATGCAATTGCCATAACTTTCAGCTTTTCCTCTGGCAAAAGGACAGTCTCTCTGATGCAGTCAATCAGCTTTTCTGATGCCATCAGATTTTGATTGCCCACCTGCTACCAAAACCTTGCTATGTAAACCCAATGCAAACAAATTTCTTGGTGTAGAAAGGATTGAATCATGTGTTGCCATGAGTAGGTTTTGCCATATTTGCCATAGTCAGGAATATTCATTTATAGTGCAAGAGTGCTAGACATTTTACTAATGTCTATGGTATGCTTAGAACTGTAAATCTGATAATGACCCCAAGTACAAGAAACATTGATTTTTTTTTTTTTTTTTGCAAATGGAAACAGCCCACTGTTCCATTTGATCTATTAATAAATCTCACATTTAAGACTGGAAAAGTATTACTTCTTTATCATAAGGAAGTTGCTGTGGCATTTCCAGTCTGTTACCCAGAGCACCTCCACAATTCTTGCCACAGAATTTAGACCCACCTGAGGACATCAGGGATCATGGAGCAGGTTTCATCTTCTCCTCTCCTCTCCTCTCCTCTCCTCTCCTCTCCTCTCCTCTCCTCTCCTCTCCTCTCCTCTCCTCTCCTCTCCTCTCCTCTCCTCTCCTCTCCTCTCCTCTCCTCTCCTCTTTATGTGATTCTCCTCCTAAAAATATTATTTCCTCTCATTACAGAGTAGGGCATAGCTGTGCTGTAATAACAGCATATCAAGAAAAAGCAATGGCCACACTTTGGTTCCCTGCTTCTACGTTGCTTCAGGGGAAATTATTTGTGACAATCTTATTTTACATCTAGACTGCATCCCACTCTTCAATAGCCAGCCTATGCTGATGGGCCATTCCCCCTCCTTCTTTGTTCCTCACTCTATTCCTAGTTCACTTGCATAGAGGGAAGAGTCGCAGACCACAGAAATATTCTTATTTTACGTGCCAGGGCCTCCAACATGGGAAGCGAATTTGATGAAGTAAAATGGTATTATACTGCCCTATACCAGTGCATCATGTAGGTGACGTATTAAAAAAAAGGTTTTTTATGTTTTTTAAAAAAAGGTTAAAAAAAGGGTTATTTATGGTTTTCCTAAATACTACCCACAGCACAATGTACTGTTCACTTATAATTTACAATTTAGTGTCATAGATAATTTACAGACTAACATGTCACCACTTAGGGAACTGAATACTTATTATTTGTTTAAGTCTGTGGAACTCACTTGTGTCACAGATTTGTCAGACTGTGAGCATGCAAGCTGCCTTGGGACAGGGCAGATGCACAGGTGTCATTGAGGGGCACAGCAAAAGGAAGGAATCCTTCCTCAGACAGGCACCCTTCCACCTTGGGTCTGGCTTTGCTCCCATATGCTATCAGGCTAGACAAAAAGCAGAAATAACATGCCTGGACAGTTGGTGTGAGGTACATGCCAACCCCTTACCCGTTTTCTTGGTCAGCAGGAGGGGTAATCAGCAACTACTGGCCCAGCCACCCCAACCTTGACGTATGTGGAGGTGATACCAAACTATGAGTATCCCCTGAGCAGGCATGTGGTCTGGGCTACAACCCAGCACATACCCAGTAGAAGAGTTCAAGAAGGCCCTTACTGCAGTCTATTGCATACAGTTCTGGTTATTCAGGAATAAGGTGGCAATATTATTGTAAATAATATTTTTTAAAAAAAGGTCAGAGAAGTGGGAGTTGAATGATTTTATCACTTTTTGTAATTTTCAGTGCATTTTAATGGTAACTACAATAAAAATACAGTTTTGTTTTATCTTTATTACTTTTTTTTCCCCAAGGAGAAATACAATCTCAGCATTTTGAGATTGAAATAAAGCTGAATTCCAGTAATGAATCACTGAATTATGACCCCATAGAAACAATGATTTTTGGAAGGACTGAGCAAAATCGCTGTCAGCAAGGAAATTACTTCATACAGATCTGCCGCTGACTTTTCAGTTTTCTGTCCCTCCTCCATACTTTTCCCCTTTTTCATCTCTTTTGAAAGGGCTACATGGAAAGCGTAGCTCATTGTTAAATGATCTGAGAAAACAGGCAGAAAAGAGAAAAGGGCAAGATAATTTTACTTGTATAGTTGAGCAGACAGAAAAACAATAACAAGGCAATCAATTGAGCAAACAGAGGCTGTGGCGGTAACACAAATGATTATGTACACACCATTCTCAAAATCTGAGATGCAAACAAGTTTTTAGGGGAGATATTAATCAAGACATTATTCTTATCAAATAGGTTTGCTTATAGAAGGACTTTTATCCGTGCCTATAAACCACTAAAATACTAAACAAAAATAGTAATCCTATTCCTCTATGCAAGATTTGTAAATCTTAGCAGAGCCCTTTTTCCCCGTCCAATTATAGTTTTACACTAGATCTTCCACTGCTCTGAATTACCGTGCTTCTATGGCATTCACGGTACTTTGTTGACGTACATTACCTGAAGTTTGGGTTCTTTGTACACAGTTTAGTGATGGTGAAGATATCAAAATAAAGTTTGGAGGCAAAGCCCTGTCTCTGTTCAAGATACGAACACAGCCTGGGAAATGCAAACTTTCTTGCATCACCTGAAGACATTAGGGGCCAGCAGCCAGCAGTAGGAGTGAGCATATAAAGATTATAGTGTATTCTTATTTGTAAAGGTATGTTTACAAGAACACACTCCAAGAGGCTATTTAATCTGTTTTCCATTCTGGTTTAGCCTTTAGCCTCTGAATTGGCAGGAATTTATCTTAATAAAAAAATGTTCAAATGTGTTTAAGTACCTTTCAGATCTGGTTTGTTCAGAGGATGTTCAATACACAGATCTGGTCAAATTTAGTAGCAGCTGATCACCTAATTCCTTTAGTGCCACCTGAAAACTGTATTGATTAGGAAATCTTCAAAAATAGTCTTTGTTATTGAATGCCTGTCATCCATAGGTTTAAAAATGAATTTACTCTTTCAAGGTTTGTCTCAATTCAGGAAACCATTTTAGTACAAACTGAAGACCCACTGAAGCTAGCAAATGTTAAGATCATGTTTAAAATTAAGAACACAGAATCACAGGAAAAAATGTGGCCAAAACTCAAAAAAATTCCATGCCTTTCTGCAAGGTAGGATTAATTATACCTAGATCTCCTCTGAAAAATATTTGTGCAATGTCTGCCCAAAGATCTGCCAATGATTTGATAACGTCTCCAAGCTCTATTCCAGAGCTTGTCTCTACTATTAGAATCTGTTCTCTAATGTATAACCATGATCATAATTTTTGTTATTTAAGCACATTGCCGCCTACCAGTGAAGAGGAGGTTCTTCCTTCCTAAGACAACTTTTTATGTACTGTAATATGGTCATCTCATTCTTTTTTTGCAATTATTTAAATTTATGCTTGTTTTCCTCATAGGTAAAGTCATATGGCCTTTGGTAATTCTCTGCTTTTCTCTCTTCGATGAGTTCTTATCCTCCTCAAAATTTTGTGCCTAAAGCAAAATGCAGTGCTCCAGTAGGGTGACTATCTGAGCTGAGTATATCAGAAGTGGATCACTTCAATATCTCAGAGTCTGTCATCTTGTTTTAATATTTTTCAGAATGGTGCTTGTCGTTTTGCAGCTGTATTGAATATCTATATGACTTGCCATTGGTTTATAATTTTAATTTTTTTTTTTGCATTTTATGTATCTCAGTATATACAGCTAAAAATTAAAGATTGATATATTTTCCTTACTGAATTCAGTGTCAATTTTGCCATTGTTTTCAGTGGAGCCTAGAATTTATTTCAAGACAGCCCAATAGAGAAGTTAATCATAAGAACATTACCTTGAAACTTGAGAAATTTTAAGCTCTTTTCTAATTCAAATTTTTTATTAGCAGCCATAAAATACCATACATATATATTTACTGCACTTTCTACTAAATGCTTGAGAATTATGTATATTAGTAACACATATGTACATTTCAAAAAAAGCTACTCATTTATATTTAGAAGCTAGATATTGTTATTCTAGATATACTTTCTAAGCTTTGAAAGTATTACAGATCTCAAAAGAAGTAGGAGTAGCCTCATTTCAATAGAAAAAAAAAGTGAAAGGGGGATTTAGAGGGCTGAGCACAAGAGCAGGAGTGTTTGTCCTTTAGTCTCAAGTCTATGATAAAAGCAGAGTTGTGAAGCACGGGAGAAGCAGTCTGCATGTTGGTAACACCCATGACAAAATACAAAGAAGGCAGCTGGCAAAGGTAAGCTTGTCAGAGATGGTCAGTAAAACCGTATCAATAATAGCAATTGCCAACTATGTTGAAAATAGCTCTGTAGCACATAATATCATATGCATTTCTCAGTCAAGAAAACTAACCTGGCAGGAAGGCTCAAGTGACTGAGGATCACAAAAATATTGACAAGTTATAATTGTTCAATCACATAGAAATGTGAAAGTGGCCCATTTCTAAAGTGGACTGTCAAGAAAGCATTTGCTCTAAAGCAGTTAAGATGTACTTGGTGATTCTCAAATTCTTTGAGATATCTTATTCTTCACAATGAAATATGCTTCCTTCATTTCAGTGAGACTGAGAATCAATAGGAACATACATCAAGTTATATATCCAGGAATTGATTGTGGTAATCTGTTTAATTCAAATTTAGGAAAGCATTATAAAGAGATGCATTTCACAACAAATGGTCTGACTTCCTGGCATCTATTAACACTTCTCAGTAAACAAGCTGTACAAATGGAAATAGCCTTATGGACATTTAAGGAGGATGCTCATACAACCTTTGAAATAAATAGAGCAAGTTTTCATCCAACACCTGAGTGTTAGAACTTGTGTTGTGTAATATTTGACCCAGCTTCCAGCCCATTAGCAGGGCTTATATTCAACCGTTAGCATACAAGATGCCTGCTCTTATAGTATGGCATCGTTTGCTTTCCATTACTGTGCTGAACCTACCACAGCTAATATGACCCATCTCCTCTGGGTAATGCCATGTTTAAGAATGTCATGGTTTAACTCCAGCTGGCAACTAAGCCCCACAGAGCCGCTCGCTCACTCCCCCCTGGTGGGATGGGGGAGAGAATTGGAAAGGTAAAAGTGAGAAAACTCATGTGTTGAGATAAAGACAGTTTAATAGGTAAAGCAAAAGCTGCGCATGCAAGCAAAGTGAAACAAGGAATTAATTCACTCCTTCCCATGGGCAGGCAGGTGTTCAGCCATCTCCAGGAAAGCAGGGCTCCATCACCCATGACGCCATATAGAATCATAGAATCATAGAATGCTTTGGGTTGGAAGGGACCTTTACAGGCCATCTAGTCCAAACCCCCTGCAAGAGCAGGGACATCTTTCACTAGATCGGGTTGCTCAGAGCCCCATCCAGCCTGACCTTGAATGTTTCCAGGGATGGGGCCTCCACTACCCCTCTGGGCAACCTGTTCCAGTGCTTCACCACCATCATTGTAAAAAATTTCTTTCTTAAATCCAGTCTAAATCTGCCCTCCCTTAGTTTAAAACCATTGCTCCTTGCCCTGTCACAACAGGCCTTGCTAAAAAGCCTATCCCTGTCTTTCCTATAGGCCCCTTTAAGTACTGGAAGGCTGCTATAAGGTCTCCCTGGAGCCTTCTCTTCTCCAGGCTGAACAACCCCAACTCTCTCAGCCTGTCCTCGTAGGAGAGGTGCTCCAGCCCTCGCATCATTTTTGTGGCCCTCCTCTGGACCCGCTCCAACAGCTCCATGTCCTCCCTGTGCTGAGGACCCCAGGGCTGGACGCAGCACTGCAGGTGGGGTCTCAGCAGAGCGGAGCAGAGGGGCAGAATCACCTCCCTCCACCTGCTGGCCACGCTGCTTTTGATGCAGTCCAGGACACGGTTGGCTTTCTGGGCTGCGAGCGCACATTGCCGGCTCATGTCCAGCTTTTCCTCCATCAGTACCCCCAAGTCCTTTTCCACAGGGCTGCTCTCGATCACATCATCCCCCAGCCTGTATTGAAACCGAGGATTGCCCCGACCCAGGTGTAGGACCCTGCACTTGGCCTTGTTGAACCTCGTGAAGTTCACACAGGCCCACTTCTCCAGCTTGTCCAGGTCCCTCTGGATGGCATCCCGTCCTTCTGGCATGTCAACTGCACCACTCAGCTTGGTGGTATGGAATGGAATGGAATGGAATGGAATGGAATATGGAATATCCCTTTGGTCACTTGGGGTCAGCTGTCCCAGCTGTGTCCCCTCCCAGCTTCTTGTGCCCCCCCAGCCTACTCGCTGGTGGGGTGGGGTGAGAAGCAGAAAAGGCCTTGACTCTGTGTAAGCACTGCTCAGCAGAAACCAAAACATCCCTGTGTTATCAACACTGTTTCCAACACAAATCCAAACCATAGCCCCATACTAACTACTATGGAAAAAATTAATTCAATCCCAGTCAAAACCAGCACAAAGAAGAAGGAGCTAATGAGCAATATTGTAATGTAGATTTTAGAGCAGTTGTGAGAAGAAAGAATCACAGATGCAGTTGAAAGCTTGTTTTACTTTTAAAGAATCACCTTTGATTCTTGAGCTTCTTAATATTTTCTCTCTTTTCTAAAGGCGTTTTATTCTGGAAAGCTCACCACACTCCCATTAGCAACATGTTCAGCCAAGAGCATCTGGGGAAATATATTTGTTGTATTAAAAAAACATATAAATATTCCCACATTTGCTTTGTGGGGGATAACACATAGCAGCTGTATTGTAAAACCTCATGCTTTGCAGAACACAGTCCATCAGAAGAGACATGTGTTTTGGTTCATCTGAGAGAGAGATGGCTATAAATCACCAGGTGGTAATAGGAATTGTCTGGGAAAGCTGTGCTCAGCAGCAGAGGGACGGAGGCGCAGAGGAGAGCTCAGTGGGAGAGCGGCTTCCCTGCCCGCCTGTCGCTCCGCCGTGGCTCCAGCACTGTCACTCCTTCCCTGTGCCCCTACTGCCATCCGCTCCCTATTTCAATTTCCTGCCCGAGGCAGGACAGCTTCCCCCTGCCCTTGGCACGGCTCCCACCTCCTCAAGCAGAGATGCCTTTGCCTCATTTCACCAGCTTTTGCCTCATTTCACCCGCCTTTGCCTCAAGCAGAAGAGCTCCCCATCCCCTTCCTACCACCGGAGTGGGCTGTGGAGTTACTTTATTTACTGACACCCCATTAGAGAGCTGCCTGCCTGTTAATAGGTGTGATCTCATCAGCAGAGTACATCCGAAAACCCTTGCTGCTTTTCCGTCAGGGACATGCAATGCTCAACATAGGTGAGAACGAGTACCTCGGTATCATAAAATGATTTCCTAATGGAGGTTCAAACCCTGAAGGTGGTGAGAAGCGTAAGTGGTTAGTGTGTGACACTGGATCTGATTGTATATCTGCTTTATATTAATGGAGGTGGAAAGCTGCTAAGAGAGCTGTGATTAGCTCCCAGCAGGGTAAATGTAGGTACCTTCCAAACTCCACTGGGATAATTCAGCTGCTTTGACAAGTCCCAAGATTTCTAGAAAATTAAGGTTTTTTGTAGCCACATGCTGATTTCTTCCTCTTTTATTTGGCGTAGAAAGGCAAAGCTGGTTTAGAATATTTATTTTTTTTTTCCACAGGTAGAAATCTTGTCTATCTAATCAGTCAATGGCATCTAGCCTTGCAAAATGTTTCACTTGTTCGTGTTTCTTACAAAAGTTTGTTTCTGAACAAATACCCTGTTGTCCAGACTATTTTGTCTTATATTCATGACAAAGAGCCAAATTTTGGCCCAAGAATCCTGATGTTGTGGTGTTTTTTAAGATAAAGCATTGAGTCTTAGGTGTTTTTAGAAATACCAGACTCCTGCAGTAAAAGTACAGAGTAATAAGGATCATTTGATGTTTGCTTTGAGGTACTGAAATTTAATTAAAACAGAGGTGGGGTAAAAGGGTAGTACTGATGTGATTACTTTTATGCCTCTCCATTTTATTTAAGAAGATATCTGTGTTTCAGGCATACTCTTTTGGAGTTACACTGTGGGTTGTGAAAGACTATATTTCCATACAATCCCTGAGATAATTCCATTGGATTTGCCACAAGTACTTGCAGATAAGGCCCTGCATGGTGCAGCAATGAAGTACTAGAGGCACTGGAAGCAAGCAGATGCAACTGGAGATGCTATCACAGATCCTTTCATCTTGCTGCTGGCTTGCATTTTGGACCCCAAAGAAGATTTCTGTGAGCCTGACAGACGGGACAGGCTTTTGTATGCTATATTATTTGGAAGTGATGTTGCAGGATGATTTCTGCAGAGGTCAGCTGTTGAGCCTGGGATCAAGGTGAGTCCCTTACTGAGGAACACAAGGCACTGCTGCGTCCGGCTGCATCTCAGACTCCTCCAGGAGTAGAAAAAGAAAGTAGCAGTTTAAAGGTACTGATTCCAGACCTTTTGTGTGAGAAGAGCCACTTGAGACTAGTAAAGATTACAGCCAAGTGTATGATATCTGCCGGAGTGTGAAAAGCCTGGAATTAGCGAAGGCAATTACTCACCAAGCAGCACCCGCAGCTCAGGGAAGGGAGGCTGCTCCTGCAGTGCCACACAGTGATAACCTCCAAGAGAGCCGGTGGGCAAACAAAACACTCGTCACTTCTCCTCGGCGTTTGGTGGAAACAGGGCTTCCTTTCCCTGAGTGGGTGCAAGGGGGCACGGATGGGCAGTTCACTCTTTAATTCTCTTACCAGAGATGAGAGATACCCTGACATGGCTTCCATTCCTTGGCTCATTCAAGGAGAGCAAAGAGAAGAGGGGTATAGTTTTCACCCCTTCCTCAGGCCTTTTATTTAGAAGAAGCACTGCAAGAAATAGGACCAGGTTTTTAAGCCCATCATCCCATCTGGTACTGGAATAACAGGGTCATACAGATGTACTGTATTGTGTCTTTCTTGTGGGAAAAACAGAGAAGACTATTGAAAAAATCAAGATTGTGATATATAAAGATTGTAGGTTTTTCTCATAGGCAGCTCTTGTTGCACTTTTACTATGGTCATTTTTAAATGGGAAGCATGCAACAAATTGGTGGCCCCTTTTTGTAAAATGTTATGAAGCTTAGAACATGGTTAGCTTTATAGATAGTGCATGCAACCTAGTTAGTGAAGGGAAATTAATCTATACTAGATGACAAGCATCCTTCTATTAATCTGCATTGGAGAGGATAGAAAGGTATACTTGGCTGGACAGAAATAACAGAGGTATAACCAGTCTGGTGACTTCAACAGGTTACCCCACAAGGTCATCAGCACAATCCTTTTATTTATTCAGTATTAGTCACTGGCTAAGGGCCATGGCAGCAACAGCACTGTAAAAGCACAACAAGCCTGTCCACACCTGAAAGTTTACAATCCAGGGAGGTTGCCATCTCCCTCAGACCTGTGTTTCCTTCACTAGTCCTCATTGTGTTAAACGTGCTCCCAAGTACCAAAACACTGACATCTCAGGGAGCCACAGCCCAGCTATTCCCAACAGTCCTTGCAGGTTGCTGCGGCTGGGTCCAGCAGCCGGGGGGTCTGGACCTGCTTAGGTCTCCACTTCTGGGAGTGGGTGTTCGCTGTAATGGCTGCAATAGGAATGAACACTGTTTCCAAGGGATGCTTCTGTCTGGCACACAGAGCGAAATCTTTGGTGGTGAGGTCATTATTATGTGTGCAAACATGGCACAGAAAGTAGATCAGCTTCCTCCCAGGTCTGATCAGCAGCCATCAATACTGCTAATGTTTCTGCGGTCGTTACACCGGTGCCCAGACCTCTTTGCTATGCACAAGCGCCTCGAGTGAGATCTCTATCTTTACTCACCACAGACTCAGCTTTTCACCACCTCTATGAATAATGGTTTTGCATCTCACCAAATATATTTTATATCCACAGGTGGAAAGGCAAAAAGGACAGAACAACTCTATTTACTTTGTCCCCTGCCTCCAAACCTAACCACAGAAAACAACTATTTACAGAAAAATAAGCCAGTAAAGAGCAAGGGATAATCCAGGAAAATTATTTGGCTTTCAATTCACAATTCAAACCTAACCTATACAGAGGTTATTAAACTAACATATGCAGAAGCTATTAACATATTGCAAACATTGGGTGGCTGCTAAGAATGAGCTGATGCTCTCAGTGTGACCACAGAACAAATCTATATCCAGAACCGGCTATTGAAGATGGGCACTTGCTTCCAGTTCAGGTTAGACTCTCATACATCCTAATCATCAAGGATTTTGTACACATCTCAGAAGATTTTTACAGGCATGGACACCACGTTCAGGAGGGAGTGGATTTACTATTCCACTGATATTGCTTATTGGCATATCCTGCCTCAGTGGTAAATGTGAGGCAGCTTTCTCTCACTTTCACTTTGGGATAAGCTGCCTCTCAGTTATCTTATGGTAAACACAAGCAGTTACCACAGTGGAGCTGACATGTTACAAATCAATATTTTACTTTATGCAGTGGTATCTTATTCTTGTGCTCATAACCAAAATGATGTACCTGCCATCTTTCATGTGTGGTTCTCCCTTTCCCTTGCAAGTGACTTCAGCTTCAGCAGACACACCGTTACTTTAATGACATATTCTAAGGATATATTTAGCTTTTGTCATAGGGGGCTCTGATTTTTGTTTGTTTACATGGTGCATCTCCCTCTGGAGTTGAGATGATTTATACGTTGGCATAGAAAGGAGGGGCTAGACTGTTCTTTCTGTAGAGCCAGCATCAGAGCAGCACTGGTGCTAGGCTTGTTATGTGAATACATACAGATATCCAATTTCTGATGCTGCCAGTTAGAGACTTTTTACAAGTTCAAAACTCACAGAAATGCCAACAGAAAAAAACAGATGGAGGGTCAGAGCTGGATGCATCAACATACAGCTGGAAGCCAAGTGGGCAGGAGACCTGGCTATAGTCATGCTCAGAGACTTGTGGTCATTTGGAGTAGAGGATAGTGGAGGTTTTCTAGCTCCCCAGAATTTAATAATTTCAGATGAATGATGATACAACTCTTGTATGTCTTGAATATACTTTTTCTTTCATGGAATACACATCATATTTAATTGAATATACAAAAGTGAATATACATTTTTCTACAAAAAATACCTTTGCACTTGAATAATATTGGTAACATGAGTTTCTTAAGACTCTCTCTTGGAATACAGTGGGAATTTAGGTCCAGCCATTAGTCAGTCAGAAAAGATCAGAGACTGCAAGTGAAAAATCTTATAGCTGTAACAGTCTCCTCACCAAATGATGAACATGTAGCACTATTTTTTCAGATTTTAAATTTAAAAAAAAAAAGTTTGGGAGATGAAAAAGGAAAGATTGTCAGAGCAGTATGAAGTTAGGTTTGCTGTCTATCCTGTTTATTTTATGAGAAAATATGAATATTTTAAGGCAAGGTATAAACAATAGCCTACTGTAATAAAACATAAAATAATTTGCACTGACGAAGTAAAAAAAAGTCAGTAAACTAAACCTTTAAAAACAAAACAAGAATTTTGATATAAGACTGCATAAAGCATACTTTTGTATGGTATGTGGTTAAGTGTAGCTGTGGAGGCAATCTGAACTTTAATAACTAAAAATAAAGTGTTAGCTCATGAAGAACAATGAATAATGAAGTAAAAATTCCAAAAGAGCTGCAAATGTATGTCTCTCATTCTTTACATTATCTATTCTTCTGAGGCAAGCCAGGAAATGACAGATCTGTCTTAGAGAAGAAAGGTAAACAGAAAAAGAGGAGTAGGAGCATTAAACAGTGAAGCCCTTAGGAGTGATAGAGCTTCACAGAAAGGAGACTGGGGAGCAGTTGCAAGTACTCTTGGGGAAGGAGTGATGCTGAACTTGGAAACCTGAAGCTAATCCATCTGGAGAAAAATTAAGCTGACACACATGTATGCAATGGGAAGGAAAAAACCTCTGGTGCAGTAATGCTGAAAGCAAAAGAGGATGTACAGGGAAGTATTTGCAATGCAATATAGCTTAAAAAGAAAAGGCTAGTAGAACATGCAGCTGGGTGGAGGGGAAAGGGGGTATGTGAGTACATATATCAGGTGCTGGGAAGCAGCAGTTCTCTTCACATATGATTCTGTTGGCTCTAGAGCTTGTTGGTTACACATGGTTAAAATGACTCCAGAGGTAAGAGGGACTGATTTATACAAAAAGTTAAAAAAAAAAAGAAAAAATTTTCACCTTGACTGAAGAAAGGGCTCATCAGAGGTACCAAAGAGCAATTAATTGACAGTTAAAAACATCAAGGGAAAGAATTGATTATTATTTTATATTAACCAATAAAATAATTTTGTAGTGACAAGCAGAATGAATATTCTGATAATGTGATGTGTTCAAAGGGAGAAGAGTAAACCAATCCTTGTGTGGAACATGGAAAAGGAGAGTGAGAAAGCAAAGTAATAATAAAGGAACAATACTGAAAAAAATGTTGTCTAAAGCTGTGCTTTAGACAAGAAGATCTGTGTGAGACGTGTTGAATGCTCAGGCTTTAAAGGATAAAGCTCTAATCAGTGGCCTAGATCTCTTCAGCCAGATACTTGTTGAATCAGAATAAATTTTGGGGGGAACCCAACAGGGATGGCAGCACGGAACCAAGTTCACCCTCCATTGGTGAAAGAAGGGACCTCAGGAGAGGCGAGTGTGCTGGTTTTGGCTGGGATAGGCTGTTTTGGCTGTTAATTTTCTTTACAGTAGCTAGTATGAGGCTATGTTTTGGATTTGCACTGAAAACAGTGCTGATAATACAGAGATGTTTTAGTTGTTGCTAAGGAGTGCTTATACTAAGTCAAGGACTTTTCAGCTTCCCATGCTCTGCCAGGTGCACAAGAAGTTGGGAGGGGACACAGCTGGGACAGCTGACCCCAACTGGCCAAAGGGCTATTCCATACCATATGGCATCATGCTCAGCATGTAAAGCTGGGGGAAGAAGAAGGAAGGGGGGGACATTCGGAGTGATGGCGTTTGTCTTCCCAAGTAACTGTTAGGTGTGATGAAGCCCTGCTTTCCTGGAGATGGCTGAACACCTGCCTGCCCATGGGAAGCAGTGAATGAATTCCTTGTTTTGCTTTGCTTGCATGCGCAGCTTTTGCTTTCCCTATTAAACTGTCTTTATCTCAACCCTCGAGTTTTCTCACTTTTACCCTTCCGATTCTCTCCCCCATCCCACCGGGGGGGAGTGAGCGACCGGCTTTGTGGGGCTTAGTTGCCGGCTGGGGTTAAACCACGACAGCAAGGTAGGTGGCAAGGGTGGCTGTCCTACTGTGGTTCCTGCCTTGTGTTCCTCCTCAGCCAGGCCTTAACTTCATATATTTAGAGTGCAGAGCTGTCACCCCTCTTCTGCCGTGCAATCCCACGTTTCAGAAATACCCCCTCAGCCTCACCCTCTGGCTGTAACCAGCATCTCGTCTTGCAGAGCAGGAGACCCTGCACTTGGGATGGGGATGTGATGTCTGGTGGGGGCTATGTGCTCAGAGCGTCACTCCCCAGCTGCTGCACCTGAGTATGGTCCCTGCAGCATCTCCCGATTTGACAAGCCAAAGCATCCCCTGTCGTGGGACCTAAGGAGGCTCTTGGTTGTTGGAAAATAAGGTGACTGAGAGGCATGTAGCTAAGCTGGGAAAACACTCATGTGGTCAGTGTGAATCCTTTCTGGCTAATAACATATAGCTTCATAAATGACCTCCTCACCTGCAGACAGGAGGGAAAACAAACACACATTTGTCAAAAGAGCTTAATGGCTCCTTCTGTTTCCATAGTATTTCAGAGTTTCATTTGCGGTCAGGCAATGAAACACAGCCCACAGGAAACAACTTTATTTCCCTTTTTTTGAAAGGTCCTGTACACCTCAGGGGGACAGTGATAGTGGGAGCAGAGATGAGGAGAGAGCAGGGCACGGGGGGAGCCCGGGCTGCCCCACGGGCAAAGCTGAGCCGGCACCAGGACCGTGGCCGCCTGCCTTTGCTTTCGAGTGACTCCGTAGGAGAAAAAGAAGTAGGAGGGTTCCACCTGCCGGACAAACAATTAAGCCAATTGCTCCTGAAAAAGGGATGGGGAAGGTTTCCATCTGCGATTCTGTGTTTTTACCTGTGCGGGGCAGAGAGAGACTAGCAGCTCAGGTCTAACTGCTTTGCTATCCGTACCCAACAACAGTCATGGTTGGGTATAAGAACTGTAATGTCTTCTCTTGCAATGATTTTTCTCTTGGGATTAGTAGATCAGAGTTTTCCAGATTTCCTAATTAGCTACAGACTTAAAAGCAATCAGCTCAGATCTATTTACAGGCAAAAAACCAAACTGTCCTGTCTATTCTACTGCTGGTTGCTGAAATAAGTAATATAACTCTTCAGGAGTCCTCTCCCTTGTGACTGATAGGTGCTGAGAGTGGCAGGGCACGACGTTCATTACCTAATAGGAGGCTTTCTTTTTTCTTGTGAGTCAGAGCTAACCCAATGCCTCAGCATGGAAAACTGAGTCACAGTGTTTATTATTCCAGTATCACAGAAAACAGAAACTTGTCACTTTTAGAAGCTGAAATTTGAAACACAGATAATAAATGACTGCTTTTCTGTCCCCTTTCAAGTCTTATCCAAAATACCACTACAGCTGGTTGAACTTCTTGCAGACCCCACCTGATCTGACTCACAACCTTGTCTGTTCACACAGTTTGGGAACCCAAAGAGCACCATTTTGCCTCTTCATGATTTTATCTCAAGTTGTGTCCTTTGTCTGTAGACATCCTGGGGCAGGTGCTGCCTCATACTGGGGATCTGAGAGATTCCAAGCCCTACCACAACTCCCGGAAAACCACTTGCAGGAATTTGCCACCATGCTGGGATTCTCCTGGAAGAAAGAGGAGCTAAGTATATAGATATACAAAACTCTATCTATATACATGTTATGTGCACATAATATACGTAACATGTAGTATTGCAGTTAGTAACATTATTTCCACTGATTTTTCACCCAGTTTCTTGCCTCCTCTGGGATATCGAATTGGATGTAGGGTAGAAGATACTTGAAAATGGTGTACAGACTGCTAGAAAGTCATTGATTTCCTTTTTCTCTCTACAATGTACATTCTCACAGCACACCCTGCAGCAGAGCAAACCAGTAACACCAATCAGTGAGCATGTTTCTAGCAAACCTTGTGCATGTCAGGAATACACAAAGCAGAGAGGAACAGTAAAAAAAAAAAAAAAAAGAGAGAAAAAGAAAAAGATCACTAATGCTGGCAGATTCTGCTTCTATATGTCTTCTGCTTCTATAATGTCTTCTGCTTCTATAATGCCATAACAGTACCAGAAAAAAAAGCCAGAGAGATCTGTGGAATGCAAATCTCCAGAAGTCAAGGATGCCTGCAGTTATAGTACGTAAACACTATCTAGTTTTGTGGTAGAACTGATTAGAAGCACCACTTGTCCTCGAGAGAGCCAGCTAACATATTTTAAAACCAATCTGTAGCTGAATAAATGTACAATTGAAAAGGCTTGTCAAATCTCCAGGCTTAAATGGATTCTTGTTACAGGTTAACCATGATGTAAAGGTAGCATTAGTCTTCCCTCATCACCCTCTTGGGACTCACTTTCTCACCTGCTATATATTAATCACACATTTGATCAGGGAGAGAGATACCACCTTGTGGAACTGGTTAAGTGTTCCCTCTTGATTTCAAATTTATGGTCTTAGAAAAACACTGCGCTTCCATAGGATGTAAAGATAAAACCAAATGCCCTCTGTGTAGGACTGTTGAAATGTGACTGACAGGCATGTTCATTAGAGTGAACAGCTGGCAACTCAGTGCATGGAGGAAGGACCAGTCCAAAATAGAGATCTGGACCTCGCAGCAGCTGGGGAGTTTGCAAGTTGGCTTCTTACTTTCCTGCTCCAGCAAGAACATTCATCAAATGCAAGAAGTCAGATTCTGCCTTTGGCTTTGCAGTAAGAAAAGAATATGGACCTGGAAATTATAATGAGTGTTTTATTGGTGGAGGTTGGAAAAGGTCTCATCTGCTGCACTTGCTGGTCAGATATGAAGCTTTAAATTAATTTTAAAGTAACCTTGGCCTTGAACCGGTAGGACTGCAGTAGGCTGTTTCAGGTGCTGCATGGCCATATACACATACTGTCTGCATTTTAAAGGGAAGGCATATGACTCACCTAATGTGAATTACTATTTTTGACATGCTGTTGCACCAGAAGATTGTGTCAGGAGGATGTAAATAATTACAGTGGCTGCCGGTCTCCGAACTGCTACTTTCTATAATACAAAATTAATTGAGATGCAGCTGACAGAGGGACCTGATCCAAACATCCTCCAAGATACTCTTTAAAGTGGAATAACCATATCCCATTTACTACTCAGACTTAATATAGGACTGACAACAGCTGCCTAGATGCTGTCGTCAGACTTTATGAATTCATTCATCTTCTTACGTTTTGTTAGGAGCACTAACTATGGAGTGAGTTTTCTTTTTTTCAAACACCTAGAGTTTTGCAATCGCCAGGAAAGGCTTAGTCACCCCTGCTTCTGTGAACCGAAAGATAAGGGTGCGAGAAGAACTACAGAGCAAAATCCATAGGCAAAAGTTTCGTGTGCCGTGCAGGTCCCGTTCCTTTGGAGGAAGAGTATGGCAGCCTCTGTAATGAGGCCAAAAAAAGAAAAAAGAAACCATCTGTGGCCCGCGGACGAGTTCCTGAAGCTGCAGCAAACGGGGGCAGGAGGTGGCAGCGCCCGCCCGCCCCGCGCGCTGCCCGCCCCGCGCGCGGCCCGCCCTGCGCCTGCGCGGCCGCCTCGCTAGAGGGCGGCAGAGGAGCGGCGTTGAGGGCGCGGCCCGGCCCCGCCGCGGCGGGCGCCTGGCGAGGCGAAGTTCGCCTTCCTCTGGCGTGAGCCCTGGAAAGGCTTTTCTTCTGCGGGAACGCTTCTTGTTAAGCGGCCTTCGAAATCCTCCCCTTCCCTTTCGCAAGGGCCCGAGGCCGATTAAAGAGACCCAGCGGTGGCTCTTACAGGAACGTTTGGGAGTCTCAGAAATACACAAAACGCAGTGCCGCTACGGATGGTGTATGAATCCGTGCGGTACGCTGGCAGCGTGCCAGATGCCGGGATAATTTCTCCCTTATTCCTGCTAGGGAATGGATGACTGGGCATTTGTACGGTGCCTGTGAAAGGAGAAAGTTTCTCTTCAGGCCAGGCAGGGAGCTGGCATCCGCAGCTCGCCTTTCCTTGTGTTGTTTTGCCAATGCCATCAATCTACACCACCCCTTATAAGAGCGAAAGGCAATCTGAGAACGGCGGAGTAGCTACCTTAAATCAAAATAAACCCACAATGACAGATGAAGCTCGCAGCACAAACCCCGCTTGTTCCAGCCACAGGGTAACAACCTTCTCTTCAGGCTGCCCTGCCCAAAGGGGTCCGGGCAAAGAAGGGCACGGGGATTTATGGAGGGGGGTCCTGGTTTCTGAATAACACTCCTGTTCAGGGAGTGGCAGCGTGGAGGGGTCCAGCACAGATGGCCGAGACAAGTGTTGATATGGAAAATCTGTTCCACCCTCCCTGGACGTGGAGGCAACACCCTGCTGGGAAGTGCTGTGGGCACCCCTGGGCAGGTCAGGGAAGGAGCAATAGTCCTGGGATGGCACCTGGGATGGAAAAGGGGGGGAGGTAAGAGGGAGGAGGAGGGAGAAATGAGGGGGGGCATAGTGCTCTTTGGGGAAGGGGGGAAAATGAGGTGACAAAACTGACCTACAAGGGGAATGAGCAATCAAGTGTGTCATTGCAGCCAGGAGCAGCGAAAGATTTATTTTTTCTTTTTTCTTTTTTTTTTTTTAAATTACAGAACAATCAGTATTTCATTCCATTTCGAAATGGAAAGCCGCTCCTTATTCATTAAAAATGTACGTTCCATAAAATATGGATCAGCAGCAGGCCCCTCTGGTGAACAGTGAGTTACAGTCCTCCCAATTTGAACTAAATTATTTGTGTTGGTTTTACGATCTGGAATGCTAAGTCCTGTGCTCCAGTGCTTCTTTCCAATGATTTTAAGCAGTTTTATTATAATACTTGCAGCTTTTTAATGTCTGAACAAAGTAATACATTCAGGGGTTATGAGAGGAAAAAGGGAAAGGAGACCAGAAAAGCACAGCTTATAATGGAAAATAATAATAAAAAAGTCGTAAAGCACTCCTGTGTAGGGGAAGGGGGAGAAGGAAGTGGGATTTAGTAATGGAACCTCAAAGTATAATCTCTTCAAATTTTTAAATGCTTCATACGGAATCATTTGACTTGAATCTGAACCTACAGTTATAATTACAGGTCAGCTCCGGAACATGAAGGGCCTTGTTGCCTTGCACAGATACAGACAATTTTGCCTAAGGACCCTCCTTTCAAACCCGGTTTCAGTTCAGCACAGTTTTGTATTGAAACTCAACCGATCTTACATGACATACATCATTAGAAAGGACATCAGAAGAACATGAAGAAATGGTATGTTTTGTCACTACACAACAGAATCAAGCCCAGTCTTGCCTTGATCTCAGATTTGGACTTACAATGCTTTTGCTATAAGTTTGCTCAAAACCAAAACTTGTAAAGCTCTTGGGCTGTCCTGAATTGAAAGCAATTATAACCTCAGAATCTTAAATTAGAACCAGGATGCAAAATGTACATTTATATTTCTTTCTAAATAGTTTTGTTATATAGGAGTGTGCAAATTTGCTATTTCTTCATTGTAGGGGTTCTGGGAAAGAAATCTCACTTTTACTCTCTACCTAAAATGTGTAGTTTTTCTTTTCTTTTTCCTGCAAAAATTTAAAACATGTTGAAAAGAACTCCTTCTCTTCTGATTAATGAAGGCATAAGCTTGAAATCCATCTGAAGATTAAGGGCACTGTCTTCTCTACGGAGTCACACTAAATTGAATGTTATTTATAATTTATAGGAATGCTGAGTAGGAGGAGATTCCTGCAATATATAAGCTTTCATCCATTAATTTAATGAATATAAGTATTCCCTAAATCTTATACATAATTCTTGCCATGCTGAAAGAGTATTCTGTACAGATTTTTCAGAGTATTACCATTAAACCTCCTTAAACGTCTCTCAACTTACTTTATTTGAGATGCACTGAAAATTACCTCATTCTTCTGGGTACCATGTTAGTACACACTTTGTAGGTTCCTACCACACGTATTCATAAATATTGTAGTGCAAAATATACATTATACAGAATTATTCACCAACCAGATGTAAACGCCTTTACTCCTAAGGCCTGAGCTGTGTCCTACTGAGCACCCCTTCTCCAGCTGAAAATTGATGAAATGTCTTTGAACTCTAGAGCTGGTCACCAGTGTCTGATGCAGCTCCCACTGAAGTCAGTGTGGGCGTCTCTGTTGACTTCAGGGAGAGCTGGTTTTGCTCTTCGAAGCAAATACTACATCTCCTACTGAAGGAGAGCACCCGCTGGGCACCTGTCAGAGCTATTCCTGAGCAACAACACCAGGCTCAGACCCATTTCCATTCCACCACCTTGATTTGACTTTGATGTATATATTTTCATATTATGACATGAGGATATAATACATCCTGAAGAGACAGATTCTCAGCTGGTGGAAGTCAGCATAACAGTGACGAACCTATTAACAAACCTGTCTCCAAAATTCAGGGCCAAAAGCTGCCTATTTCAATAAGCACAGTATAATTCAAAACCTCTGGCAGATCCCTGAATATGTTAAAGACAGCAAAACTTTTATTAGACTCTTCCTTTTGAATGTCACAGATATCTGAGAACAAACCTGTTTCATAATTTTGTTGTAAATTGTAAGTCCAATCATTACTATGTGCTCTCCAACACACAGTTAAAACTTTGTCTTCTAATATTTGGGCCATTGACTCTGTGACCATTAGAGTTTCATAGACGTAATACTCTTAGTATAAACCAGTTATTATAAACAATGTGCTTTCAATAGGCAAAACCACTAGTCCATCAACAAGACTAATTATGGTTTAAACTTTGCTCCATTCACAGGAATCTGTAAGTTCCCTCTTCACAATAACACCTTTTACATAGTATTCCTAATTTTTACTGCACAGATGCCTGTTGCTGTCTCTTTGAAATGCTTCTCATTTACACATTTAATCTCCTTTTCAAAGTTTTAACACTTGGCTGTGTATACATTCACAGCTGTGACAAATTTCACCTCTAAGTCTTAGAGCTTTTTTTTCCCACCAACATTTCACAGAAATCTATATGGTTGTCCTTAATTTGAAGGAGTACAGAAGAAGCAGCTTATGAAATCCAGATATTTCCCCACAATTCTGCAACCCACAACAGACAGCTAGGTGATTACAGTTGGGACCTATTCCAAGTAGAGGCACAGAGACAGAAATTTTAGTGGTAGCTTCCTTCCAGCACACTGAAAGTTACTGGGGCTGAACTTCGTACTTCTGAAGGTGGGGAAGTGAATTTTCTACCATTTTTCCTACTTTTCCCACTGGGGGAAAAGAGTGGCTGCACATCGGCAGTGTGTGCAATGATCAGCTGCTGAATACAGAGTTTGGAAAGGGCAGAGCCTGTGAATCCGTTCCTTATGGTGACTGGGGGGTATGTAATTAGTACATCACTCTGACAGAAAATACTCCTTGCTCCTCATACACATTTGAGAGGTAGCAAGCCCAGTAAGAGCGGCCACAGGCTTTTGCTAACACTGCCTAATGCTGCCAGGCCCCTTTCCTGTCCTGCTAGGCTTGTTTTCAGCATGCTGTGGGAGTTTGCTCTCTGAACCAGAGTTTGGCACCAGGTGTCCCTGGGTCTGACGTGCGGTTTAAGTGTGGGATAACAGCAAATGACTTGAAAGTTGGGGCACAGGTTGTAAATGGTGGCTGCACAGCTATGAACAACTCTGTGATGGGCAATTACTGGCTGTTGAAGAGCAGCCTTGAGAGCTGAGAAGAAATTGCTGTATATCAAAGTATATAAGTATAACAAAGAAGAGAAGCAATGGCAAAGCATGGAAACACTCCAGCTGATCAGCTGGGTGCCATCCCTGCCACAGCCTGGGAAAATCACACCCTCCAGTGTCATGCAGTGCTTTTCCCGGAGTGAAGGCCAAACCATCCAGAAATGCAAACATCTTGCAAAAGCTCCAGGTCCTGCATTTGGGAAGAGGGGTGGGATTGCTGCCTGCTCCCCCTGTATGTCACTGAACTCAGCAGGAACCACATGCTGCAGAGCAAACAGGTGGAGGTGTTTGTGAGTCTGCCCAAATTGCATATAAAGGATTAACATGAAATAATTACAGATCCAGAGGAAGGCTTAGGATTTTGCTACTACACACTGCTGCTCAAGCACTTATATGAGACTAACTGGTGGGTGGATGACAATGTATTCAAATGGAATTTACTATTTATAATACCTATATAACTGTCTTGTCAGGACTTTAATGGTAGAAAATTGAGACTGAGGTATGAGCAAACAGGAAAAAAGTGAAGTTTATGACTGAAAAGCAATTGCATTAAAAAATGGAGGAAAGAACAGCTGTGATGAAAAAATCTAAACAGATCTTTTGACAGACAACTGAATCCAGTATATGCAACTATTCTATGTATGTTGACTATACTTAAAACCCCTCCAAGTTATAAACAGTTGCTAGAATAGATGTGGTTATTCTATGGAGAAATTAACTGTAGGGCTGGGCACCTGAGACATGCAAAACAGATCCAGGCTAAATTGTCTGAAATCCAGGTGGTGAAGGGTCAGGTCCCAGCCCATTCCTCCTGTAGATTTGGCCCTATACTTCACACCTTTCATTGTTTGCTGCTTGGGGAAGGAAATTAAGCTGGGATGTTTTGGGGAGATCTACTGATCTACTTAACACCAGAACAGAGCACCTGTGCCCTTTGGTTCAGAGCCTGCCCAGCCTAAATCTCCTAAGGGAGAGCTAGACTCACTCAGCTATATAGACAGTTATACATGCAGTTTGTTGGGGCTACTCAGTTTTTATCCGATTGTCTAAAAAGGTGGGAACCCAGATGAGCCAGGTCCATACTGTGGTTCAGAATTAAACTAGACTCTGGACCCATTTCCTGGACTTTCCTCATCTGCCTCCTGGTTTTGGTGAATAATTTAACCAAAATTTTTGGCTTGTCCTAATGCCAACACATACACAGCATTGACATCCTCCAGTAATTGGATCATACCTGTCTTGGTGAAGTAAAGCATCAGGACTGTTGGTATAAGAAAGGCAATAACAAATTGCTCCTAGTCTGAAACGTGGAACAAGCATCTGCAACAGTAGATACCCTGACAGTGTGGCTACCTTAAGAAGTGAAGATGCTTGGAAAAACAAAGCCACACTAGCAAAAATGCACAGCAGCATCTTTAGCAAATAAGTATGTGCTGAAGTCAGTGGGAGCAGCAGGAGAGCAGCACCTCTAGAAAAAAAAAAGAAATTGCTCCATATGTTTTGAATTGGAAGCCAGTACATAAAAGAGTGGAATGTGAATCTTCCTAATGCTTAAAGAATACAGAAAGAGTGGTGCTTACTAATTATCTTTTAAATTGGCTAATATGTCACCTGATGAGTATGTGCCTCTGCTGGGCCATCTGGGAGTTTAGTAGCTGCATGAGGCATTAGGTTACATTACAAAACATGTAGGAATTCATTATCTGGGGCAATTCTCTTTCAGCCATCAAGCTATTCCTCCTACTTGGAGCCAATGAGTTTACTTTCACATGAAACCTACTCTGTATTCACTCCCTAAAATAAGTGCTAATTAGCTAAAGATAACAGTCAAATAAACCACTTTAATTGGGAAACAGAAATTGGCAGTTAAACATAAAAGTGTGTATGTAAATATGCTGATTATCTTCAGAGTTTGATAAATTATTTGTTTTCTCTGCAGAATGCAGGTATTTCTTCCTAAACCGTGAGAACACTGCTATCATCTCAGTGCCTTAATTATATAAATTAAAAAGAGGTCCAAGATAATTAAATTGACACCTTTTTGTCTATCTAGGAGATGCTGGTCTGTCTTTTGCCTTGGTAATACACTCCTTTAACTACCTCTACTTAAAAAATGAAAAACATTCAACCTTTCATTCATTCTTCATGTTGGGAGTGAAAAGTAAAATTTCACAGAGCAAATTAAAAAGTGTGAGAAACATTGACATGACTTTATTGAAAGTCTCCATTCTTAGTTTCTTGCTTTGAACTTTATGTTGTACCTTGTGCCTTTCAAATCCTGATACACTTGTTTAAACAGAGCTTTGTGATCACATTAAGCTGCGAGCTGCAGAATTATTCAAACAAACAACATCAATAATTTTGTGTCAAAATCTTCAGGACAATCTATATGTTCTTGTGCAATGTCCCAGTTCTGGGATCATTCTCTAATGGAAAAAACATTCTATCAGACCATTTTCAACCACCTCTACTCTCTAATCTTACAAGGTCATTCACTGTGAAGCAGCAAGGTCATAGGGTAATTATCCTCTCTAGACACCTTGGTTTTATTAGCATGAGTGTAGTTATTACTGAGATGCTCTTCTCCATTCTGTGACAGAATTAATATATATAAATACGACAGTAGGTTACATCTACTTGGACTGAGCTTAATCTGCTGCGGGGCCTGATTTTTGAGGTCCTTGAGCATGCATTAAATTTAAAATAGCACAGAATTGTCACAGCTGAGCAGGTGTTTTGCTGTTTGCAGGACTGATGCCATTCACAAAGCTAGTGGGGCTGCATATTTGTGAAACCAGGATGGGATCAGCATGGAGCCTGTAGGTTTCCTGATGGTTCCAAAGGTTACCTCAAACTGTGTTGTTCAAAAC
This sequence comes from Mycteria americana, assembly GCF_035582795.1. Classification (NCBI taxonomy): domain Eukaryota; kingdom Metazoa; phylum Chordata; class Aves; order Ciconiiformes; family Ciconiidae; genus Mycteria; species Mycteria americana. The sequence continues at coordinate 153,710,628 of NC_134365.1, read as the reverse complement.
ATGAAATTTGTTTAACTGCGTATTTTGAAAGGGGAAATCCAAAGCAGATACTGGGACCAATGATGTAAATTCATCACAGAGTAAGTTTTATCTTAAACCATGCCTGTGAGCTTAGGGCCAGACGATTATCAAGGCTACTTTAATTTGAGTGAATGTCTAGTGACCTCATGTCTGTCTTGCAATAACCTGGAAGACTGTAGAGATATCATAGGACCTCTATATCCCCTATTTGGGATAGACTTTGGCCTGTTCAAGAACTTTGTTGGAAGAGTCCCACAGGATATGGCCCTGGAGAGAAGAGGGATCCGGGAGAGCTGGATGATTTTCAAGGATCATCTCCTCAGTCTCAAACATGGTCCATCCTGAAATGAGGAAGTCAAGTAAAGGTGGCAGGAGGCCTGCTAGGTAAACAAGGAGATCCTGACAAAACTTAGACATAAAACCACAGTGTACCACAGGTGGAAACAGGGACAGGAAACCCAGGAGGAATATAGAGACACTGTCTGAACGGGATGGGGGCTGCCTTTGGTTACACCAGCTCTGAGCTGGTCGTGAGCCCCTGCAGCCAAACCCCCAGGAGGGGAGATGCTCCCAGGGTCCTTACACAGGGATGGGATTTGGAAAGCCAAAGCCCATCTGGAGTTGAATCTGTCCATGACAGGTCACAAGAAGGACTCCAAGCATCAGGTTATATATATCAAGCATCAGGTTAGAGAACATGTCCTGTTCAGCTAGAGATTATTATTTTTGCATATGCCTAATAAAAGGAAATGGTCATATGAATATGAAAAAAGGAAAGAAGAAACACTTTTCTTGCCCTTCCTGTTCTCTCCTCTTATTCCTTGTCTTTCACTTCTTCCCTCTCTATGCTTAACAGCTGAGGCACACACCTGATTTGGGGAAACCTACATTCATGCCTGCTTTCACCTGTGCAAGGAAAACAGCAGACTCTAGTCTTCCTCCTTTCTACAAAATGTTACCCGAGATAATTATGTTACCTTGAGATATTTTTGCCAGAATACCAGTTGCTTAAGAGGTTAAAAATACTTGGAAAGCTACATACCCTGCAGCGTATGTTCTGTGGTGAGGAAGCACTGCTGGAATGAATGCGGCTGTATTTTCAACTGGGTAAACTGTTTTCCATAGACTTGCACCATTATCTGGGGTCTGCACTCCTGTTTCCAATTATGGCTCCTTATTTTTCTCATTCCAGTGAGGGAAATGTGTTCCCAACATCAATATCACAACCAGAGTTGACTGAAAAGTTCCAAAATCTAGGGTCAACAACAAAAAAGAGAGAGAAAAAAAAAAGAAAAATAAGAGGAATAGATTAAAAATGAATCTTCTGGTTTTGAGCCAGCTAGAGAACTGATAAACACAATAGGGAGATAATGTTTTAACAGACAATGTTTTTCAGCTCATTCTACTCTGGACATCAATGACTAAGTAAGGTACAACAGATATCAATTGTTCACAGCCATTAACATATTGACCCCTTTTGCCTTGCAGAGAAGGTATGAAGAAACCCGTGATTGCAGCAGCAGGGTTCCTGCAGTCTGTAGCCCCAATCAAGAGAGAGGCCAACAAGATGTTATTGCTAGTACTAATGTGCAAAATTCCTACTGGCAGAATTAATTGGACTATCAACTGATTTATCAACTCCATCTGCTACCTGTTCCTATTTCAAATTGTAGCACCTCTGCACCAAGAAATCCCCAGCTTTTCTTCACGCAAAGACACCTGCAACAAGGAGAAACTCTCCCAAACGTTGGAGGTCTGGACAAGACTGCAAACACTACTACATCCTTGCACAAAGTGTGGCCAGCTCACGCAGCTGAAAACTCTCTCAGAGATAAAAGCCAAGCAGCAGAGTGACTCTGAATCCTAATTGCTATTGCTAGCAACAGCTCCCCATGCAACTGTGCCAAAATACTTCATCAGCACGATGTGGCAGCACAGGGTGACGGGGTGCACATAATTTTCATCATTCTGTAATGGCATAAATGCTCACTGAAGAAGAGGATTTTTAGGCTCTCCTCAGCCTGTTGATGTTACAGCCACCATCCCTTGTGGGTGTCCCAGGCTCCGGAGCAGGCTGCAAGGGCACAGAGAGGAACGTCCCTTCTGCTGAAGATGACCAGCTGGGCAGCTGGGAACACCTCCCTTTCTTGACTGAAAAACCTCATGGAGAGCTATCTTTAATAGGTCTCAGCTTTTACTTGTGTCTAGGACCCCTTAGCATCAGGCTTCGTGTATGGGCATAGCACGGAGCCAATTAGTGTTCTCCTCAGGGCCATGGGCACAGCGTGAGCATTCGCACTTACATTTTTAGAGCAGACAGCCAGAGATGATCACAAAGTACCAAGCCGGCAGGGTGGACCAACGTACACCGAGCTGGCAATGAGACATTTTGATTTCTCTTATTGTGTGGTGGTGTGTATACTTGCTGGTGTTGTTTTTAAAGTTTGCTTTCCCCCTCCCCAGTTAAATGCATTTTCCCTCATGTCTGAATCGATTTTTGGTCCCAGAAAGGTGAAGGTGTCTATTAAGCAGAAGTGTGCTGGCTGCAGGCTGTGGGGCAGCGTGTTCAGGGGAGCTGCAGGCACAGCACGGCAATTCATTTCTTTGCTACTCTGTTGTTTTGTCATGAAAGCAAAGCCTAATTGAAGATAGTTAGTCTTTAATGAATAAAGCTCTCTGTAATTTCCAGCTGTGGCCATGTAATCAGCGTTCATCCGCATGAAAAGGATTTTTTGTGTCCGTATTTCATTTTAATGTGCATCTGTGCCCCTATTTTGCCCTTCTTCTGATGGGGTTGACAGTTCTGCCTTTTACTTCTGTCTTCCCATTTCTGTTAGAAAACAGAAACAAAACCCCAGGAAGCCCCCAATAGATTGCATTATTTAATAGTTTATTTGAGTGCTCCTCTGACCTTGATCATTTAAATTAATTAAATTCTGTTTGGTTTTGCTTACTATTTTCCAAATCACTTTGTTGTAGTACATCAGATCTTTTCTATCCTGTTATTTTTGGTCACTCTCTCTCCCTACAGCACCACTGTGCCACTGCAACACACTTTTTAATTAGTTTCACCACAGTCATCAGCTTTGTGATTATCTCTGCATCTTGAACACCTGGTCTGACTTTAGAAATGACTTGCCATCTGGTCAAATACTGGGTAATTATAACAATTTAATGGCAGGATAAAATAGTGTTGGTTAAGAGACTTGATTGTTCCCTCCATTCCTTCCCTTCATGCAGTTTGGTTGCATTACTTCAAATTAAATTAAAATCCCATCATCAAGTTATCGCTCTTGGGTGGGTTTTTTTTCTTCATTCACAATACTCATAAACATCTCCTGGAGTTAGTTTAGTTTTAGACTCTCCAGACATTATGTCTCTAAGAACTGCATGAATTACTGCTTTAGATTCACTGATATGATACTTATTCTATAACTTCCATTGCATATCAATAAATGAAGCAGTAAATGGGTCTTGTCTGGCAAGTAAATGCTGAGACAACTGCAGGGGAGCCATTTGTCAGGAACACACACAAATGGAATCTCACTAATGTGCTACAAAATGTTTTTTTTCTGTACAGTTTAATACTACTATATGCATACTCTTGGCAGCTGATATGCTGCACCATACTATAAATAAGCTGATTCTCGTGAAAAAGTCAGTGGATCGGATAATGAACTTCATGCAGTCTGGTCATTTTATGATTGACTCATTTTATGACACTTGGGTGAATAAGTTTCTTTTTTTTTCCCATTAGATATTGGCTGAGAAAAGTATTTGTGAAGCAACTTCTCAAGCTTTTTTAGTATACTACTAGCAGCTGGTTTGGAAAAATAAATAGATGTGGTTCATATCACTTTCTTTTACAGTATGTAAAGGAAAAAATGCTATCTAGATTTTTTTTACACTTAATTCCTTTCAGCATTTGTAGTTTGCCGAAGTATATTGTAATTATTCAGATTGCATGATGATAATTACAGTAACAAAAGAAATAATGAAGTATCTTTCCACTGGGAAATGAATGAGAAGAAGAACCCTTTTGTCACTCTTTTTTCAGGTGCTATTGGCAAGAAAAAAGGCCTATTTAATTTTCTAGGGATTCTTTCTTGTATAAATACCAAAGAGTATTAGATTGATTTTTCATCCAGGTCCCTGGGAAACTAAATACTTTTGTCATGTAATACTTCCTCCTAGCAAACACCACGTTTAGTCTGTAAAAGCACCAGTCTATAAAACAAAGAAAACATTATTGGAGGTGAAGAATGGAAGGGGACATGGAATAAATCTGGAAAGCCAATGATAATCAACGCTATTGTCCACGTATCAAATAAAAATCCCCTTATTATATCCAACACATGTAGGATGTGGCAGGGCAGACTGAAACTTTATCCTCATCCACCGGAGAGGAGACTGCACCACCGTTCACTGTGGTTACGGTCGCTGCCTCCTGAATGAGGGGCTGGAGCCCAGGTTTGGCCCGGACACTGCACTGCCCAGCGTCTCTGCAGGCTGGGCTGCTTCGTCACCTCTGCCATCGCATACCCTCCCCTCTGCGGTGTGGGAAGAGCCCGCAGACGGTCCCCCAGCACTGCTCTCTGCTGCTTCAGCAAAACAGCCTCTGCGGCGTTGTCCATCTGGAAACTACTTCAGTTGCTGCTTGCTTTGAAAAACCACCTCTTTGCGCTACCTCTTTATTTGCAGAGGAACCCATCTGCCGAGAGTTGTTTGAACCCTGAAAGACAAGCTGCCTCCCTCCTGCCCCCGTCTCACTTCGTGCTACCCGCTGTACCCTTTAGCCACAGCAATGACTTCTCGTCCTAGGCACGTTTGCTGCAGGTCTTGGGTGTACACCTCTCCTTGTTTACTTTGTCAGGGAGATATTTTTATCCAAATTCTTAAAACCTAATATCAGTTAGACCAAAATACCACCAGACAGGAGAGATCCATATGAGACCTGGTGCGTGCAACAGCTGGTGAGAGAACGTCAGCTTCTCTATGAGCCTAACGCACTTTTCCCTGCTCGCCCGAAGGTGACAAACTACTCACTCTCCAGAGCTTTAGGGCTTCTGTTTGTAAAAATAAAAGTCCTTGAAAGCCTCAAAGAACTAATTGGAAGACAAAAAAAAAGCTTTCTTAGTGTAAACGTACATCATCAGTATAACCTTGACTTTTCATGAGAGGAAAATTATTTTTGCAATAAATTGTATAATCAACCAAAAGCCGAACCATTCTTATTTAATCAGCATATTCAGAAGAAACAGGGGGTTTAGCTAAAGTCTTCACCAGGACCTTGCCACTGCTATGCACTCTAATGGGTAAATTTAGGTCTTAACTCTGCAATCAGTTCCACTTGGGTAAGCTCTTACACAGAACCGCGCTGGTGTCTGATTGCAGAACCAGGGTCATGGCAATGCAGCTACACGGTGGCCCCAGGCTCCTCATGGCACAGTCCTGAATGACAAATACGTAAATCTTCATCTGATAATTGACTTACGCTATCTAGGAAGTCTGAGGAACAAAACATCAAGGTTAAAACAAGATAATTGTTGTTGGCTTGCATAAAGATGTGGTGGCAAGATTATTTTTTTTTTAAATTATACATTCCTTTCATAAATAAAACACTCTCTGCTGTAAAATAATAAAAGATGGGATCCAGTCTGTCTCACTTAGGTGAGACATTTTAGATGTTGCATGAAGCAGCAGTGAGTGCTTCCCACTGTCACTGCATGTTTCCAGGTGGCATGAGGGATGTGCTGTGGAAAGGAGCAATTCTCCCTTCCACACAACTCCTCTTGCTCCACAGTCTCCCAAGCCCACTTCTTTCTCCTCTTGTGTTTCCTCAGCTGTTGTGGTTGTGTTGGTTACAAAGCAAACCAGAGCAGCCAGCCAGCTCGGGATTAAAATTCACCAAGCTAAGAAGCCTAGTTGTTTTCACCCAGGGCAGATGCCTATCCTGGTGCACTGCCTTGTTCTTGCAGAAGGGAGGGAGAGGGTGAAGGCAGGGAGTAGGGAGAAAGGAAAGCACTCCCTTTGACTGCACAGGACCGGCTGAAGGACCTCATGGATGTGGCAGGTGCCCTGGATGGTCTCAGCGGACACAGCCACCCTGGAGCACTCAAAAGGCACTTGTTTCTCCCTCTTGGCTAAGCGTGCCCCAGCTCTGTGGCAGTGCTTTCAGCAGGGACCTCTATTGAAGTTCCATGTAGGTGAGTTTGTCAAGCAAATTGTTTCCCTGCTGATCCAAACTCACCCGTACAGTTTTGGTAGACATACGTAATGAAAATTGAGACTTCTAAAAATAAAAGCAAAAGCCCCACTAATTGCTACAGGGGCAGGATGTCGGTTGGGAAGAGAATGAAAATACTATACAGAGGTTGATTTAACCCAGCATGAAATAAATTCAGGGTATGAAGCAGGTGATTAGAGGTGGTCTTAGTGCTGCAGAAAGTAACTGCTGGGATGAAACTTCAAGAAACTCAGGGAATAACTTTTATTCATAACCCTGTTAAAATTCTAGTCCTATCAATTTATGTGCACGTGTGAGTAATCTTATTTCCCCTATCTTTCATTTTATTTTCTAATAGCTAGACTATACTGTTCCAAACTCACAAATTTGAAGCCACTAAATCTAATTTCTATTCCAAAAAATAAGATACAGATTGAGCGTTTCACAGGATTGATCATGTTGTTTCCAGTGAAACATGAGGCATTCCTAGCAGAGGACTAGTTTAAGACCAACTAGTTGATCTGCAGGTTTATTAACTGAAAGTACTAAGGCAATTTGCAAAACCACAGGCAGTCCATATAAACTAGGAAAATAAGCCATATTTGAAAACATCAGCATGTAAGCTCAACTTTGCGCCTTGATATTCTTAAAGGTGTTATGGCTGATCTTGACGGAAACTAACAGGAGATACAGAAAACTGAAAAAATAGAGACCTTAGTCTGTATTTCCATCCCCATAGGTGTTGCGGCTAATGTCAGGAGGGAGGACTGTCCTTACAGTGTTCCCTTTTCATTTTCTGTAATGAAAGGATTACGGGAAAGAGAGAAACAAAAATGTAGGGGAGAGACCTGAGTCATACGGCTTAGCCTCTGGATATGATATTGGGATAGCGGCAGCAAGAAGGGGAGATACATACTCTGCCTTTGGCTGCAGCAAGTCAATCCCCAGGGAAACTTGCACATGAAGTGCTGAAGAGGGTATCATGTTCAGGCAGTCCCTTGCATAAGATACCTCTCTTTAAGTGTTATGACTTCAAAGAGTAGAATCAAACTCATTTTCTTCTCTCTCCTCTGCTCCTCTACTAAGACACATTTTTTTCTCATGTTGCCGATGTGACGGCAGGTTTTACTGGACTGCAAACAGGGGCTGCACCCAGGACCTCAGTGTGAGAGGCCGAGCCAACTGAACTCAAATAATAAATTCATTACTTCAAAGGTAGTAGCAGATTCAAAACTTCAGGTGAAGTCTAGCCACTCCTGGAAGAAAGACAGAGGGACTGTGTTAGCATGCATTACTCCAGTGTCTCTGGAAAACAAACAAACAAACAAAACCCCCCAACTATCATTCTTATGGACTAGTGATGACTATGTGGTTTATAGCCTTAGCTGAGCTACAGGAAAACTTTGTTAAGCTTGATGTTCTCCTGGTGCAGACTCCATAACTATAAAAACGAATACAAAGGAAGACCTCCTTGGCAATCAGATGTTATCCTCAAACAAAGCGTTTTTTTGTGCAGGTACATGACTGTTACCATCACAGATTGTATTAGGGATCCATCTAGCCTGATATTATTTCTCAGAAAATGCCATTTATTTCCAATAAATGGACAAGAAATTCTTGTCAGTATTTTGCAATAACCTATTCATTCCCCTTGATTAGTATTAGCCCTATGCCTCATTATAGTTCTCTAGTGAAATTTTCAACTGTTATAGCAGTGCCACCAGATAATATTGTTGCACAGCCTCTTGTATGTTCTTTTTACTATTTTAGCATGATTTTAATGTTTCAGAAAATGCTGCATGGTTACAAATTTTATGGTGCAATGACATGCAACAGATGAAGTTTTCTGTCCTGTTTTCTGTATCTGTATCTACAGGCAACTTCAGACAGAACAGCTTCCTGGGGACCAGGAATTGTCAGCTAGCTTGAGACTCCTACAAGTTTTCCTTCCTGTGGTTTGTTTATAGAATTCACGCATGAATGCAAACAGAGCAGGATGGACTATAGCTTGTACTCCATGTCACTGACTTTTCCTTCTTGCTAAATCAATGTATGGTCCCCAAATTCTGCCATTTTGTGACTGGGTGAAGATCATGTTAGAAGTGTCTGAGAAAATCATGTCTGAATAAGGGTCAGTGTAAGTGTGAGTGTCAGTATTCTTTTATGGGCATCTAAGTCCAGTTGCTCAAGAATTTTGTTCATTGCCTTGAATCAACAATTAGAATAATAGCATTACTGCTAAAGTGACGTGGGTGAAGTCTCAAAGGTCACACCAGCCACCTATGCTAGGTAGAATCCAAGCTTTCCCCTGCTGACTGCGGGAATTCAAGTGCACATCCACACCCCACACTATGTCTGAGCAAGGTCTTTGTTTCCCTGTTGTTCGTTGCCTTGGCCAGATGCAGTCCATCATCTCTGTGAAAAACCACCAGGCATCATTCAGTGGACTGCTGAGTAACAGGCTCTTGCTGTTGCAGTCGTCCCACCTACAGCTGGCCAGAGCCCCACCAACTCCGGCAAATGCGTTTCCGCAGAACAATGCTGTCTTTGTTGGGTGTTAAGAGCATTTGAACAGCTGCACTTCCATAGGAATATAGCCCCCAAATAAAGCTTGCCTGTGTTTAGGCCCAAACAGAATCCCTCCTTCACACCCAATTTCAAGGGCTAAAGATTGAACGCAGTATTTACATTTCATATACAGGCAAGATGTCTGGAACCCTTATAAAAACATCATTATATTTATATTCTGTACATGCAGAACCATAGGTTCATTATGTCAAAGCGATGCCAAATCAGAGACTAACACCTACAACTGATTATGAAGCAATAATATTTTCTGCTAAAAAATATTTATGTTATATATGGTATTTCCATCATGTCTACAATAGCACCAGTGATCAATTATAAATCTTGCAAAGCTTACCTGCCTCACTCATCAAGTGTATTATTGTGAAAAGGTCCCTAAAGACCATCAAGTGACATAAGTTATTCCACATTAAATGTGAAATTGACCTAGTGGCTAAAGAAGCTAATGTTGTGATGTTTTCCGTACCAGGAATCTTGAATTTTCAGCTTGCAACAGTTTGAATAGAAATCTAGTGCACTTCGTAATGATACTATGGTATTCTCTAACGATTGTTGTTGTAAGGAAAGCTATTAGCATTCTTTTCAACAGTTTTAATGCACTTACTTTGACTTTACTAATAAACTGTAGAACAGATAATAATAATTCCTAAATATTGATCCATCTGTCTTCAGTTTGCTTGAAGCATTTGAAAGCATCCTGAGAGGTTTTCTTGCTTCTGTAATCTGCTGCCATACTTAACATTTATTTTCAGTAGTCTGATGCTTTCTTTCCAACACAACATCAGAGCTCCGTGGTGTGAAGTACCAACTCGGTGACCTTGGGAAGCAATATTGACAGTGACATCCTATCAGTGTGTCTCAGACTGGATCTCTCACTAAGTCTCTGTGACATATGGACTGTATTCAAAGCTTCAGAGCCAGATCATTTTTTCTAGATGTTTTTGCTTCCACTTTCAAGAATACACAGATAAGTCTGTTTTGGTAAAGGTCAGAAAAAAAATAAAGACAATGTTTCATAAGCTAATGGAGGGAGGGGCATAATGTTGGGTATTTAGTGGTCATCCACTGACCATCAGGGTGCAAAGAAGATATTTGAGCATCTGGCTTTTTGGCAGTGACAAAGACTGCAGCTTTTCTGTAGAGGCAGTCTGTCAATGCAGCTGGTAAGAATGAAAATTTTGTTAATATGCTCAGTAACTATCCTGTATCCTGACTGCTGCATCCTTGATGTCTCATAATAAAAATTTCATTTATAAAACAGGTGTTATAACCAAAACAAGTGTAGTACATAAGAATCCTCTCCAGAAAGCATGAGGTATTTATTGTATTTTAGTGAAAGAACAATCATGAACTTTTGAATCTGAATATGATTTAATATTTGCAGAGCTAGTATATACATGCACAGTAGAAAAGAATATCCCGTAGTGAAATATGAACTAATAATTACCCTAGCAAGTTAAGAAGAATCATATATTTTACAAGAAAATCCCTCTTAGGATCCGATTAGATACCTGAAATTTCACCTGGTTAAAGATTTGCATACTGAACGCAATAGCATGACTTCTCCTGCCTGCTCCCAAGCCATAGCTCAAACAGCTCCAGCGCAGTGTGAAAAGCTCCTTGTTGATGGGGTCAGACTAAGTTCTAAGCAGTTTAAAAAGTGCTTTAGCCTCACTCTGGGTCTGGGTTAAAGCACGTTATTAAAATCTGATTATACCCTCGTTAGATCTCAAATTTAATAGCCACTCTTTTCCTTGGAAGTGTTTTGTAGTTTAGGCAGGGCCTAATGAAATAAAGCACGGTTATCTGATCTACATTGTTGCCCTCCACCACCCTGTCTCAGATGTTGAGAAGAAGGATGACTCCCTATCTCACCTTTCACTCAGACGTGCATCTCATGCCTAGCAAGCTGCATCTCCTTATTTCACTTGGTGCAAGAACTCTCCATTTTATCTTTTTTTTTTTCATTAATTTGAAAAACACTTTGATGAGAGGAAGAATATCACATCAAAGATAAAACAAACAAGCACACAACAGAAAGTATTACAATCCCCTTTTTCATCAAATCCACCAAAGTGTCATGCTCTGTGATGTGCTCAGTGCTGAATCTGGCATTTAGATGCTGTGTTTTTCTGGATGCAGATCTCCCTTTCTTACGGAATCTGGACAGTACGGTCTTTGCCCCGTACAGTTACTGTTATTTATTATTACACATGTGCATGTGATTCAACTAAAATTGGAGAAAATGTAGCTCAGCAAAGTACAAGATAGGAAGATTAAAGAGGAGGCACACAAGTGAAAAGATATTGGAAGACACTTGAATAAACATACACATTTTAGCTACCCAAAGCCAGTGTCAACCATGAAATATGTCTTCTTGATTATCCAGCTCAGGATAAGCAGCTGTTTTTGTTGATAACTGGCATCCTCAGCACCGCTGCAGTTACCGGAAAACTTCTTTTCATACAGAGTTGTGACTACTTGTTGCACACTTTTCCACTGCGTCTGAGGTTGTTGGTATGGCAGCAGAGGTTTCATGGCAGCTTGAACCCGAGTGGATTCCCATGAGGTTACACTCATGAGATTCTCATGGGGACCTGAGAAAAGCCTCTACCAGTTCTGCTCACCACAGTGTGGCCATCTCAGCAATGCAGGGGACTGGTCCAGTCATGAATCTGCTGATAAACCAGTGATACCTTGCCTCCAAATGCATTTTGAAAAGTGGCAACTCCCTATCACCAGTTTTAGCAAGGAAGCGATTCTAACGCTAAAGGGCAAAACAGTAAGAAGGCAGCTACTAGTTCATTGTTAGTTTCTTAAACACTGTTATTATTCTCATTTTTTATCCATTTGCTCATCAGCTGCTTTTGTGTGGGAAGCATTTCACTTCCCAGGAGCATAGCTTTTACCAGCTAAGTAGCAGAGGGCTGTTACTGACTAGCTCATTGTTTGCACATTACCTGGGCTTGCATGTCTATTTTGGAGGCCCTTTTTGCTCTTAATGTTCCCAGCTGGTGAGGGATGACAGTGCTTATGGGAGTTACACCATCTAGAGTCGCGCCTTGACATCCTGACTCGGAGCTCGTGCTGGTTGTAAGCCATTCAAGAAGCAGCAGCGTTCTTGTGAATCTCTGGCATGACTGAGGCAGAAAAACATGGTGACACTGTCCTTGCTATGCCACCACGGAGTTTCTACCTCCTGCTACTGTCATTGGTGACTGTGTGTCCTAGTGCAAGATGCCTTCAGTTTTTCCTAAATCTCTCTCTAGCCTTACTGGAATGGCTTGAAGATTGTTGGAGACAGAACCTTTGCAATAATTTTTAAAAAACTGGGGCAAGAACAGGTTCATGGAGGAATCCTTTAATCTCCGAATTGTGTTCTTTCAGATTATTGACTAGCACTGCTGCGGCAATGTCTGTCTGAAAGCATCATTTCTATAGTGACCCATCAAAACAGCATCTTTACAATTTTGGCCAGCAGGGCAATGTGCCAGATGGCAATGTATGCTGCTGTCAAGTAAAGAAAAATGGCCATTATCATTGTCTGCTACAAAACTGGAAGAAAATAGGGTCTCTTTTCTGCAAAAGCAATAAGGGCACAATAGGGAAAGCAATACTGGAGGTACAGCTCTTTGAAATGTTTGTTGCTCTAGGAATTTGTAAATGAGCTCAGAAGTGATGTCATCTGATAGCTAACTGGACAGAAACTTTTCTGGTATAACAACCACCTCGGTCTTCTGTGGTATCTTAGATAAACTTGTTCTCCTGGATGAGCTGGGATATTCAAACAGACAATCGTGCCGTGATCTTATGTAGTATTTCTGACAGACTCGTGTGAAGGCTTCCCTCCTTTGGATGGCTTAGCATTAACCAGGTGGAATGATTAATGGTAGCAAATGGTAGACATTGTAGAATAACCTGATCCTGACCACATCACAACTGGTTTGATATTTGCTGGTTTTCAGTCTCAGCCTTTCAAGTAATAAGTGCTTCTTGCCAGTAAATTGACAGTACAAGACTACGGCTTTGGTATCAAAGTCTTTGCAGAGAGCATAGCAGACTCAATAACGTGGATTCTGTCACTGGTCATATGGAAGATTTAACACCTCCTCTACCACAGTGTAGCAAACTGGAGTTAGATGATATAAACTTAGGAAGATTTGCATGGCCAGTTGGACACCCAGGAGAGTCCTACCTTTACGAAAAACCCAACAGCCACCCATGCATATTCAGGACTCCAGCAGTTAGTCATACAACTCTAAAGGATCTGACAAAAATGGATGGGACCTTACAGGCAGAGCTTCTCTTCTGATTGTATCTATTTATTACTATACACATATTCATGGATTGAAGTGGGAATTCAGAAGTAATATGGCATGTTCCCTATTCTGTCTCATTTTTCTCTAGCCAAAAAATGCTTGTATATCCACATTTGATGTGGCAGCATGGCATATCAGTGTATGCTGGTCCCTTTCAAGCACTGGCAGGGATGTCACAGGGAGGCCTGTGGCACAGTGCACAAATATGGACAGTGGGTCTGGTCTTGCTGTATACGTGCTGTTGAGTCTGCTGCATCAGACATATATTGGCTGTGACCCCACACAGCAATCCTGTTGTAGCCAGAGTGGTATCTTCTGAGTGCTGCTTTGGAGCTAGGGCTAGTCCAAGACCTCAGTCCTGCAGGCTCAGCCCTGAAGGTGACCCTGAACGTGTTACTGATGTCTCCCATTTGCTGTTCCTCTGGAAGCAGGCCTGTTTGCTTGGTTAATCATCTCAATAAGAAGCTGGCCATCACCAGCTTCCAGCTGAGTGCTTAGAAGCTCCCTGAGTAGCAGTGCTTCTTCCTCATTCAAGGAGGAACACTGATGTCCCCCCATAACTACCATCCACAGAGCACAGTGTAAGGACAGAAAAATAGAGCAGAAAATCTACTTTAGAATTAATCAAGTAGTACATAAAGTGCCTACCACGTGATGTTCATGTGGCTTATTCTCAGTTCTCCAAAGCAGTCCTCAGAGCAGACACCAAGTCCATCCCACACGGCCGTTGAAAGTTATGCCCCTTTCTTCAGTGAGGAAACTGCAAAACCTCTGAAGCAATGTGAAGTGGCTGGGGATGGCCAACTGCCTTCACCGATAGCCTCCTTTTCTGTAGGAGGGAACATGGCGAGGTCCAGCAGGCAAATATAGAAACTCATAGGAAACCCCCAGATAGCCCAGAAATCACCACCCACACGTCGGTACGAAGTGTCTCTTGTGCAGTCAATTCTACTTTTGTAAAGTAGATATAGAAAGAAACTGCAAGTAGTGGAAATGAATGGGGAGGTTTAATTAAGTGGTATTTCACTCCCACTTAGGCGGCATGCACATGACTACACAGAGCTCAGTGAAAAACAGTGAATAATCAGGGAGGGTGAGACTTAGACTTCAGTGTCAAGTGGAGTTGCTCATTTATGTCCATTGGTATCAGTCTGTCTCGTGGGATATTATACAAACAGGTTAAAGGTTTAGATTTCCAAAGAAGGGAATCCACACTGTGCAAATGTAGCACTTTGTTCTTCTGAGTGTCATTTTTGCTGGCGAGATTGCCAAGGGCTGTAGCTGGCCTAGGCAAGCTTTTGCGAAAGGAAAGAAGAAAATTCATAGTAAGGGCTGGGAAGCCACACTTCTGTCCTCTGCAAACCAGCTGTTGCCAAAAAGCAAGTCGGTAGGCTTCTAGCTCCCTTTCCATGTTAAGAAGTCCATAGCAGATTATTTGATAATAGCTATTTTGATACGATAAATGCTTTCTACCTGAAAAAGTGACACTTTTCCAAAGTATGTACAGCCATGTGTTGTCATGGTAAGTTACTTTTTCAAGTAACTGCTTGCTTTGTAAGAGGTCATTCTGTGTGATTTTAATAGATTTAGCCGAAACAATAAAAAGGCAACTGAGTTGATTTTAAATAAAGCAAATTCTGTGTTTTATGAAGTTTTATTAGTTTCTTTGAAATGCAGATTTGTATTAGCTGAGTGTGAAATAAAAGGCCACGGTGGCTGTACATGAGAGATAAGTAGGAGCATTCGCATATTCATGCTTCACCTCTCTTTTTTGGGGGTGGCTTTTGTATTTACATTACTATGGATGGTGTCTAAGGGGTGAGATTGTCACCTGCATTTTTAGGCACAGGGAGAGAAGCATATTAAAAGATTACTTTACTCCTGCTAATTTCTTTCTAGCTTTGCTTTTCAGGCAAACAGCCTGGAAAGTATCTCTTTTCAAAGTAGATGCTTTCAAGAGAGAAAAGATGAGGTTTTACAGGACATTGCATCATTTACAACACTTTTGGCTTCCGATTTTGGAAATATCTGTACCTGAGTTCCTGTTAACTCTTCAGCTCAGCCCACTTCCTGCAAATACGTTACACAAGAGGGCATGGTAATGTTTTAGGTAATATGCATCAAATAAATATACATATACGTGTTGATAGGATCTGAGCACAAAGCATCCTTTGATGCCTGTAACTGCCTCAAATTAATTTATAATTTATTATTTAATTTATAATTAATTTATAATTTATAATTGTGTAATACATATTACAGCAGTGACATTTTACACCCACTTGGTTTAAGAGTAACTAAACACACAATACTCAGAGCAATGAAGAGTGAAAGCCCTAATTGTAACTTCATTCAGAATGGACTTTACATCCAAGCAATCCATTTCCTGGCCTATGCAATTAATTTTGTTCTCACACATTAGCAGAACAGAGTAGCATAGGAATGAGTAAGTCCAAAAATCAATTTTCCCTTGAATTTTAAATAAATAGCCCTTAAATCTTGTCTTTCAAGTTGCATTGGTTATAATTACTGAGAAGACTTTAAAAGTGAAGATGCTGATTCTTCAATTTTCTCACATCCAAAAATCACGCTACTTAAATGTCCACTTCCCCTTCCATTTTTTCCTGGAGAAAAATCTTGGAAAAAAATTTTTCTTAAATGAAGCATTATAAAATTTTACTGACCCATTTAGCAGCTTATTTTAATAGCCATATTAGCATGCTCCTAAATGAAAGTCCATGAAAGCAGGAGCTGTAAACTTTATGTCTTCCATTCATCTGCTCTCCCTTTTTCTTCCATTAAAACTGTATTTACAGAAGGGATCAAGCGATACCACACAAAACTTTTTAACTAGGTTCCAACAGAATATCCTCCTGAAAACAGACCTGGTTCTAATTTTTAAAAATGCCCCAGAAACCCACCTTATATCCATGACACCGTTTTATAACCTATATATCTAAGGGACCCAAACCAGATCCACTTACTGCTCCAAGCACAAACTGTTAGTTAATTTCTTGGGGCAGAGAGACAGTCTATAAACCAGAAGATACATCTAAGTGACAAACCGAAGCAACTCAAAATAGCGTTGCTCTCGGGCTTATACAAGGTATGGCTTTCTGGCAACAGAAGTAGGCAAGGCTCTAGCCTTCTCCACCCTCCCTCCCCATGTCCACCTAATGACCTCCCATGCCAAGACACTGCTTGGGCCATGAGATGCTGGTTTGGTCAGGTGGCTCTGTGACAACTCCACTCACGCTGTACGACAGTTTCGCCTCACATTTGCTTAAGGGATGTCAGAGACCTAGCAGCAACCCTTATAGCAAAAAAGTCTTATGCCAGTAAAACCTTTGTTGTAAGAGCTTATTTCTCTGTGGAACTGTCATTTCTTAGCTATTATTTCGTTTATGCTTCACTATAGCTTTACAGTAAAGTAAAAGGTATTTTAAACAACATAAAAAAACCCCCAAAACCAAAACAACAAACACACACAACCACTCTGCCTCTTTTGCAACCTGAAATGAGAAAGCTGCACATTAGCTGGGAGTTTGCTGCCATTTCTTAGCTAAAAGTGAGCATTGAAATAGGACGTAACTTGTGTAAATACTGAGGTGGACTTACACAGTATGAAAGTGCAGCTTTTCTTCCATAAAATCATCTGACATGCAGCTGTAAAACAATGAATATTGGCATTAGACATATAAGATACTTTTCTGAGGTTAGGCTCAAGAGCATGACAAACTATGATTGAATCTCAGTGAGTCCAAATGTGCTTTCCAAATTGTCTGGGAACAGGGACAGAAAGATTTGGCTACTCACAGATAAAGCCTTTGTGGTAGGGAGGATGTGAAGCAATGTGGGGCAGACTTACTACATGGCTGTCCGGGGAGGAGGAAAGTTCTTTGAAAGTTTGAGGGTGGATAGGTGAGACAGGTGAGAGGATGTGTAAATGAGATAATGTGAATGTTCCTCTAAAGAATGAATTTTTAGGAGGGGAGCAAGCTGGAACACCTGCTATCTTTTCAAAATATCATTTCAAGACGTATAAACAAAATAATAACCTGTTTAAGTCTTTTTTGTCATTCAGCTCTGAAGAGATCAGAAGTCTCATATCTGCACACTTACTTCAGATAGCTGAAACAGTAAAATTTAATGAAAATGTGTTATTAAAAATGCATCACATGGCAAACTATCAAATTAAGAATGTATTGTATTTATTTCACTTATAGCATACTTAGACTATCTAACAGCAGCTTCTTGTGAGATAAGCATATTTTAGGAGCCCGGAGTTTTGTTTGTAATGACTTGCATGCAGAATGGTTCTCCTCTAATGAAAATAGGAAATATGATGAGCATGAACGAATACATTGCTACCAGTCTGGGAACAAAAAGCTATTTTACTTCTGTTGGAATGTATGTCTAATAGGTTCAGATAACGACTATGTTATTTTTCCAGTATGCATGTGCTTCTTTAAGTACTCCCCTTTCTCTTGTTTCACCATTTATACACGGAGTGCTGCCAGTATCTATTCTTGCATCTCATGTCTGTGAAACAACTCTCCCCCCTCTCCCAAGCAGACTCCTCATTACTGTTATCCTGAAGCTTTAACTGACAGCTCACTGCTATTCAATATCTGAATATTCTGAAAGGCCAATATTCTGCCGGTTCCAGAAATGACTTGCTCAAATGCCTGACGTTTCATGCACTGCTTGATCAAAGCCACATTAGTAGAAATGTCTGACTGTGTGTGGCTATGAACAGGCATTAGGTTGACTGAGAAAACGATCAGCTCATTTTGCCATGGGAATGCATTTGACCTGTTGGACCTGGCTTTGTTCCCTGATGAAAAAGTCACACAACCTTTGTGTGAACGTTGGCATGTTCCATCCTCAATGAGTCTGAAACAAGTTGGACAAGTCAATGAGTCAAGTACAGCATGTTTGGTCCACATGCATCTCAAAGCACCGAAAAACAGAGCTGTATCAAATCATGTGGCAAAATCTGTCCTAGAAAAGCCCAAGACTAGGAAAGCAGTGAGGCAACATTCTGTAACTGAAGTTCAGTGCCAGACATGCTGAGCTGAAGCAACACAGAGTTAGGAAATTCACCCCAAATTTGTATGCATATGAGAAGGTAATAGCTTTTTATCACGGTGTTGTGAAAGAGTATGATGGAATTATTTGAAATGAATACTCGAGGTTCCAGTGAAGATGCTGTGTAGTGACCTCTGTAATAGCTTATGTCACTATGGATTGTTAAATATAATAATTAAAGATGCAACTTTACTGCATAATATCCTTCGCCATAACTTATGGGAGCAATGACTCTCCCTCATTGCAATAAAGCATAATACCATTACATTTGTACTTCACATAAGGGCATATTAGACAGGACAATAGGATGGATCCCTTCACTACCAGAGTTGGTACAGAGTTACATGAGTGTATATTGTTACAAGAAGAAGATGCCTCACGGGGGCAGGGAGCAGGAGAAGAGAAGGTAACCCTTCCGGGGATCCAAAAGATTCCGTCAGACTCCATGCTGGTTTTCCCCTTTTTGCAGAGTCAAATTCCCAGCACAGCACTGAAGTTTGCTGTAGTACCGAGTCCCCAGGTTCTGCGGCAACTCATCTCACTGGAGGCAGCAGAGGAGTATTGCTTGCTTTCAAACATAAATATATTGCATGTGTCATTCCAGCTGAAGGAAAGAGTAATAGCTGATAAAAAAGCTATTCCAGTCCTTCGCAAGGCATGAGTGTGCACAGCCCACTGCAACCTGCAGTGTCTTCAAGCAGGCGTCGGGAAGCACAGCAATGTCTGGAACTTGCCAAGATTAGTCAGTCATTGTTTCTAGCTAAACTTTGACATGATCGGAGCCTATAGAGCTGCTATTCAGTGAATTACTGCTAATGGCATTTATTACCAGCATTAACAGTAATTTACCCACCGTTAATCAGAGCAGCCGGTTACAGTACTTCTCAATCATTCCGAGTCCTCATTTTGCCAGTTGACTAAAATATTTTATGCTACCATTAGTCACAAAGCCTCAGCAAACAGCCAGTAAATTTAGACAGAGCCTGGGATCCTGAAAAGTTGCACCCTGCTTGTGTCTAATTTATCGTCACTGTTTATGTTTGTGCCAAGACTTGGGCTTTCCCACTGATCAAGATTTGAAATACATAGTCATAAAATGTTCTCTAGGAGTGGGCCATTGGATTAGTAGTAGAAAATCATGTTGTGCTTAGTGGAGACGTTAGCGGTACATTCGTTACAGGAGAAAGTATATCTTCCTATCTACAAGGCTGGTACGTATTTCTTGGGTCATTTAACTCGTTACCTATAGGACTTACTGAAATTCTCATTCGTTTCTGTATTCACTTAACTGCAGGACATACTGCATGTAGGGTGGCGTAGAAGGCATGTTCAGGATGATGTTTGAACAGGCTGCCGGCGAGAGAGGTGTCTGGTCCCCCTCCTCCCCGGTGGAAGATCCAGTCCTTGAACAGAAATAGTAAAAACGTCCTTCTGTGTGTCAAGCTGTAATATCAGTGATAATCAGTCTACCCTGAGAGACAGGAGAGAAGGGAGGGTAACACTGAAAAGCAAAATAGTTTCAAGTTAGAACCTCTTTATGTTGTCAGAAAGAGCGGCCTAGCTAGGGATGCATTTGTATTAGGGGTGCCCAAAGGGAGGGACAAAGAGGACGAGGGTGCCTTTGTTAACACACCAACCAATTCACTATTAATTCATGCCAGAAGTGGAGTCTGTGCTCCCTCCACAAACTTCTTGTAACAAAAAGCGTTTTAGACGTTAGATGTTTTCTGGAAATAATTTTAAGATGGCCACTCTGCTTAATCAGCATGAAGTTCAGTTCTGCATCAGATTACTAAAGCATACCATTACCCCCCAAGGGCTTAAAATTCCTTCAGTTTCATATCAGTCATTTTGCCATGAGCACTGCAATTCCCATAACATGATCCAGGTCTTGGAAATAAGGGTAGGAACAGTTAAAGTATCAACATTAGCTTGTCTGACATAGGCTACACCGATAAAATATGTATTTCCAGATGTTTGGCTTCAGAGCGTTATTCAGACTGACGTATTGCAAAGATTTATCTTTATCCAGCCTATATGATACAACCTGGTCAGACACAACAAAAAATGAAAGATTTCTTTTTAAATAAAATGGAAGATTGTTGAAACCTACAAGCGGCAGTCTGTCCAATTTTGACAACGATTCACCAAAGCTCTGGTTGGGCTCGACCAGAAGCGTGCCAGCTGCCTTCCAGCTCGCCGGTCGGGTTTTTTGTGCCTCAGAGGGGAGGTGGGTGCCTGGAGATCGGTCAGCCCTGGATGCCAGTGCCCACAGCCCGGGGAGGACTCGGAGGAGGCCAGCCAAGTGAAATGTGGTTCTCTACATGGGGAACAGTAATTTCTTCTCCCAGTTTTTTTTTTTTTCTTTAAACAGCAAAGTTTTTTGTTCGGATTGGAATCAAAACAAAACATGTATTTCCTCCTAAAGACAGAGTTATTCTCTGCCTGAGTCTAAACATATAAATTCCTGGTCTGTCTGTAGGCAGCTAAGAATTACAGTGTTTCAATAGCTGTGGTGGTCCCAGGATACGTGTGAGTGCAGGTTTGTAGGGAGATAGAATAGCTTTGATTACATCAGTGAACCAGGCTGGGCAACTCAAACACATTCTGGGCACACAGTCCCTTTTGTAGATATGAAACACAAGCCTGTCTAAGAGTGTGCCTAATAAACTACTTACAGCTGCTTGTCTAAAAAGAAGCTGTTTCCTTGCAGCCCTGTGTGCTTCCATTAAATATTTGTGGGTGTCTTTGGTAAGAAGAATCGCTCTTGCCCGTATCTGGGATCAGATCCTGGATAATTTCCAATGAGATACAGATAGGCAGTGCTCTGTTCTGAATTTGGATGCTCTGGTGTTGAAGTATATCCTTTCAAGCACTTAAATACAAATTTAAGGGACTGACAGTGGCCCTGGATGCCCACTTCAGGTTTACAGAAGCATTACACACAGCTGGCTTGGTTCTGGCATACTGTTTAATGTCCTGCTGCATGTTAGAAAGGCCTCTTGGCTTACCCCTGTTAGTGCCTGTCCCCTCTCCTGACCCCATGAGACCAGGTTGTGTCCTGGCTTACGGTCTGGGGGGTCCATGACCCACCGGGTAGGCTGGGAAATGCGCTGGGGAGGTGAGGTGTGTGGTTAAGTTGTCCCACTACCCCGGTTTGTAGGTTCGTGCAAACCCCTGGGGAAGGAATGCTTTGCTGTCAGCCAAAATTGCTCTTAATTCAAGCCAAGTTAAGGTAAAATGGTGGGGGAGAGAGTGGAAAGAATGGATTTACTTAAACAAAATTGACAACACAGCTGCCAATGTTTATAAAAGACATGGGTCAAGAAATGAAAGAAAAGAACATGCTTACTCTATTTAATTTAACCCAAGGGGTTTCTCTCACCCCTCCGCTGGCTGATTTGCTGTAGGCATTCCTAAAGCTACCTGCTCAGAGGTTTTGTCTCTCTGCATTTTTTCCGTCTCAGGTTGCATCCGCCACAGAGAAAAGTACTTCCTGATAGGACATATTTGCTTTCATAGCTAATCCTCCTTTCAGATTCCACTGATTTAATCTTCTTCTTCTCCAGAATGCATCTCCTTCTTTCTTTTGCAAAAGTCTTGCTGCTCCCTTCTTAATTAAAATAAATAATGTTATAGTCACTCTGCTAAACCAGCTGTCATCTTTGTTCTTTGATTGTAATTAACCATTGGGTGACAGTGTTGTCAATGCTACTAATGACCAGACCAGAAGTTTCAGATTAAATTTGAAAGGACCTACCAGGGTTAGATAAGTAGCCAGAATAGTGACAAATGCAAGCTGGAGTAGAAGGTTACTCATGTTGAAAGGAAATATTAACATTTTTCATCAAGTGGGGTTTTTTTTAATTTGCCATTGAATAGAGAGGAAAAGTATGTCTTTAAATATCAGGAAAACATTGGCCCCATGCAGAGAAGCAATATAAAACCAGATAATTAGAAGATACTGCATATATCAGGGTTTGAAAACAGTCTGTGAGTCAGTGCTGCCTCCACATTTTACAGCTTATGCAGCTTTGGTCATCCCTGCCACTAAAAGGCAAAACCATGGTCCAGATGGAGTAATGAAGTGATTGCTGACATGAAAGCTTTCTATGTGATGTTAGGATGTGAGTTAAAAAAAAGTTTTTTTAAAAAAATTTCTAAAAAGAGGAATATTTTAACAGATGCTTCTTATGTAGCCTTTTTTCCTGGCTAGCTACTGTTATGACTAGTCTAGAGAGGAAATGTATAAGATGATATTAAACTGTCATCTAAAGTAAATGGGAAGATACAGGTTGGATGCAGGAGCTGAAAAGAAAAAAAATCGATTGGAAAAGGAAGCATTTACAAACTAACACTTAAAACCAGAATACATAATTCAGTTCTGTAATCCCATGACAGATATCACTCAAGAAAAACACTTTGCAGAAGGCTAAAAAGGATTAGACACAGATAGGTGAGCAAGATGAATATCATTCAGTTACACTTGTTAAGATCAAATTTATAAGGAAACCAAGCCATGTGTAGGCAAATAGCTTCCTGAAGTGAAGAAGAAACTTCCCCTTAGTTGTATCACCGTGCAGTAGTTCATTATGGGTGGCTTTCACCTTGGCTTAAAGCCCTCGCCCTCGGCTGCTGGCAGGCACAGAATATTGATCAGGAATGGTTGGTTGCTGAGGGCAGGATGGAGGTGCCCTGTTCACATAGCTTTCTCATCCTTTTCCTTGCATGCATCTTTTTCAACTTTTACTCCTCCCACAGTTTTCATTTCACGTCCCCACTTTCGTTTTTTCTGTTTTCTATTTCTCCTCCTACAGCAATTCCCCCTTCAACCTGTTCCTCCCAGTCTTACTCCAGACAGTTTGACCTCTCTCAGCAATTCTTGTCCCTACATCCTTCTCATGCATGTGTCTCACTCAACACAGAGCAGTTTATTTTCCCCCTTTTTTTTGTTGCCACGTTTCATGTACATGCGGGAACAACCTAGTAACGTGTCCGAGCAAACGTGTTGTGGCTAGATGTCAGGAACACCCTGAAGCAATGAACCACTAGACTTCCCCTCACCATTGGACTTCTGCTCTTAGGGAAACTTAGTGCATTATGACTCTCCCATTTTCAGTTCATGTGGATCAAATGGATCATCACACGGCAGCATCCTCAAACAAAATGAGCTAAAACTCCTCAGATGATCACTTTATTCTCTGTTTCCTGGTGCTGAACGGGTGACTCAGCTGACGGTGACAAACGCTTTTGCCTTTTTGTGGGCTGTCATTTACTGGCCCAATAGTGTTTCAGAGATATGTAGCCTTTTCCAAACAGCAGTTTCCTTAATGTTCATTTCCTTTCCTTAAAAATCAGCTTGAAAGCAAAATTACAATTTTATTGTCATTTCCTCCCCAAAGGCAAAGCCTATGAAGATCCTCTAGAAGAGAGAGACTGTTGAGACGATAGTCTTCTCATTTATTGATGCCTTAGTTCATATCACGACTGTAGCAACTTGCAGTGCGTAGGAGACGCGGGTATTAGAGACGAGAAGCCTCTCACTGATGCATTATCAATTCTCTTTCACATAGCGTGTGTGAATACAGTGGCTGTAGGTCTGTCAGAGGGACAGACTCCAACCATTGGACTAATGGAGCTGTATGGCTCTGTCCGTGAAGATTTATCTTCACCCTCAGCGTCGTGCAGAGATTGGTCCCGATTCCTGGCTGCAGCTGAGCTGTGCTGGGAGCAGTGAGCACTGCTGGCTGACTGGCTCCGCTGCCATCCTTCTGCATGGGACACTGTAATGGGTCGGAGTGTACCACTGCTCGAGTGCTGTCCCCAAACCATTTCCTTCACCTGCTGGTTCTAGCACAACTGACCGTTATGAACGTGGCTGGCATAGTGAGAGAGTTTTAAAAGACCACCAGAAATGCAGAGCGAACTACTTAAGGGAACGCAGAAACCTTATTACAGAAATTAACCAGTTATCATTCTTTTGATGTCATCGGGGGTGGGTTTGCCCACAGGCTATTTTTTCTTGGTTTGTTTTTTTTTTTTTCCCCCAATTGAAAACAAGTGGAAGGAAAGGAAAGAAACAGACAAAATAAAATCCCTCTGACTTCAAAGCATAAATGTTTCTCCTTTGGAAATCCATGCAATTACCAGATAGTTTTAAAGTATAGTAATGCAGAGATGCATGGATAGCATCGTACACAGCATATTCCACACTGTGCGTGCCAGCAAATACTCCTAAACAACAACCAGACAGAGGCATGCTGCCACTTACCGTTTTGTTTCAATGAGCCAATTTACAAGAAGCAGGTTTCTTCATCCAAAAGGTCCAAGACCTCGAATTATCTGCATAGATTCACTTTGTCCAGACTTGACAGGTTTTAGAGATTAAATTAAATCCAGGCAGTTTCCAGACAGATAAGAAAGTAGATTCCTCACCCATAGAAGTTACAGTCAAAGTGTGGACAGATGGACAAAA
Source organism: Mycteria americana (assembly GCF_035582795.1). Lineage (NCBI taxonomy): Eukaryota > Metazoa > Chordata > Aves > Ciconiiformes > Ciconiidae > Mycteria > Mycteria americana. The sequence continues at coordinate 153,685,910 of NC_134365.1, read as the reverse complement.
AGCTAGGGAGGGGAAGCTAGCAGACATATAGCTCAGCACAATCTCAAAAGGCGAATTAAGGAATTGCTTTTAACCCAATCATTTCCCAAACATCTAAGAGTGATGTTTATTGTTTTGGCAGCTTTTTTTGCCTGCCTCTCCTCTCCTCTTTTCCTTGATTTTTTGGGGGCATCTGTTTCCTTTTCTTTATCTGGTGCATAGCTAATCCAGTGTGTGTGCAAGTGTAGGTGCTTAAGGCAACTGCTCAGCCTTGAAAGGAATTCCTACCTGCAGTCAGTGACTGCCTAGGAAGGATTTTGCTCCTGCCCAGTAATTGTTGTTCACCTATGACCCCTTTTTGGTAAACTCATAGCTGTCTCCTTATTACTCAAAAAAAAAGGTGCTTGGAATAAGAATGTGTTCCATTAAGCAGGCAAGTCTAAGCGAGTGTCTAACACTAGTGCCCATGAAGTTCATCAGAGGAATGCTGATTGATTTTCTTTAAATAGACCAGACGAAGGGTAGCGCATTAGGCTTGTCTAAACAATATGCAAGTCAGCATGGGGCTATGCATTTTCAAGGAGAGCAAAAATGGATTCGTTCCAACAGCACAATATAGCGCTGAGAATAGCCTAAGTGTAGGAATTTAGGCTCAAACTTTTAAAGGCATATTTTCCATTGTTTTAAAGAGGAAATATTCCTATTCTTCATGAGCAGATACTCATACTTTTAAAATCGTGGCATTAGCACTTAAGTACAGTTTATCTTACAGAGCTTCTGCTTTGTTGGTGCACCTGAGGGTTTTAAAATAGCTGCCAAATGTTTACTCATAAAGGAGTGTAAAGGGGAGCTGAATGAGTGAAAGTCAGTTTGGTCCCTAGAACTATAGCCTTAATGTATTTTAGTGCTGAAGGAAGCATTAAACACCTGGCACAGTTTTCAGGAAGCTGAAAAGTGTCTTAGGCAGCAGAGTTTGGGTGCTTGTCTCCTAAAGGAAGGCAGAGCCCAGAATCCCTGTGCTCCACAAAGTCCTGCCTCCACCCCCCCAAGCAATTTTACATCAGAACACCATCCAGCAAAATGGAATTTCCTATTGCATGGGAAGAGATCCATAATTTGTCTCAGTACCTCAAAATGCTATACCCTGTCAAAACAATCCTAACCATAATTGACAAGATTCCCTGATCTGCTTGGGTTTTCCAGCTGTCTGGCTGCAGAGCTACTAAGAAGCTCAGCATCTGGAAGCCTTTACCTGCCTTGATTTTCTTCCCAGGTTGCTGGGAGCTTTGAAGTTGCCAGGCTTTCTGCTGCAAGGTTGGGCCCCAACTCTCAGGACGATCTGGCAGAGAACCAGTCAGGAAACACTCAGGAAAAGTCCCTATCCACTGACAAGCAAATTAAGATTTTCTTTTTCTTATTTGACCTAAAAACCTTATTTTCTAGACCTCACAGGGCAGGAAAACCTGAACGGACAGCTCTGGGGAAAGAGCAGCAACTGCTCTGATCAGAAAGTATGTTTGCTCAAGGGCATCTGCTGGAGACAGGAGTTGTGTTTTTAAGAGTAACACTGGTTCTTGCATTTGGGTTGCGGTTCAGGACAGGTAGTGTCAGTAAATCTTGAAAAGATGTTTTCATTGGCAGGGAGGTGAGGGCCTGAAGCTGCATTCCCCTCTCCTTCACCAGCACCCAAACACTGCTGCGAGCTGCCACTCCTCTCAACAGAGAAAACCCAGTCCAAGGCTGCACGGTTAAATCACCTTCTTTGCCTTAAATAATAGTGAGCCCCAGCTCTCGTTTTATCGCAATGGAGAGGCACACTCAATTTATTCTGGGGCTTTTGGGGACAAATTGGCTTACATACATTTTGAATCAGTTATTCAGCTTCTGTGCTGTCCTTGGCATAACTCACAGAACTAATACTTCATGAGCACAGGTAAGAACTATTGCCCTCCTTCAGCTTTCTGTCTGCCTTATTAACATGGACTACGCTTGGAATTGCATCAATTGTAAATACAGGATCAGATCCTCCACTGGTACAAATTTTCTCAGCTTTCTTGAGCTGCCCGGAGGTAAGTCAATGTGTCTGCGCTGCGGCAAGCACCCCACTGTGAGTACCCAGCGGCGCAGAGAACAGGGAGTCCCCTTCCAGTCACAGAGAAAGAAAGGAAGGGCAGCTCCAGCCTAATAGCAGCCTTAGCACCTTTATTTACTACACAGCCTGACAGCAGGACGCTGTGGGGGAAGCCGTGATTGAGGGTTTCCATCTGATCTGCAGCCCCTTGCAGGACAGGAGCGGTAAGAACGGAGCAGCAGCCACATAACTGGTACCTCTGGGGAGCTCTCTGCTCTCTAACGGCGGGGTATTTGTGGATTCCTGCCGACACCGCGCAGCCCCTCGTGGAGCTGGTGCATGCGTGCATTGTGACTCTTTGCTTGGAGACAGTTTTTAAGTGCGGTGATGAAAAGTTCTCCAAGCAGCTGTTCAACCCAGGCCAGAGATGTGCCTGTTATCTTATCTCTCGGTATTATTCGTCAGCCACATGCCTCATTCTTGGCACAGACTATACACCCCATGGAAGTCTAAGGAATAAAAGATATGGGCTCAGTGTGCACTGTAGGCTTCCAAACACATGCTGACTCATTTCAAGTAAATCACCTTCCGTGCTATGACAGAAGCTAATTTAGAGTCTGCATCTGTAGATTACGTGCACTATCATTTCGGTGTAAAGATGAGGCGTAGATCAGAAACAGGTGCTAAATGCAGGATGAAGTTTTCAATAAAGCCTGATTTTCAGAACGAAGCTCATCCCTGGCTCTTCAGCTAGTTTCCAGAATACTTACGACTTTTGGAAAGTGTGTTCTGGTTGCACAAATACTCCAAAACAGGACTACCTTGGTTATCTAGCTAGTGCAGCCCATGCAAATGCATTGCCTTTGACACTGAGTATATTTTCAGCTGTTTAATCAGCTCATGATTCCAGGGGCTGTTTTGAGACGACAAAGTAGCATCTGTCATATATATCCCTTCAATGCTGTGGAAGCCTCAAAGACTGAGTTGTAGAGAGAAGAAGAAAAAGAGATGTATGTTAAAAGGAGCTTTACAAAGAATTTATAACAAATGCCAGCCATCATGGCTCAGATTTTGTCCTCAAACAGGACACAAACATCAGTGGGGGGTGTCCCAAAGCTGTTTTGCTTGGGTGCCGTCATCACAGAAGGGGAATGGCATTGCACCGTCCCAGCACAGGGCTGGAGCTGCCTCTCAGCATGGGGCTCTGATGGAGGGGTGCCTCCAGCTGCGCTTGCCCCCAGGAAGAGCTCACAAGCCAGATTTTTGGGGGACTTCCACTCTGGAGTAGCGTGCCAACTGTGCCAGGGTGATCTGCCGCATTTAGGAAAGTCTATTGATTTTCCTGTGGATGGTGTGTAAGTCCTAAAGGTGGTAATATGCTCAGTGTTTCTAGTTCCAACAAGTATAAAACAAAAAGTACACAGCTGGAGGATCCTTTTCCATCTTTTACACTTGACAAATTCATTATTCTATATTTCCCTTATCACAGTCAGTAACATCTAAATTGAAAATAATACATAGTAGTCTGAAGTTGCAGAAAAAGACACGTTTAGATACCCACAGAAGGGGGTAGAAATGATTATAAAGAATGAGCTTTTCCTACCTTTGGATTTTATCTCTTCTGAAATGTAATACTACAAGGACAGAGTTCAGTCTATAATATCACACAATTCAGGAAATTCTCCACAGGCGTTTTTTCTTTTCTTTTCTTCTTTCTTTTTTTAGAAGTATTTTTTTTTTCACTGAGATTTCATCTTTGTTCCTGTGTTTTCATGCACTGGTTTATTTTCTGTCACCAGCTGCTCAAGCAAAAACATGGATTCCTTGATTCAGGACTTCACAGGTACATGAGGAAGAAATGTGCCTTAAGGCTCTTTTGTCTTTACACATAATATATTTGTAGTTCTAAAGACTATCAGCCAGATCAACAGTTTCACTGGTACTGCACTGATTACTACTGCCCAAAGATCCTGCTCTACATAGCTGTGTTATTTGCAATTTGGAATATTCAAGAATGAATTAGACTGCAATCCTGTTTGGTAGTTTTAGAATTGTTTGCCAGTCATTTAGGTTTTTTTTTCTCAGACTAGTGATTTTTACTTTCACATGCAAGGAATGAATTCAAGTTGAATAAATCAAACCCCAAAATAATCCTCATAAATTCTCTAAGGTTTACAAATTATGCCCTTTTGTATTTAGGAATCATAACAAGACAAGTAATGAAGCAGAAGACAGTGGTAAAGCTCTGAGCTCAATGAAGACTCTGCAGGAGAAGCTGGATAGATGAGATCATTCAAGATTTGGAGAAACAGCATCTTAGAATACTACCCATCTGCCCACATAAAGTCATTCTTAAAAACTCGGTCGTCTCTTCACTCACATAACTGTCATATAAGAACACACATTTCAGATACTTGTTTCTTACAGATACTCTGTCTTCTTTCACAGCATTCGCAGGTTTCACTGAAAAGTCTCAGGGTCTACCAAAACATGGTCCAGTATTTTTCACTTACCTGTCAGATTTGGAGGCTCTTCAGGCTGGGACATTTTAAAATTGAAACTCAGTTCTAAAAAGATATAAAATAAAAAAAGAAATTTAAAGCAATCCATCCTCCCAAGCCCTCAAGTTTTGAGGCATAAGTCTGCTTTAATTTCTCTGATCTCCTCAGTTTCTCTGGCAAAACTTCTTCAGAACTGAAAAGGCCAGGATGGCAACTACGTGCAAAGCTCATAACTACAGAAAGAAGCATGCTGTTAGAGAGTCACTGAAGAGTACACATCTGCCTATGGTCACAGTACCTGCAACTGACTGACGAAGCAGTGACTCCCAGTACCTCCCAAGAAGCTGTATTTATGAGTTTCACTAAGGCTTTATCTATGTGAAGCATACCATGGAGCTTTGCTCCTTCAGCAGGGTTTCTCAAGTCTCAGTGTGAGAAAAATTTAAGACTTTCAGTGAAACATCAACATTTCATGTTTTTCACATGGCATCTCCTCTTCATCCTATTAGCGGTCCTAGAGGACTTTAAGGATTCTGTATTTTAGTCCAGATTTTCCCAAAGTTTGGTAGCCGTTATAAGTTGAATGCCCGTCACCTGTCTACTCGACATCTATATTCTGGATATGACTACAGCATGGAGCCCTGGAGTACGTATGTACTGTGCTGTGCAGACACGAAGTCCAGTACTTTTGGGAAACTAGCTGCACTATACAGTCATTCTCCTCAAAGGCAGCAGATTTGGACAGACTGGGAGAGAATTAATGGACCTACTGAGTATGGGCTGGGTGCACGCTGCCTCTAACATGTTTTGAAAGCATCCACAGGGTAGCTGGATGGGGAGTTCACAAGGGGTCTGGCGATTTCCCAAAGGGCTGGATTGACCAGTCATGATCTGTATGTGCAAGGATTTCTTCCCAAGCAAATGCTAGTTGCTCTTTCAGAAGACCAAGTTTCTGGGCCTTCCTCTCAGGCATAGGGTGCTTGCAAACAGGCTGAAGTGCAATGGTGGAGGCAGATGCATGACTTCTATGGGAATCCAAGTGTCAGAAGTGATGCAGTAATGCAGTGCTCTTGGCGTACCTTGAAAGGGAGCCAGCCTTAGCAAGGTCTTCATGGGAAAATATAGGGTATGTCACATCGGTTATTGAAAAATATAAACTCAATAAGATAAATATCCAAAATGACTGTAAGCATTATATATTTTGTGGAAGAATCCTTTTTTGGCATAAGCCCTGTCAAAACTGGCTGCTCCTGCCCAAGTGCTGAATAGATGCTCTGGCAGAAGTATCCTCAAAATGTGCACACTCTTTGATGGATATGGTTACATGATTTTAATCCAAACCCATAAATACTGAAAGAGATGGCAATAAACCTGGCTTGACTTTAGAAAAGAAGAAGATTTGTTTTTAAATACAGCATTAGAACTGTACAGCATCCATGACAGTGCAAAAAATGGCTGGATTTGGGGTGTAAGTGTTTGCCACTGCAATTCAGACATATAATACCTCAGGCTTATTATCGTTCCTTTGAGGGCATCAGGGACAGCAATGACCAGAGTCCCAGGGCCAGACCCAGCTCTATGGGAAACCAGAAAAACACAACTGCTAGGAAAACTGATGCGTGAAGGAACAAATGTAAAGATACTTGAAAACAATTTCACCAAATGTGCTACTATCCAATAAACTGAAAGTGTGCAGAGGTATTGTTGTTGGGTTGCTGCATGCATATGAAATATGAATTTGTCAGCTTATTTAGTCAGCTTATATAAGCTTTTCTAATGAGCAAAAGGAAAAAAACCCACTGTATATGCAATCTTCTTTTATAATGCTATTTGACATTCTACTACTGTTTGATCTAGACCTGTACAAATTTATCTAATCTGTGTGGGTTTCATGAGTGCTGTTAACTGACTGTTGTTGGAATCGGTATTATGATACAGGCACCGAGTTGGACCACCACAAATAAAAAGAAGAAAATCTGAGGCAATAAATAATTTAGTGTTGCCATTCATTGTGCTAGATTCTCTTTAAGACTTCTTCTTTGGGAAAAGTAATCTAAATTATTCTACTCTAAAGCAGAGTATTAGGATCTTTATTTGCATTGGGGAGCCACAGGTACATGAACTGGTAATAGATGAGGAAAAGTGCAAGACAGAGTAAACTGTCAAATGTAAAGACATTTGATCAGTTTAAGAAAAAGTCAGAAGGAGCACAAAATACCTAGGCCAGCTCCTCAGTATTGTATTTAAGCTTCTTTCCTAGTGGCTTTGCTGAAATTCAAGCTACTCTAGACTCCAGGTTATGTTATGTTTTCCTTCTTATATGTAGCATGCACAGTTTTCCTTTCTCCAGAGGACAAGTGAGCTGTCAGTTAGCAGTGGGTATGACCTCTGCTTGCACAACAATATTTTAGCAGAGGTCAGAGCAGCTGGAATAAAACAAAGCATGTGGAAGCAATTTTTATGCTAAAAAAATTCTCCATGGCTTTTCATTTTGAAGTATACATATTTCTGCCCTCAATGTGGTGTTTTTAGGGAATGTACCGATAGAATCTGCAAACTTTTTTGTGGTATTGTGGTCTCAATGGCAAGCCAGGCCAGCCCAGCAGACTTAGCTGGGGAAACCACATGCTGCAGCTTCACCTGCTGCGGTAACCTCCCAAAAAGCCAGTCCAGAATGGTACAAAAGTACACAAATCACTATTCAGTCAAGACTTACTGTGTTTGCTTTGTGCCTTGCTGCACGTTGATCACCATACTGGGCTTTCCTGTGGAACTAGCAGATCCTTGCTAAGGAAGGACAGGCAAAGATGAAGAAAGTGTCTAATCATTGAAGGAGCACACTTCTGGGACAGGTTTCCAGTTAGAAGAGAAGGGGGCCAAAATCTGAAACGGATTCATGATAAAACTTGATAGCTTGCTGACAGTATTTCTATGACAAGGTGAGAGTAATCCTGGAGCCTGTAATTTGAGCCTGCAATTAAGGTTTCCAGTGCTGACTTTGTTGGCAGATGCAAGTGAGGGCTGAAGACACTTGGTCATGTATGCTTGTTCCACATATTGCTAGTGCTTTTAACTGATACTATATTTTAGGGTTCTTGCTGACCTGCAGGGGACAGGAAGAAGTTCGGCTTTTTCTACTGCAGATATATAACTTGGCTTTGAGGAAGAGTGGGGAGGAATATGGTGTTTTACTTCCTTTGGAGGACTGAAAACCAGCTGCAACTGACAAAGGGACATTTCATGGGCATCTGCTCTTAGTGATAGCAAACTGCCTTATGGCCAGTGGTGTGTCTTGCTTATGCTTCCAGGGTTAAACCAATTGTGTGATTGGACACAGGAAGGATTTTTTTCCCCCCATTATACCATCAGGGACCTTTGATTTGTGTTTTTGCCTTCTGTAATGTGGTGCATGGTCCACCTCCTAGGATTAGCTGGTCATTTTCACTCCAGAAATGTCTCTGTATTTCTCAGTTGTAAGTCCTCTCTTCCTGCAGGCAGTTAGTTATTTTGTGAAATTCCAGTCATTGTATGAAAGGGCTGAAGACTGTTATATGGTGTCAGGGAGGGTTTGGTGTCTTTTGGTTTGGGGACACCTGGATCATGTTGATCCAGGTGGTCCTTTACTGTCATATGACACAGCAAGGCAAACTTAGCAAACAGAATTAGACCTGTCACTGGTGGAACATTTTGAGAATCATCCACAAGAAATTAAAAGGTGATGAACTTAAAAGGGTTCCCACTTTTACATGCTGCTCACCTGAAAGAACAGGGCTTCAGATGCTGTATTTAACCAGATAGACATCTTCGTTTAAAATACAGACCTTACTACTGTTGGCTATGATTTTCTGTCTTGGTTCATCACCTAAAGTCCTTAACTCAAAAGCCTGAACTAAAAAAACAATTGATCTACCGTTTTCTCAGTAGGGTTATCCCAGCAATGCTTCATAGTCTGGACTGGTCTCCTGCTCATTTTTGGAAGGACTGTCGTATGTTTGTTTAGACTAACAATATAAGGTCAGTGAGATTACTCATGTGTTCAGACTAGACACACTGCTGGATTCAGGCTTCCCACACTAAAGAATTTGAGATTTGCTTATCTGACAGACAGCCAACTTTTTTTTATTTAGGCTGTTGGTCTCCTGGCTTAAAAAGAGGGAGCTGGTTTCAGGACAATGCTTATGAAAATCCTGGCTCTGAACTCACTTTCAGCTTTAGTCCAAAAAAAGCCATGTTGGAAGTTAGAACTTAAATCCATGTTGAAAAGTGGGTCTTTCTTTCTACTCAGAGGAGTCTGAAAAGTCTCAAAACTTTAGCAGAAGATATTTTCATCCAAATGATTTGAAGTTCAGAACCGGGCCTGGCTGGATTAACCTTTCTTTGTTTCTACTAACTGTGCATTTTATATATTTTCTATATAGACATTATAGATATATAAAATATAAATATACGTATATATACACATCTATGTACACACACAAATATGATCCACCTGTTTAATAGAGCAGGCTTTATAGTAATTCTAAATAGGCCTAAAGAAACAATTAGGGAAAGTACAGTTCAAAATTGCCTGAAACGTTGAACTGATGAGTCCAGCATCATGTTTACCTCCTGATTAATCCAAAATACTGAGGATAATATAGAATAATGTTAGCCAATCAGGCTGCACGTGTAAATAGTGCCTCCTGATTCACCGAGACTGCTGAAAATAGCACTCATCACTGATGAACCCATCCAATAAACATATGCACATTTTATTCCTGACTAGTTTTAAGTGATGAACAACAGTTTTACCCCTGCCCCTCCTGCCAAAGCACTAATTCCATTTCTCAGATTTAAAGAGCACTCCTACACAAAAACCCCCATGGTTCGAATGAAGAGACTTCAGTATCTTCTGATGAAAATATTCAACACCCAGTTCCCCAGTGCTTTGTCTAGACAACTCTGCCTGCGTTCAACCAGAGCTCTTGTGTGGAGAATCACTACAGGACATGGCCCTGAGAACATGTGAAATATATATAGATGATTACTCAGATTCCCTCTTGTAAGAGCAGAGGTGTGTACTTGGAGAAAGACTAGAAAAGGTAGGGAGCAGGTTAATTTATGCTAGCTCTAGCCAGCATGTGCTGGATTAAGATAGCCAGAGATGCAAGGAGGCCAGATACATTAGTTATGCACCTTTTCCATGGTCACAGTCTGGGGTTTAAAGAAGGACATTAAAGAAGCTCTCTGGTGCTTCGGCACCTGCTGGGAATTTGTCTGTACAGGTGGAATCCCAGGGGTCTTGTTAAGGCAGCTTTTAATTTGCTTCACGGTTTTGGGAGAGGCTCAGAACCTGTGCTTCTGACCTCTGGCTTTAAGAAACATAAAATTTATTATCCCTCAGCTGGGATTTGGCCAATGTTTGTCTTCTGGATTAATAATTTTTAGTATTCACCTCCTAAAGCAAATGTTTTACTTCCTTGAGCAAGGCAAATAAATATGTCCACCAAGAAAAACTCTGTGTGACCCTTTTCTTCCATTTGTGTAGCAAAAGAAGTCTATATGAGAACTGCAGCTTTAGTGTAGGCTCATAAAATCTTTCATTTATTATTTATATAATTATTTGCAGAGTGCTGTTGCCATAGCAACTTTTACACACAGTGAGATAAATCCTTGCATAGACAGTAGTCACGACTCCAAACGCTATCACATGAAGATAAGTCTGCATGGACATTTCAGGGTTTGCCATGTTTTTCTGAAGTAGTTATTGACATTAAAATAACTTCCTTCTGCTAAATTAGAGAAAAGAGCCTGTTTTTAGCCTAATTTCCTTAAGAAACAAGGCTTAGGCAATCATTTTCTCTATCCATCTGTCTGCTTATCACCTCCTAATATCTTTCAAATCTGCTGGCATAATTTCAATTACCTTTCACTAAGATGTCTCAAAGCTAGTTAAATCTGACATACTTCATGGAAAGGGGTTGTATGAAGGAGTGAGAGTCCTAAAATAATGTGTCACAGAGAGAAATGTTCCACCATGAGCTTGAAAGTGGTGAGCTCCTTTTGTCCTGTTGTCCAGACAGCATCAAACTGGTCACGACACATGCTATTTCTTCTATAGCTAAAGGGGAAATGAGGCAGAAAAGGTGGAGCTGTGGGAGGGTGGAGGGATGAGGAGTTCTGGTGGAGACTGGAGATGTTGCAGGCAGGATGTGGGGAATGTCCTTGTAGTGATGGGGCTGTGGGCTTGCAGGACACAAGTTAATATGAAATGAGGGCTTCATTGATTCTACCACTCAAGGACAATGGTTTCCAAATTCTGCAGCTGACAGCAACCTCCAGTTTGGGGAGCTAGGGTTTTGCAGTGTCTGAGGCAGTCTAGGCTGCTTGACTCCTGCAGTCTCGCTCTTTGGAACAGAGACTTCCAAGCATAACGAATTACATACACTACGTGTGCAGGGGTTAGTACCCTGCACATCAGACAGTCCAGGCAGCCAGCTGGCACTACCACCTGGCGCTTTGGTAACCATGATGCAAGGCAGAGTTTGACCTGGGACAACCTGGGCTGAAATTGGATTTTGACCCATGGGCTGAAGGGGATGAAGCTCTTTTACGTTTCACAGCTTCTCACCATTCAACAGTGATACCAAAAGCCACCAGAATCTCACCAGGCTTCTCAGCAGCTATCAGATTATGGGGATCATGTTTCATATTTGGAAATACAATACGACTTTGGAAATGCAGTATCATGACAGATATATGAATGTTAGACAGTTTCTGTTGACTGAGAAATTTTATATATGTGTATGCATGCACGCATAACATTAGTCGCTCCAAAGTGACAGGATGGAAGGAAAGAGACACATTTTCTGAATGCTTAAATCTGGCCAATTCCAATCACAACATTCCAAAGCAAATGAAAAATAAGGTCAGTATTTTGCACCATAGTGCCTAAAAATATTCTGTGTTTTTCTGTATATGTACGCTTAACTGACTACTGAAGATTTTGATCTCCCTTTTGTCAATGACATAGGTTCAGCATCTTTAAAAGTTATTCCAGTTTTAGGTGCCTGAATATAAGAGTTTGATGCCTGTGCTCAAACATTTTGTTTCAGCTTGATTATTGTTCACTATAGAACAGGTCAAAAGCCTTAGAGTAAATCAGAGGACCAGCAAATGTGGTGGGTTGATGCTGGCTGGACACCAGGTGCCCACCGAGCTGCTCTTATCACTCCCCTCCTCAGCTGGACGGGGAGAGGAAATATAACAAAATGCTCGTGGGTCAAGATAAGGACAGGGAGAGATCACTCAGCAATTACCATCATGGGCAAAACAGACTCGACTTGGAAATAAAAACAAATCTTAAAACACCTTTCCCCCACCCCTCCCTTCTTCCCGGGCAAAACTTCACTCACGATTTTCTCTACCTCCTCCCCCCATGGGGGCTGCGGTCAGTTCATCACACGTTGTCTCTGCCGCTCCTCCCTCCTCAGGGGGAGGACTCCTCACGCTCTTCCCCTGCTCCAGCCTGGGGTTCCTCCCACCGGAGACAGTCCTCCATGAACTTCTCCAACGTGAGTCCTTCCCACGGGCTGCAGTTCTTCACGAACTGCTCCAGCGCAGGTCCCTTCCACGGGGTGCAGTCCTTCAGGAGCAGACTGCTCCAGCGTGGGTCCCCCACGGGGTCACAAGTCCTGCCAGCAAAACTGCTGCAGCGTGGGCTCCTCTCTTCATGGGTCCACAGGTCCTGCCAGGAGCCTGCTCCAGCATGCGCTTTCCATGGGGTCACAGCCTCCTTCAGGCATCCACCTGCTCTGGCGTGGGGTCCTCCATGGGCTGCAGGTGGGTATCTGCTCCACCATGGACCTCCATGGGCTGCAGGTGGGTATCTGCTCCACCATGGACCTCCATGGGCTGCAGGGGACAGCCTGCCTCACCATGGTCTTCACCACAGGCTGCAGGGGAATGAATCTCTGCTCCGGTGCCTGGAGCAACCTCCTCCCCCTCCTTCTTCACTGGCTTTGGTGTCTGCAGGGTTGTTTCTCTCACATATTCTTACTCCTCTCTCCGGCTGAAGTCGCCATTGCCCAGGGTTTTTTTTTCCCTTTCTTAACTATGTTATCCCAGAGACGCTATCCCAGAGTCAAGGCTGACTGGCTTGGCCTTGGCCAGCAGCGGGTCTGTCTTGGAGCCGGCTGGCATTGGCTCTGTCGGACATAGGGGAAGCTTCTGGCAGCTTCTCACAGAAGCCACCCCTCTAGCCCCCCTGCTACCAAAACCTTGCCACGCAAACCCAATACAGCAAATAACTGTAGAACAATGTTTTTCCTTTTGGACAGAAGATTTAATATGGTTGGTTTTTTAATTAGCTAAGAAACATGAAGTCATTCTTTTTACCCTGAATCTAAATACAACTATTAGTTCATACTGCTTACGAAGAGATTACAAGGAGATAAAAAACTAATAAAAAGAATAAAGTATTTTAATATTTTCAAGGAAAATGGTTCTCAGAAGCTCTGCTACAGATTGTATGGGAAGTGCTTTGTGTTGTCAGAAGATATGGTAAAAAGCAGGCCCTACCTTGATGATTGAATTAAGTGATCACTTTTTCTCTGAATGTGTGGATTAGACCAAGATGGGTAAAAGAGCCATAGGCAAAGAAGCCCAAAATCACACATCAGATGATGATGGAGAAGGGCAGATTTTTTTTTGCATCTTCACCTATCCTCTCTACTCCTTAAATTCCGCCTTAAAGCACCTCACATTCATGCTTTAACACTCTTTCTCTTCCACTGTAAAGGAAGCTTGGCAGTCAAGGATAAGAGATTCATGCACTGCACTATTTTTTCAATAAAATTAAAGTCAAGATATCATCAACATTCAAATGGAATTAAACAAAACATTTTCCAAGAGTACAAGGTAATCCAAACAGCCAAACAACAGTGTGAGAGATTTGCAGGCAATGCAGAAATAGCCAATGAAACCAGCCAGTCAAGGCTGCCAAGAAGCCAGATGCTTTGAGAGGAAGAGCATTTTTCATAGCTTTCAGTCAGTGCCGTGTGATTTCCAGCTGAGGAAAGAAAGAAGACACTCTGATGGTATTTATTTGTTAAGATTGGTGACATCGTACGTGTTTAATTTCCTAATCATTTTCTTCAAAGTTCAATAGGAATTTAAGAATCATTAAAAACCATTCTGAGACCTGGGTCTGATTTTGGTGGCCTCATCCTAATCCCCATTCATTTGTGTTAGCAGATCACCATAACTGTGATCATAAATCATTAACTAGGCACTCTTTGATCAAGAGGGAGCCAGGACTGAAATAGAAAGGGTTTTGGAAATCAGGTTATTAGGCACTTAAGCAAGCTTTACCCTATAGCTGTTCCACAACTTTGTGGCACTATGCCTGGCTTGAGCTAGTACTGGTAATACTTCATTTTCATAAGTACCACCTTTACTTACAATTTTGTCCAAAATAAAACAATGCACTCAATCAGTAAGTGGAAGGTATCTTAACTGTGGATATTTTCATTCCTCTCTATATGCAGTTCAGGAATGGGCAAATAGAATTAATATTTTGGCATGAGATTTGTGCAAAATGTTTGCAACAATATACAAGAACAGGTGATTTTAATCTGTTTTTTGAAATAGCTATAATTATAATCAAGGTATCTTTGGTTTTATGTATCTGTATTGCTTGTGCTACTGAGAAAGTCACAGAGCAGAAAAAAAGAGGAAAGAAGTTGGAACTACTCGCCTATTCTCACAAACATGACACGTCATTAAATCTGGTTGCCACATATTCCTTAGAAATATTTCTGAGGGTAATCCTGGGGATTCTAGGACAGAGAACACCAGACTGATAGAAAGTCAGTCTGCTGAAAAGCAGCACTGCTTCAGGAAAGGGAAACAGTCTTCTAGCTCAGTGGTCTTTCTGAAAGTGTCAACAAATAAGGCAACAAAGGTTGGCATATTTCCTGGGCACTTTCAGCTAAGGCATCAATTTCCTTTTTTTCTGTGCACACACCTTTTTATAGAAACTTTGGAAAGCTCCCAAGAGGATTTGGATTTAGACCTGTCTTTCCCAAATGGAAATAGATTCACCTACCTGCAACACTCATGTTAGTATAATGAGGGCCACCTTTACTGCTAGTAGGCTTTTAGGAATTAGTCACTGAACAAGCCACCTGTAACCCTCAATTAAGTTCAGTGCTCCTGTATTCAGAATGAGAAAAATCTTATTATAGACACGGAGAATGCTGAAGGAAGAAGGGAGCATGCCTACTGAGCCAGAGATAGTGAAGCAAAATAATAAAGAAATACGTTCCCCCTAATCTTAGTGGAGCTGGACATGCACCACCACAGTTAAACACACAACACTACTGGTAGCTAAGGAAAGGGCGGTGTGGAAAAAAAAAAGGAAAAGTATGCTACAAAAGAACAATATCAACTTCTTACATACATGTTCTGAAGAAGAAAAGAATATTCCTACCTGTCAGTTCAAGGGCACTTCTCTTCTCAGGAGCCTTTCAGCTGAAAGAATGACAGTCTTGCTCTGCTATTTGACTTTCCTACCTCAAACTGCAGCAAAGAAATGCATCTCCTTTCAAAGGAAAGCATCTTCCTTCAAAGATGATGAACGTGGAGGTAAGAGTTAGTCAGGGGCCTATTCCAAGTGAAAGGAGCGCAGAAAGTGGTGAAAATCAGTTAATTCGTGTTAGCTAGCTAAACTTAATGATGGAAAACAGAAGGACATATCCCTTCACCCCAGCCTCACAGTCATGGAAATAACAAGTGTAGGAAAATGGCTTTTGCTTTCTTTTTCATCTTTTCACCGCCCACAGCATTGCCAGCAGCAGAAAGCTTTCACTTCTCTCTCCCAGAGAAACCCAAAAGCAACACATGGCCCAGATTCATCACATTGGCATGCCAATGCAAAATGGTAATCTTGATTGCTATGTTGTGTCAGTTAAATCAACAGACCAGCTGATCTCTCGGGTAATAAATTTGGAAAGCTCTTCTCCCTGAAGAGCGTAAAGTCACAATGGTGTTTTCTGCTCTTTTATATACCTGTTGATGTAGCTATGCACCCTTCCCTTGGGAACAGCAGGAGAAACCAAGCTACTCAAGCTGTTCTTGAACTGCATTGACACCTCTGCAGAGATAAGAGGCTGTCATGAGCTCTCTTTTGCTATGATTCTCAGCGTATTCCTGAAAGTGTATGTTGTCAGAGCAACGCACCATCTTTCACAGGAATGACATAATCTCTCAGTTGGAAAGACTTCTTTAAACAAGACTGCACTCCCATTCACCTCCCAAAACAGTCTCTCAATGACTTTCAGAAACCGAATGCATCCAGGACCAGCACCAGTAGCAGAGTGTGTGTCCTTGCATTGTAGCAGGCTGTGTGTTGCTATCCGCCTTTCTGCTAGAACAAAGCATCTTTCTCAGCATTCATTGATGCCATTGTGGGATACTGGTAAATTCAAAAGTAAATGGTTTAACCTTTGGACCTTGTAGCAGGAAAAAAAAAAGCCCCACTACTAGCAGCTTAGGCTGAAAAGCTAGATTTTCAAAGTGATGCATGACATAGATCAAGCTGGGTGAGAACTCCCTGTCTGAGGGTGTTGTTTGGTTTTGAATGGAGATGGCAATTGCATTGAATTATGCCACTTGGGATGCATCGCACCTTTCTTTGCTGTCCACCCCAATCCACCTCAGTGGATTTGCATTATGGGGATGGCACTGCTAGGCACTCAGAGACCCTGCCCAGAGTGCCACCACCACACAGGGCACTAACTGCTGCCGGGCACCAAGCAGCTCAGATGGGATCAGTTCAGTGCTGAAGAAACTCATATGTCCAGAAGAGACTTTGCTGGCTCAGCTAGTGCAATCCCTCTGCCATAAGGCACGTCAGTGATATTTACTGGCAGATGTTAATCTCCTATGCTCTTAAAGAACCTCAAGCTTCCCCAAACAGATCAGTTCATTTTTAACCCATTCCTAGAAATGAGACATGTTCCTATGACATAAAACAGTCTTCCTGCTGTTTTAGTCTGCCACTTCTTGTCTTGCCTACTATGGTCATGGAGCACCGGTTCTTCTTCGCCCTTTCAGTAACCTTTTCCACCTTTGAAAATTGTTATCACATCCTCCCTTCGGCTCCTCTTTGTAAGCTAAACTGCCTCAAGTTCAGATTTTTGTGGTAAGTCATGAATCATTCCTATCTGGCTTGACAAAACTCAAAAACAGCATTTGATGGAGCAACTCTGAGAAATTTCATTTATAACAAAGGATCATTTTAGTATTTTCAAAGCAAAGTTTTGGGTTTTTTTTGTTAATGTCACGAGTAATTTATGACTTCATATCCCAATATGGGATGAAAACAAATATAGGAATATCTGAATTTCACATGGAAATTAAATGCTAGCATCCAGTTGACACTAGTCAGTGATTTGTCTCCCTGTGGCTGGAGGTCAGAGGATGATATACGTGTACGTGCAGGTTGTTAGGCTAAAACTGAAAGATGGAACAAATGACTGAAATGCAAAACATCTGTTCTGTTGATTGATACTCTAACAGGAAGGTTATTATAGATTAAGTGCAAAATCTGTTTTAGAGAGTTATTCTCAATGGGTGAATCATGCACACCCATACCTTCACTGTGCATAAATCGGCAGCACAATCTGAAGGCCTTGTCTTGCAACTCCCTGGGGTTCAGATTGCTTTTGTGTCTGGGCCAGGGCTTTGACCTGGGTCAACTGTTCATTTCAATGACTATACTCCTAAGCTTGATCTCTGGCTCTTCTGACTCTAATGTTTTTTTTTCATTATTGGAGTCTAAATCTCTGTTGCTGCTGACAGGGCTGCTCTCACCACTGTAGATCTGAATGTCGAACCTATGGTAACCTCACCTTGCCACCTTCTTAGCATTTAACACCAACAGTAGGGGGAGAAATGTTGCAAGCTTTTTGATGTCTTCCAAGCCAATGTCCACCAGGACGCTGAGCTGACTGGAAATGAATTGTTTGCTGATGTTGTTGGGTTAGTCTTTAGCCCTGCAGCGTATAACTCGTGTTCACATCGGTGAAGTGCTGGGAATACGTGACTGGAAATGGGATAGGGCAGAAACACCTTTTCGGGTGGAAGCTGCAAATTTGACTTAGGTTATTGTGTGACCTCCATCTATTTAACTATTAGCTCTACAATTTCTCCTCTTGTCCTGTTGTTTCTGGTCCTGTCTGTCCTTTACAGAGCCATTCATGTGTGCTAATCCAGTAGAGAACTATCTCAAAAAATTCACTTAGTTCACTGAAGTGGCTCAGCAGAGTGTTGGGGAGTACTGGAGCAGTACAAAGAGGGGGCTGGATAGCGGCACAAGAGTCAACTTTCCTTGTGTGAACCTTCATCTGTAGATTAAGGATGAAGTGAAACCCGGCACTTCAAAACCCTCTGCTACCTTAGGGCTAGCAACATCAAGATGAGGTCTCCTGTATGCAGTGTGCTCATGCATCAAAGGATGATCACTTAGAAATACGTTTATTCTCTGTGTTGTTACGTGCTGCTTTTGTTCTGAATTATCTCCACTTCCCAGCTTTCCATTTATAAACGATACATCCCATTCCTTCATTTCTTACATACTCCTGGACAACATTTACTTCTCAGATTCATCAGCACTCATCTGCTACCTCACATGATGTTAAATGACTGCTGTCATAATAATAGAAAGAACTCTCTGTAGAGTTCTAAATTAAATAGTAGCAGGTAGCTGAAAATTAGCAGTAATGTGCTTAACTAGGGATGTGCAAAAGAGAATGTGACTTAACACTTCACTTATTGCTAAAAAAGAGTGGCTAAAAGATTTACTACAGTGATTTTTCTACATGCAGTCATGGTTTAACTCCAGCCGGCAACTAAGCCCCACACAGCCGCTCACTCGCTCCCCCCTGGTGGGACGGGGGAGAGAATCAGAAGGCTAAAAGTGAGAAAACTCGTGGATTCACATAAAGACAGTTTAATAGGGAAAGCAAAAGCCGCACACGCAAGCAAAGCAAACCAAGGAATTCATTCACTCCTTCCCATGGGCAGGCAGGTGTTCAGCCATCTCCAGGAAAGCAGGGCTCCACCACATGTTAACGGTGACTTGGGAAGACAAACACCATCACTCCGAATGTCCCCCCCCTTCCTTCTTCTTCCCCCAGCTTTACATGCTGAGCATGATGCCGTATGGTATGGAATATCCCTTTGGTCAGTTGGGGTCAGCTGTCCCAGCTGTGTCCCCTCCCAGCTTCTTGTGCCCCCCCAGCCTACTCGCTGGTGGGGTGGGGTGAGAAGCAGAAAAGGCCTTGGCTCTGTGTAAGCACTGCTCAGCAGTAACCAAAACATCCCTGTGTTATCAACACTGTTTTCAACACAAATCCAAACCATAGCCCCGTACTAGCTACTGTAAAGAAAACTAACTCTATCCCAGCCAAAACCAGCACACATGCTTATAATTTCTTTTTAGATGCAACCAATCTATAGAGTAGTTTTGGGATTCATCTGATCAAATGTAGACTGCTACATCAGAGCTAGTCACTACAGACCTCCTTTATAGCTAATGAAGAGAAATTACCCTTACCAGAGGGCAGTTGATAACATCCTTGTGTAAACTAGGTCATCTGAATTGCATCCTTAAATTATGTTGCCTGTAAAGGGAACCTATAGCTACTAGTTTAGATACAGTAGTATTTTACTGTGGTGGTATGAAGGCAGAGAAAGACAGGGCAAGATTTTTTTTAGATGAGGTAATGTCTGTCATTAGGCCGGCTGAGTATTGTTGGAAAAATTACACCAGCTTTTGGGCATGTGTGACTTTTTTCAGGTATGAAAGAAAAGAAGATTTTAGAGGAAAATACAAATTGAGAACAATATCTTAGCATTTACTTACACAGGTAGAAGAGATGCAAAATTAACAGTCCCTAGCCCAGGTCCTTGCTCTGCCATTAGGTTCTAATATTGTGTGTAACAGTGGTGAAGACACAAGGCGGTCCTACAGCGCAGAGATTAGAGCCTGCAGGCTGGGGACAAGCTTGTCGCTAGCCAGAGAAGCAAGCGCAGGGGAAGGGGAGCTCACAGGCCAATGATTATTGCCTTCATCAACACAAATGACAATGTCCATTTAAGTAATGGCTTCATGAGGTGATTTGAATATCAGTTCTCTCTCTTTCCTGGTAGCTATAGAGATCTTTTATTTTAAAAGGTCTTGTTCTGGCTCCCTGGGTTGTTATATCTTGTATATTAGGCAGGATATTCAATAAAACCTAGAAATAACTCTCAGAAAAAGAAGAGAGGTTTGCCTTCTGCCAGTGGTGTGCATTATTCAGTAGGCTACAAAGCTCCTGTAGATACTTTCTGGTGATCCTCATGTCTATTCCCTCCTCCATACTACCTCAGACCAGCATGGAGATGTGTATTAGTGCCTCATGCTGGGCTCTGCAGGCAATTCCTCCTCCTTCATCAGTCTGGAAATATCTGCCCCTGACATCTGGCCCTCCGGGAATAGGAGAGGACCCAAGGAACGAATGAAATCCAGAAGAAATAGGATCAATCTCTGGGACTGTGACAGCTCTACATGGTGCTGAGTGACAGGGCTTAGCCTGGAAAGCAAAGGATCCTGCTGAGGGGACTCACGGAGATGCCTTTATAACTTACTGACATGAAATCACAGGGCTTTGCGATTGCGTGCCCACGGGGAGCTGAGGCACCTGTTGGGGTGGCTCTTTGGAGCTGCAGCTGGCCAGCTAGAAGCTGGTCCAGGCAGCCTGGAGAGGTGAAGCCTCTCTCTCAAATGCCTGTGCACTCCTCGGCTGCTCGTTAGACAGCAAACTTTCCTAACCATCAAAATTAAACTACTTTTTTGAGTCCATAATCCAAGTTACAGTATAATTTGCATTTAATAAATGTTTGTCAATTGTTAATGAGATAACAGTTGGTAAATATGAATTATTTAAGGCCTGCCAAATATGATTTGATGGCTACTTGGCCAAATTTTCAAGGGAACAATTATACAGCTAGTGAATGCTAGCTGCATGCTTTTGTCCATAGAAGCTGGCTGATCAGAGGGCTAACTAAATGATCTGTAGGTGCAAATTTGACCACACATACTTTTGATGATGCATGGCTTCATAAGCAAATTTAAAGCCTGCATGTGAAAGCACATTCCCCTGTGATTTAACAAATAACTTAATCTCTATAAATAATCTCACTTCAGTAATTTTTCACTTTAGCAGACTATATTTTGTCATATGGGTTTTTTTTCTGTTTTATTATTCTGGAAGAATTATGTTCTCAGTTATAAAGTATTTTTAATATGAATTAAATATCTTAATAAATCTAAATTAAATGTGCTTATAGTATTTAAGTGCTACTAAAACAAACAAGCAAATAAAATCTGTGTGGAAAGGTATAATCCCAAATCGAGTTTATTTTGAGCACAGTTTTCTTTAGATTTTTATCACCATTTTTGCATACTAATGTTTTTAATGGGTTTCAAGAATATGCCATATACTCAGTTGAGGAGCTGAGTATCTTGTACAATGAATCTTTTACATCTGCTAGCTCTGTGATTCCACCACTTGCTATTGAATAATGTATTAAGCTTTTCCAGGCTCCTTCTGTTTGCCAGATGAGAGCTGCAATGGTTGCTTCATGTTCATTTATTCTCTGCATTTGAGTAATGTCATATTACAGACACAATGCTGCCATTGTTAGACAACAGAAAAATAATAATAAATAAATCAGAGAACCAGCCTAGATTTACCTTTCCACATAAAGCAAGGAAAAAGCATCTGGTACCTGTGTGTTATCTGTGTACATCTAATGTATGTCTACCTGGATATGAAAATACCAGCTATTATATATGGAGAGCTACTGCCTTGTCTTCCCCTAAGAAGTGTTAGTTCCTGAAGCAGAGGTATCAGATGTTCTTAGCAATGGCACTTGTTGATCTGTGGTCACGTACACTATTCTGCCTTTGTCATAATTTTCAAGTAAGCTTGCACCACATCCTGTGGTTTGGTCATGTAAGTATGCTAATGGAAATCAATTACAGTTGGAAAACTTCCTTTTCTATTGATACTACATTTTTCATTATGATTTAGAGTGCTAAGGAAGACACATGGATATCCCATTACTCCAGTGGTTGCAACAGAGATTGTAGATGAGCCATGAGTAAAGCTGTTGGGAATTAGAAGCAGCTAGGTAAGGTACGGCAGAGGAGTCACTGTCACTCAGCGTGTTCACTTGAACAACATGGAGATAAAGGGCTACCGGAAGTTAGGTTTTGCAAAGGAAGAGTGTGGCTGACTTGCTTGTGAGGAGGGGAAGTGGATGTGATCTTTAGCTAACAGGTTGGGAAATAATCTACTAAATGCTGTAGAAGAGAAAATGTCTGGGGTTGGAAATGGTCTAAATAGCCAGAAAGAGTGAGACTAGGGAGACCTACAGGACACGGAGGGTGGGACAGATTAAGCACGTTGAGCAGACCAGGTGAGTCATCAGAACATAAACATCTTAACATATCATGAGAAATACTTCAATCCTGTGCCCAAACCAGAACATATTTCTAAGA
The DNA here is from genome assembly GCF_035582795.1 of Mycteria americana. Lineage (NCBI taxonomy): Eukaryota > Metazoa > Chordata > Aves > Ciconiiformes > Ciconiidae > Mycteria > Mycteria americana. The sequence continues at coordinate 153,663,769 of NC_134365.1, read as the reverse complement.
GGAAAAAAGACCTTTCTCCAGCCGGTTAATAATGTCTATAACAATGTGTAAAGGAATTACTCTATTGTGTGAACCCAGCTAGAAGATTTAATGTAATCCTAGCAACACAAAAATTATTAGCATTCTGTGATCCAGAAAAGAGAAACATATCCATGCACCCAGTATTGTTCATCCATATCATGAACATGTTGAAAGCTAAAGCAGAATAGAGGAGGACAGCTTGTATTTGCTTTTGAAAGCCCATTTTCACGAGGGGCTAGTCTCACAAGTTTTATTTCCATTCAGGATCCAGCATTATGAAAGAACAATATTTTCAAATTCTAATCTGAGCAAAGTGGACACTGGTATATGTAGTGTTACACCGCACTGCATTAACACAGCTAATCAGTAATGATGGCCCCTCTTCAAGGAGACAGAAAGACCACAATAAACTAGGGTAAAATGTGCTCTTGGGTCTAAAGAAATTTTACAGCTCCAGAAACATTCATCACTGGTAACTCAAGGCTAATAGCTGTGAAATTTCTAAAGGGAATATTTTGCTTCAACATTCAAATGACCTGAGGTTTAACAATGTTTCATTGCCGCTGAATTAAATGTTTTGATATCTGGAGAAATGATGTAAAACCTTCCCTTAACTCATGCTGTGCCCTTTCTGTAGATATGTGTTAATTTTGTTAGTTTAATGAGAGAGATTGGTGGATCTGTAGATTTGATCAAAAAAGGAAAAAAAAACCAACAACAAACAAATTCATCGACAACAATCATCTGTAGTCCTATGTTTCTGTGTTTTTTTAAATGAAAAATACCCCCAAGCTTAAAAAAGAAATCTCCAAGGAAACAGTCAGACATAGGTCATGGTATAGTCCTGGGAACACATTTTCTAATTTTGCCAAGTTAAAGAAAAGTTATATGAAGCCATTCGGCTAATGTGTACATTTTGGGGATCATAAAAATCTTTGGAGTGATTCTTCAGTGAGTTAAACTCAAAGGGACTGTTTCCAGGAAGATGAAATGAAGCTAAATGATTGTCGTTTGCCACAATGGCTCATCAGACTCAAGGGTACTATTACCAGAGGGGTAACTAAGGGCAGTTATTAATGATGAGCATTTTGGGGGAAATTTACACATCCTAGACCCACTTGACATAGGTTCATATTTATCATTTCCTCTCTTTTCTATGCTTAATTAAATTAGCATAAATACTTTACCGAGAGGTTAAGTATGATACTGAAATCAAACAGGTTGCAGCACCTTAGACGTTCTATTGAAACCTCCAGCAGGCAAAGGACAAGAGGCAAAATGAAAACCATCTACCGTGTCTCATACAAGTGTCACAAGTAAATTCTTGTGTGTTTGTTTGTTTGTGGTTTTAATCAGACCTTGCTGATAAACTCTACTTCTCTTCTGTCAGTTACCTTCCACTCCTGAATTTTTCCCAGAGAAATCTGTAAGACTGAATAGAGACTATGATGCAACCCTGTCTGTACAAACACAACAAAATCTGACCTTAAGAAAGATACCCATCCTGGCCCTTCTGCCTTTTGTATCCAAGAAGCAAGTACCAGCCCAGTAGACCTTTTTCACCAAAATTTGGGATCCTTCTTGGAGGCACCAAAGTAGGATTTAAATTTGCACCGTTGGAAGGGCAAGGTTTTTTTGTCTGTGGTGTTTTTCATAGCTATTGCATTCACTTTTTTCATTGCCCACAACTTGACAATATCAAATACTGCATTTCATGTTTCTTAATGAGAGCTTTGCATTAAGGCTGAAGTGCTTTGAACTCTGTATGCTTCCTTTCAGCACAGCATGGATCCTTGGCGGCTAGTCTACTGATCACTAGGAAGACCGAGACGAAAGAACATTAGGGCAAATTAGGGCATTCTGGTGGAAGCTCAGTTTTGTCTTCTACCACCAGTGAAGACTATATTTTATTTGCTGAATACATCAAGCTGTGCTGCTAAAGTAATGTAATTGTGGATCTGCATGCAGTTCCTTTTTCTACAAACTCCATCTCATTTACAGAAACTGTGTGGAGTAACATAATCCAGGAAGCCGAGGGCTCTAAGCAGCACGCATGAAAGTGCGCAGAGGAGGAGAGAGTAAAGTCATTTGCCCAAGCTCACAGCGAAGTAGCAGCAAACTTCCTAGAGTTCGGGGATATTTTGCTGTAGACTTTTGTTTGCCTAGTAGCATGTGGTCTTTTATAAGTGCTCCAGTAGCTTCAGACCTTCATGCAGATCAGGTTTCTTGAAAGAACAATCATCATACAATAAAAGATGTGACAAATCAAAGCAAAGCAGTAATAGAAAAGGCACTAATGTGAAAGCACAACAAGAAAAAAGCATGAGTACAAACCAGCCCTGCTTGAACATTATGGGGGAGTTTTTCTGGAAATAATTCCAGTCTAATTCATGTGAGATGCTGTCCTGAGAGGTTTTTCCACTGCCCTGGCTTCTCCGCAGCATTATGCTGAATAGTGACCATGTTAACCATTTCAGTTACCTTGCAGTTTCCCAAGGAACTGAACTGAGAGTACTCTCATGGCCTAGGGATTTAATTATCCTAATTAGCTTAATTAAGTGGTTCTTTTATGTCTAGAGCGTAGGAAAGGGGACAGCATGTTTGCATCTATTTTTAACCAGAAAATGTTACTAATTTAAAAACTCTGCAGTAATACACCACTGACACAATACTTTTCACTGCCACTGGTCACTCTCAGAGGCATCCTTACGACTCCCATGCATCACAGAGAGGGAGCTCAGATGGCTGTCCCAGCTGTAAAAAACCCCAGTGAAACCCCAACCATTTTAATAAACCAGACAGGAGTACTTTCTTTTCCTGTAATCTACAGAAACATATGCCTCTGCAGGATGAAGATTCAAATGGGATAATGAATGACATCTTTCTATGGACAATGTGACTAGTATTTTAAACTTCTTTCCTTATAGGGTGGTCATCTACAGCTCTCTACTGTTAAGCCACATCCAGGGAATGTTGCCCAGCCATTTCCAAGTGAGTCCCTGAGCAAGGATGGAAGGATTTTATTATTTGGCTCCCCAATGGGGAACTTGGTGCCCAGAATGAGCTGAAAAACAGTAAAAGAAGTTTTTATTATCACTGCTGGAAAAAATGATAAAACAGACCAACTGTTGTTACCCTCATAGAACAAGAATGAGAGAATATAGTTTCTTTTTACTGTATTGGCAATATTTTCAGTTTCTGAGAAATTTTGATGACCAGAAAACTGGGCTAGAGGGAATTCTAGGTCAGGTTTGAGTATTTAACCATGCAGACAGGGGCATACAAACCCAACCTACAGCTCAGGCTTACCATGTGGTAGAGTTATACTCCAGGTTTTCTTTTGCATTCGGATGCACTTTAGCAAGAATCATTTTGTTCACCTTCTCCTTGACTCCTGATGGGTGTTACATTTTTTCACTGTCTCAGTGTCTCAGCAGATCAGCCTTTCCTTGAAACTTTTTGACTAAATATTACCAAAACTAATGGTCTGTCAGAAAGTTTGACATAGAAATAGAAATGAAACTGGCTGCAAATTCATATTTGCATTAGATTTTACTCAGTTTAAATTAACTTCTCTTTTAACTGGGACTGGCGGTGGAGCTTTACAGAAGGTATCACTATCATTTACCATCAGTAGCGATCAGGTTGTATTATCTAGGGAAAAGGGTAAACCACAATTCATTATGCTCTGAGATAAAGAACTCGAAGATATTGAATAGAGGAATTTGAGGCCAACCCAAAACAGATGTTGGAAATGTAGGCATAAAGTAAGAGGAGCCTTAACCCCCCCAAAATGTGCTGACTAATATATTAAAGGAAGGATAAAAACCCAAACCAAAACAAAAACCCAAATATGAAACACACATATGCCAATAGAAGGAGAAACCTGGAAAAGGTCCTGAAATGGCAGAAGCTCTTAAGTGACCTAATCTTGGCTCTATTTTAAGGATTCTGGTTTCAGGAGACAGCCTGTCAAATTCTTGCAATGTATGCTAAAATGAACAGGGTGGATTAAATGGAAAGCCTCATTTTCTAACATTGCATCAGCAGTGTATTATAAATGAATGCAGCCTGGATGCAAATCAGAATTTGAAACAGTTTACTTTTATTGCATTTAAGGAGAAATGACTGTTAAAAGTGTAAGACAATCTAAAAAACACCCAAACCCAAAGCAGTAGCTTCCCTTCTGCTTGCCAGAAGACAGAGGGACTTTGAAATGCCTTTTAGTTTATAATATCTGCTTATTTACCTGTCTGTTTTTAAGAGAAGACAGAGGAACAAAAGCAAATTACTGCCCAAAGTATTCTGAAGATGCTGCTTTCTCGGCTTTATGCATGGACTGTCCTGCCTAGATGTGAGAGTGCCACATGGGAGTGACAGGTGCTCAGAAAATATGCTTTTTCTGGGAACATAACAGACTTGAAGAGCTCAATCTGTTTAGCTTATAAAAAAGAAGACTGAGAGGTGATTTGATTACGGTATATAAGTACCCTCATGGGGAGAAAATACCAAAGGGGTCTTTTGTATAGCAAAGAAAAGACTTAGCAAGAATCGGTGTTGGGAGTGAAAGGCAGACAAATTCACACTGGAAATAAGACACCATTTCTTGAAAGCAAGGGTACCTGAGCACTGGAACAAAGTCCTAACCAGAGATTGGAACTGGAGCCTTATTCTTCAAGTAAGAGGGCAGGTTTCTATGCAATGTATGCTTTAGCTGGTGAACAGAATATAAGGGACATGAGGTGCAACGTAACAGCCACGGTACACAGGAAATTACTTGAAGCTTTAAAGGTGGTGCATACAGCTGAGATAAATTCTGCTTAAAAATTACAATTTTAACATTCTCTGTCTCTGAGCCTGAGCAGACTGTCCATGGTCTTCCCTGCTCTTATGTGCCATTGAGGAGCCTCACATCAGTCAGTACCTCCCTGCTGGTCCAGTTGGCACATTGGCTTGTCCTGCTGTACATACTGTGGTCAGCCTGAATCACATGCTCCAAAGCACCTTGCTTTGTGGATGTGGCACTTGTCTCAGGGTCAGTTTAGCAGCTACCTTTTGTACAGGGGTCTGGAGCACATGCCCAGGAGGTGGAATATCCCCATTATGAGCCCAAGAAGATGGGGACTATGCTCACACCTTCTGAGTGTGTCATAGTCATCACAAAACCAGAACTGGACCATAGTCAGGGCCTGATGGCCTGAGGAAAACATAGTCTGACTCTTTAGCCTGCAGGTGGTGGGAGGAATCACAGTTCCTTTTCCCACTGTGCTTTTGGCACTTGGGCCACTGAATTTTAAACAGTGGCCCAAGTGTGAAAGCACTTCCAGTAGCAGTGACTTGGGATACCCCACTATCCCAGGCAGACTCATTCAAATACCTACATGAGGCAGGAAAACTCCCTGTAGGATGCCTGGGAGGTTACCTATTTGTTGAAAGTTATGCACAAGTTACTTCTGCTGTGCAAAGCATTCCTTGTAACGCTGGAGCACGATAGTCACACATTACACGTTGCCCTCCACAGTAGCGCACAGTGCCTAGTGGGGAGGAAAAAACCTCTTCCCAGACCTGCATTAGGTTTTATATGAGGGGGCTTTTTCTGGTGTAACTTAGAGGGAGAGAAGGTGATTGGCATAATTATATCCAAGATCGCTACTGTTTTCTGGGACTGAAATAATAGCAGATTGTCAGACGCTGGGCATATGTGGGCTTCATGTTCTTTTCTATTCAGTTAATCAATAAAAATAACTATGAGAGCAATTTCCATGTCAAAGAAAGATTGTGTTGCCTTTTCCCACTGAAATACATCAGGTGGGGGAGGTTGGCAGTAGAAACCAGTAACTCTAAGATATGGAAAGACAGAAATGGGTGTGTTCAGTCTTGGGTAAACTGACAAGAAAAAAAGGAGGAAATGAGAAGAATTAATCAAAACTGACTCAGCTACCTTAACTGTTTTTTAAATGAAGCATGCCTCATCCTGTGCTGAAAAGGATGTTGACCAAGCCTCCCCCACTACCAAATCCCACTATATCTACTGATACATGCGTGGCACTTGTTACCCCAAAATTGTGTACCCTCTCAGGGATATTCTGGCTAAAGGAAATCATATTTCTTAGGTTAATCAGACTCACGATGGCCAGACTGGCATTTCATTTCTCTGTATCTCAGTCACGGGCAAAAATTTGGGTGAAAAGACAGGGATCAGGCTAGGAAGCTGCATCTTTATGAATGGGATGGGATGGGTAAGATGTGTCTTTGTGATGGATCAAACGTATGCATCGGTATATATTAGGACAACAGACCACACTAACGCTGGTGGTGGTGGGGAGCGGTTGCAATAGTGTGATGGTTTGGAGCCTAGCTGAAAAGGACAGCATGGAGGAAAACTAAAACAAGGGATAGGTGAGAGGAGAACAGTTTGAGGGTATTGAGGTTGCCAGTAGGAAAGACAAGCAATGGACTTCTACTTGTTGGTTTACGAGTTTGATGGAGGTAATGAGAAAGCAAGTGGATATAAACCTTTCAGTTGCATGTGTGTGCCTGGGGATTTCTCTGTGTTGTCATAGATAGGATCCAAGTTCAGGAGAAGGACATGTTTTAGGTGTAATAAGCCAAGAAGCATGTCAAATCTCAGAAAATAACTGGAAGTTTTGCTCCAACAAAGAATGCATATGTAAGAAACTGTTTACAAAAGGCAAATGCACAGAAGTCTAGTCTACTTTCTTTGAAGCGGATTCGTTATGTAAGGGCTTGATGAAAAGAAAAAAAGCAGTTTTCTCCCAGTCCATTACTTTTTCTATGGCAGACATGCTCTCCACAAGAGGATCTCCTGCAGAAACTTATCAGAGACCTAATCCTTTGGCATTCATCACTCTTCTCCATGGATGCCTACAACAGGTGCATTAAAGTCTGAGACAGGCACCTAGATTTTGTGCCTTCTCAGCAGAGAGAAATAAGCACTTACAGGACACAAGCCATCTCCTCCTAAGTGGATAGCTGGAAAAGATCAGATGAATCATAAGCCAAAAGTGCCTATTTCTCTTTATTGACTATAAAGGGAGCTGATGGTGATACAGGCTCATCCATATGCTGCTATCTATGCTGTTTTCTGAGAACTGCTCAGAAGATTTATTAATCACCCTCAAATTATCAGTACCAGAATTAAGCAAAAAAAAGTTTTGGAGCACTCAGGTGCTCAGATATTGGTTTTAATTCTAACTTGGAAATGAAGACCAAAATGTCTGAAGTTACCTGTAAAAGAGAATGAAGACTCCTCATAGAGTCCTAAGGGTATGTATATCTAAGGGTATGTATACCAAGGAGGCTTCCAGACAGACTGCTGAAAGGTTGAGGGGATAGGTTGTGAAGCAATTAGTCTGATGAAGCCCATGTTCTGATGGGAAATGATCACAATAGAAATCTTCCCCTTTTGATGTTTTGCCATGTTTCACAGTTTTGTCCTCACTTTGTGGGTAAACAAAACCCCTTTTCTAGTTTGGTGATGCATCTGAATTGATTCTTTTACACCAAAAACTATAACCTTGCTTCTCTGGAGGACTGAAAGACAGAGGGACTGGCAGGAGCTACAGATAGATCATCTGGGAGGCAAACTGTTAATTTAATAATGATGGGCTGATTATGCTTTGATTTACTTCAGCCTATCCTGTCTTGAGAAGTGGTTTTGGGGTCCTACCACACCCAATGGTAGGACCACATTGTCTTCCAGATCCAAGACAACTGTGAACATGTACAAAACTTTGAGATGAAGTTGGACCATGTACCAGAAAGTCAGTGACATTCCTGCACTAGGATTATACCTCCTGCAGGACTCCCACCATGAAGCCCTAGAGTGTAACCATTGTTTTCAGCTCCCTGGATGTATGTGGCTCACATCTCACTGAGGATTCAGTGTGGGATAGGGGAAACTGGCAGCTAGGGTAGGAAAGAAAGAGTCACATGAAGCTCCCTGACACAGCTGTCTCTACTGTCGATGATATACTCTTGCAATAGCTGAGCTTCTTTAGGTGTTTATAAGAGTTAACACAGAGGGACACCACTCCATAATTCTGCAGGCCCTTATAGAGCATGTGGGAGCCTATGAGGCACCGTGACCGGCTGCACTGAGAGAACATTAAGATGGCTGGTCTGCTTGGGGGTTGATGTCCTGTCTGCAAATGGAGATGGTACCACACACTTTCTGCTGACTGGTGTATGCATCCCACCTGCCTCGGTCACTCCTAGGCTACCTATCCACTTCAGTGTTTTATCGAGCACTAGTTTAGGGGGCAACTGAATGGATCACCACCAGTCTTCAGGCTGACCTCCCAAACACCACTTGAGTCACTGAAGCCTGCTATAGTCTCCACAGCTTGAGGCTACAGAAAAGTCATTACGGTCAATGTATAGAAGAGAGTCCTAGAGGCTTTCAGAGCCCAGCAAGGCTGTGAGCCCTCATGGAGAAGCAGGGATCATCTGAACCTACAAAGAAAAAAGGCGAAGAGCACCACCTACCTCACAGTCCTAAAAAGTTTGTACTTCCACTCCCTCCCGCCCAAACTTTCCTTTGCAAATGACAGTCTAAGTAAAAGCTGAGTATGTGAATACTATTGTCTGATGCCAGCATACCTACTAGAAGACCTTCACTAATCCAGTAATCTGTTTCAAGAAGACAGTCCTTAGGCTCATGGTGATCCATGTGTCCAGCTGTCCCTACATTTGGAGGGACTGCTTTACCATTCAAGGATGTCCCATATGCTGTCTACAGTACCTCCCTGCTGTGGATTCTTCACTGGGGTGTTTTTCTGCAGCAGGGCCAGCTTGTTGATTCAGGTGGGGAGGATTAGAAGGAAAATGGGCACATTTTTTCCGCAGGAACCCCACTGTCAAATCTTATAGTGGAGCCTGAACCCATAGGCTATAGGTATGATTACGGCACCAGCAGTCAGACGCAAAGTCAAAAGTCCATTAACATGGATAAGTTATTTGTCTGCATGGCAGTACAACTATGCTCACAAAGCCTCAGCAAAGCATTACATACTGCTGCGAGTAACTCAGACTGAATTTTTCTCCAAATCACCATTTGAAAGCTGAGATTAGAATTCAGTAATGCCTGGCTTTAATTCCCCATGACTGAACTACTATACCTGAGGAGGGAATGGAAGAGAAGATGGATAGCAGTGGAAACAATTAGGAAAAAAAAAAGTGAAAAGCATGGCAAGACCGCAGTAAAAGCTAGGAAGAAGTGGTCTTAGCAGATGTGTTTCTGTTGTACTTTCAAGTCCCTGGAAAAATCCAAGTCCCCCCACTGAAGGTGTCTTTCCCCAGAACTGGCTCTGCTCACAGAAGCAAGATGCTCTTCTGTCAAGCTTCTCATCTGTGTATCCAAACACCATCTCAGGCAGCCATTACAGTCCAGTGAATGCAGCTAGTAACGCAGCTTGCACATCACTGGAGTAAGACAAACATGGGTGGGAGGAGAAGGCACAAACTGACAAAAGGACAAATCTTATCATGTCTGGGTAATTCTCAGGACCATCTGGCTGGTACACAGAGGTCCTATTTGTTGGGAAGCTTATGTACTCAGCTCCAACAGAGTATGATACAGCAGTCATCTCTCCACAGGGTTCAAAGAGAGGCACTAAGCTTGGCATGCCTCTGGGCCAAATATTAAATGATGGGCAACACCAGAAAAGAGGAAAATATTGTAGCTGGAAGGGGATACAACAGCAGAAAGACTTTAGGGAAATTACTGCCCCCACTCTGACTTTTTGTCTAGGTGAAATACTTAACTAATAAAATTGTCTGTATTTTTCCTACAAGTGAAGCTGTTAATGTAAAATTACTTCACTACTGGCAAGAATTTTTTGTATGTTTGAATTCAAAGGAAAAAGTCTAACCACACCATTATTTACTGAAATTCCATTAAGAAAAAAAAAAAAAATCCGGTCTAGGGTCTCTTTCTAAGGTTCTCAGCTAAAGTAGCTTCCACCCCGGAACACAGCAAGCCTTTGGGCCCTCAGTGAATTGACAACAGAGGCAATATATATGTACACCTCAGTATCCCTAAAAGACTTTAAAAACTTTTCACAGTTGAACTTTTTATTTCTGTTGCTAGTCTTGATCAATTTTCATTTGAGAAGGTACTTGCAAAACTCTCTTGAGACTCAAAACCCACAGTAATTATATTACAATAATCTTCAATACATGAATTCAAACAAAATGGAAACTCCCTAGTCAAAGAATGATAATGCAGTTATCTCCTTGCTTTTTTTGTCTAAGCATATTGATCGCCCTAATTACATTCTACAGGGGAAGTAAATAGAAATAAAGGTTTTGCATTCCCCCTGAAAAAAAAACCAAAAGGAGTTCTCAGTACAGAAAGCAGATTGAAAGCATAGGATGCAATCTGTTCTTTTGTGCCTCAGCATCAATGGACTTGTATTGACAGGGAGCATCAAGATGGACGATCAGCTCCAAACCATTTAGCACTGCTTGAGAGTCCAAACCAATGGGATATAGGCTGCATGGCAGAAGGTGTGGGTGGAAGAAACTCATCCCAGTTTGTCCTTCTCTTTCTAAGTGCGGCTTAAGAAGTCAGCACAAGCTCAGTGCTGCAGAGCACCAGCACCTGTGGTGGTGGTGCTGAATATTTTCTGCAACCATCACCTGAAAGCTAGGCCTACAGAGAGGGTCTGGCTGCAGCTTTGAGCTCACATAAATGGGTTTTGGAAGATACACATGCCTGTGCTTTTTCCTGCCATTTCTGAACCTTCCAGCTCCTTCCTGGTATCTGTAACAACGTCAGAGTTGGTGAGTCTCCCGCTTGGCAGAGAAAAGTGATGTAGGACAGGCACATCACTGGCTCAAGAGAAAGTTAGCTGTACCCTAATGATGTGTATTGCTCTATCTGTGGGACAGGGACTTCCTGAAATTTTCAGAGGGAGCCTGAGAGAAATTTTAAAGCCTGTCCACTCCTTCTGGATGGCCAACATGGGCACCAAGATCCCCTGAAACCCTTGAACGTCTGCTCTGAGTCACATAAGACAATGGTTATCACCAACACACGTAGAGATGTGACTGAGAACCTATAACCCTTAAAGAAACGAGTATGGCTTTGCAGGAACTACCATTTCAGGTATGAGAGAACTAATTTCAGCCTGTTCTTCAGGTAAACTTTCCCTTTTGAGGCTTTCTTTTAAGACTAGGGTTTGAGCACTCCTAAAACAAATGCAGGAGAAGCTTAGTCCTGTGAGGAGCAGGGAGTTGGACTCAATCATCTTTATGGGTCCCTTTTAACTTGAGATATTCTATGGTTCTATGATTCTATGAAAAAAATCAACACCATTTCTTACTGTCCCGGTTTCAGCTGGGATAGAGTTAATTTTCTTCCTGGTAGCTGGTACAGTGCTACGTTTCGGATTTGTGCTGAAAACAGTGTTGATAACACAGGGATGTTTTGGTTGTTGCTGAGTAATGTTTGCACTAGTCAGGGACTTTTCAGCTTCCCATGCTCTGCCAGGTGCAGAAGAAGCTGGGAGGGGGCACAGCCAAGATAGTGGATCCAGACTGACCAAAGGGCTATTCCATACCATATGGCATCATGCTCAGTATATAGGGCTGGGGAGGAAGAAGGAAGGGAGGAACGTTCGGAGTGATGGCGTTTGTCTTCCCAAGTAACCATTACGCGGGATGGAGCCCTGCTTTCCTGGAGATGGCTGAACACCTGCCTGCCCATGGGAAGGAGTGAATGAATTCCTTGCTTTGCTTTGCTTGCATGCGCAGCTTTTGCTTTACCTATTAAACTGTCTTTATGTGAATCCACGAGTTTTCTCACTTTTAGTCTTCTGATTCTCTCCCCCATCCCACCAGGGGGGAGTGAGCAAGCGGCTGTGTGGGGCTTAGTTTTCGGCTGGGGCTAAACCACAACACTTTTGCATAGAAAACAGGTGGAAATAAAAGGCTGCATCAGAACTTAGCAGACCAGATTCATAACTGTCCTGACCTCAGGGAAGAAATTGGATTTTTTACTACTAATCATAACTGTTGTTTGTGTTTTTATAATATGACATCCTATGGGAGCTGAGTCACTGAAAACAGGATCTTGCTTCTCCTGAAAGTTTTATGAACTTTTCAGTGGACTGCTGCTAAATTTTGCAGGTTTGTAGTGAAAGTTGATATTGGGGAGCAAAGCAGCAAAATGAGTTAATATGTGCCAGAGATATGAAAGCAATACAAGAACTTTTGCAAGCTTACCAGAGGGAAGAAAGCAGGTCTACTCATAAATAAGGAAGACATGAAATTAATAATGTTTCAAAAGTGACTGAGATAAGTTACAGTGGTATCAAGCCTGTCAGCAGTAAGAATATACATCAAAAATGTTGAAATATTAGGAACAGAGAAAAACTACTCAAATACCTTGGAAAATATGAATACATACAATCCAGCTGGTCTTGATCATATCTTAGGGCAATCACCTCCCAGAGTTATATAAGCTGTGGGCTTCACCTACACTTGAAAGTTACAGCAGTGAAATTGATGATGTGGCCCCATGATTGAGCGTGATTGAATTACTGCAGGTAAGCAAGTTACTGCATGCCAGCTGAGCCAGGGTAACTGGCTCTGTGTGCTTTCAACTAAGTAATGTCTATTCACTTTCACTAACAACATAAAACCAATTTACAGAAACTAAAGCAAAAAAGCGGGTGCTCTTATTCCAGTTTAGGAGTGGCATATTTCACTTTGACATAAGTAGATTCACAATTTGTCTCAGGTAAACGAAAATGTTAATATAAGCTGGGAGGTATAAAAGGCTAAGGTAAAGCTAAGATAAAAGTAATTTACTCAACAACTGGATAAAATTAAGTACCATAATGACCTTCAGACAAGGAAGGAATACTCTTTGGAAATACTCTGTGAAAAGGAACTTTTTAGGAATTAAGGGAAGGGAGAAAAATATCATGTAAGAAACAGCTCACAGGGCGGGATTCTTCCACTTTTATTTCATGAGTAGATCCCCATTTTCTAATTGATCTTCTTGCTTTTTGCTCAGCAAATTGTGGAATAAAACATTTTTCAAAGTCAGTGAATGAATCAAAATATGGCTTCAGTGATTCCCCATGCTAGACAATACATGAACTGCTGAAGAACAAATACTGGCCAGAAAAACTTGTTTTGTTAGAAGTGCTAAAATTAACATAAGGAATACAACAGATATTTGTAAATTTACGTTAGTATTAAGCATCCCACTTCACAAGGTATTATCTGGAAAAAAAGTTTAAATTGACTCTGGATAGAAGATACCATCTGGATTGAAAACTTGGAAAGAAGTTTTAAAGGCCAGAATGAGTTTTAGGAGCACTGTATTTGTACACTACTGATGTTAGACAAGTTTCTCTTAAAATGAGCACCTTATTAATGAGCACGTAAACAGCACATTATTGAAAGCCCGCAGGCCATACTACACAGAGATTTGTACTACTGTAAGCAAATCAAGTACTAGCTTACTACCATTAAGTACTGAGATAGAACAAAAGGGATTTAGAGAGATTTAAAAGCCAGATTGAGTTGAAGACTACCCCTACTAATCTAACAGATGTTCAGGATGAAGAGATGAAAAAACTGAGAGGCAACAATGCTGAAAGGTACAGAAAGATGACAGAAAACAGCATGCATGCATTTGAAATGTGAGACTGAAGCCAAAAAGGCCAGTACAAATTGATGCTGTATATGCAAGTGCTTGGTACACAGCATGGGATACGACTGCCTTTATGCTCTCATGCAGTGTCTTGGAGGTATCATGTGCACCTCGTGCATCCTAAGAGGAGAAGGATGCCGACAAGTTTTAGGAAGCAGAAACACAGTTATGAGATGGAAGGATATAGGAACGTTTGAGGTGTATCATATAATGAAGTAATGAAAAACCAGGGAAGAGAGGGAAAGAAGGGTAATAAATGGCAACTGCTTAAAGGCAGTAGAAGCCTAAAGAAGGAAAATGGGGCAAGAAATGGAAAAAACAAATTAGACATTAGGAATGTAAAATGGTAAAAGAGCTTTTTTTCTTTTATTTTTACCTTCTGGAATAATGTGCAGATAATCAAAGTTCTTTGACTTGTTATTTTCCAGACTGGAAGCCAAAGTCATCAGAAAGTCTTTGGTATGAGCCACATACTGGCAGTGAGCAGGTTAATGGGATCTAACAAATCTTCATTTTTCCATTAATTTTACATGGGGTTTTTCTCATTCTGTACCAAAGGTCCTCAGAGCTCCGGTTATAAGATATATAAAATGAAAAAAGTGCTTGTATTTTTTCTGGATAACCATGGTTCTGTGAGTATACATTGCCTGATCTATAGAGCCTTTCTCTTGTGGGAGAGTGATGTTTCCAATTGGTTGCATAAAAAGCAGGTCCTTTCCTCTCTTTTTCTTGTCAGCAGGTTTAGAATGAGTAAATGTTCCAAATCCACATTTCATTAGCTTCTCCTTCTTCAGTAGTTCTTTCAGGATCTCAAACCACCATTTCTTATGCCTATTGCAGAGACAGGAGTTTCTCCATAGTAACGTTTGTGTAACTAAGATCGATTTTCTCCTTTGCTAGTTTTCCCCAAACTCAACCAATCTGTCCAAAATTTCACACACACATTTTTCTAGCAGACCATGCTTTAAAAAAAGTTATAGAGGAAGTCAGCCAGGTTATTTATTATGAGCTGTAGCTTGAAAAAAAATCAGTCTTTGAAAAAAATGAAAAATTTTTTTGAAGGATGAGTGTATCTGCAAAATTACAGTGTATAAGCCCAGAGCCTGCTTGATTCAGCAAAGTCTAAGCAAGTTCTGGTGCCTCTGGCTGTGTAGAAATAATTGAGAAGTCATTTTGCAAAGTTAAATAGTACAGATTTTTATGAAGGTGTCTCCAGTGAAACAGGTTAGGAATGACATCATTCCTAACACCATGCCTCAGAAAGGGTGTGCAGTTGTGATGGTAGAAGGCAGGGCCTCCAGAGCAGACTAGTCTGAAACCAACAGACTTTTCAGATGCTGAGCTGAATGCAAGTTTCAGAATTTCCCATTGCAAAAATGAAAAGAAATAATTTTCAAGGTTTCTCAGAGAGTAAAATGACATTTTGAAATTTTTCTGATTTTGCTTCATTCAATGTCTTTTTACTACTGCCCCTGTATTATTCAAGTTGTGGGATTTTTTTCTTATTTTATAAATATTGATTAACACCCCTCATTTTTTTTCCTAGATCTAAAGATCTTACCTGCTCAGTAATGAGTAGGTAGCTTGACCAAGGTATGGTTTTTATTTCACCAGCTATAGGGGTGGGTATCAGTTCCACATTACAATACCTACATGTAGTGTCAGCAACGTCAAAGTGTACACTGCAGAGCTCCAGGCACTGCCCACACTGAGGTGTCTGGTGCCATTTGAAGTCCCCTGGGGTATCTGAGCAATCTGCACGGGGCAGGCAGTGAGGACACAACACCTAGGGGATAGCTCGGCTGTTGTGAAGTAGCAGCCCAGGCCAGCTGGGAGGCCTCAGGTCATCCCAAGTGTCCATAGCTGCTACCATAGGATTGCTCTCCAGGCTCTCTTGACTGCATTGAATCCTTTGGAAGCTCGGACATTTGGTGCACATATAGAAACTTAAATTTAGGTGTTTTAATTGGGAAATGAATCCCACCTAAAGATCAGGATCCTGATGCCTGACTTTAGGCACCTTGTGCCATGTGAGCTGTTCTGGCATATCTAAGACATCCTCATGGGGCAAGTAAGTATAACAAAAGGCACACAAGTCGTTCAGGCCACAGTGGAAGGACAATAGAAGTTCAAGTGGGATCCCTAAGATGTCTCACGTGGCACTAGACATCTAAATTTAGTCAGCTGAATCCACCCTGGGTGTCTATGATACCTGAATAATTTTTGAATCTTCTTTTCTACTCAACAAAAAGTATCAGACACCTTGGATTCACTTCAGAAGTCCAATGCTATCTGAGATGACCAGACTGGCCCACCTGACCTGCCACTCCAGTAGGAAACAGATCTCCATAGGGATGTCTTAGATACCCTTGCTTACCTCAGATGACAAAGGATGCCTATATCATTGACTGAAATGCACCTCTCCTGGGGTGCATTTCTTCTTGTCCTAAGGTTGAGGTCTAAAACAAACTAGATGAATTACACTTCAACAGTGCCTAGTTTCTCTGACTTGACTATGAGGGGATTTTTCATCTACTCTAGCCATCTGACACCTGAGATGAATCCACCTGAGATGAGTGCCAGACAATACTTAAGTAGCTCATGCTCTTAAAGATTAAAACAATGTATTTTTTTTTTAGTTATTATAGTCTCCAGGTCAGAGTTTGCAATGTGTAGTGCAAAATGCAAAATGCAAAATCATTGACACCACAAAATGATATAAAAATATACAAGTCAAAACAGCTCTACACCATAACATTAAAAACTAACATTTAGAATTTTGAAATCTGTAAACTTTCCAAAATAAAAATGTCAAGACATTTTCTTTTTTAATTTCTCCACAGTAACTTTTGCAAAATTATTATCAAGAAATGCTTTGAAAATGCATTTTTGACAGCTCCAGATTTTGAAGGAAGTAAGAGTAAAATAATACAATGCAAAAGAACTACCAATATGGCATTCCCTTCAGCTCCCCAGTATCATGCTGCATCGCTCTGTCTACAAGCTACAGACTAATTGAGACTCAGCCACCATGATTGGTAGGTGGGTGGTTAATGTTGATTTCACCAGTTCTCATTTTTCTTTTAATGAACATGAGCAGTATTTTTATATGTCATGATATATCTCCTGCTTATGGGTACATCAGGGAAATCAAAGATTAGAATAACTGTCAGTAGGAAATTTGGAGGAGGCAATCATGATGGGGAAATACAAAATTCAGAATAGTAAAGAAGAAAGTACCAGTGAAATTTTCGAAGGTGTTTAATTATTGGCCTAGCAATGCTCACACTGGAGGAAGTAGTAAATATCCTACTTGTTTCAAGAGCCAGAGTGTTACATGCTTTGGGAAAAAACCTAACCTACTGGGGAGAGATGGAGAGAGAGTGATAGGCCTAAGTCTGAGGTCATTTGACTTCAGAAGTCGAAGGAATAGGTTTATTTTTGAAGGCTGTCCAAGACTTTCCTACATGGGAAACACATAGGTAGAAGAAGATGGAAATTTCTTCTCAGCGCTGAAATTTCCCTTTGAATTATGGTGGCTTAGATCTGAAAACTCACTTCAGCTCAGAACCAATAGTAAAATTAAGGTGCAGTGTTTTGAAATGCCTTGCAATGCAGTAAATGAGCACTTACTGTGTAGCCAATGGACCACAGAAGATGTGTGTTCCCACAGATACGTTGCTCCAGGTTGTTCAGTTAGTGGGCTAGAAAATTCATTGAATAGGACACTGCAAAGCATTCAAGCTTGAACTCCACCCCCCTCCCTGGCTGCGTCTCCCTCCCTCATCCCCAGCGATGCAGCTCTGCAGTGGTCTGGCATTCTTAGATGGATTTCCTTCAAGGTTGTTATGACAGGATCTGGATATGTATCAGTGTAACTGGGCTTTTTTGTTTCATTTTCTGTTAAGAACGTCCGAAGATGGCTGCTGACTAGAGACCAAGCTTTACGTTTTGTTCTTTTCTTTCTCTGCAAAGAAAGCTTATGCACTCTTACCTCTTGCTGAGACACGTTTGTATTCTCAAATTGCCTGCACTGAGGTTTTTCATGCTCCAGTAATGACATCCAACTTCTCACTCCTTAAGCGCTTTCCAGTGAGACTACCAATAGAGCCGTCCATATTTATCAGTTATTTGTCTTGATTTCTCCCCACTTACTCTAGACAACAATTATCTGTACTGGAACAAATTGTGACTTTGGAATGTATTTTAACATAGTAGACAAAATAAGGACTGGACACTTCTAATTTTGAGGTCAATGGCAAAACTCACCAAGCAGAAGCAGAACGAGATCCTGAAACCCAAAGGTAATAGGACAAGAACTAGCTAAAGAAAGCAGTGCCCATTAATTACTGAGCCTCCATCCCCTCTCTCATGTCAATAGTATTAAAAGGCTACTACAGACATCTAAATTAAAAATAAATAGTCTATAGTTCAAGGCATTCATTTAACCTTGATACTGAAGACTCTCTCTAGGGATACAGGCTGGGATACATAAATACAGGCTGATAATTTGGTGAATGCTCAATATAAATTAGAACCATCTTTCTACATTAAGCAAACACAGACAATGTTCCCAGGACATTATTTCCTCATCTGCAGCACGAGTGACGACATCCCTGTCCCCTTTAGGATTTTTGCTCAGCCAGCCCTGAGCTTGGCGCCCAACCCTGCCCCTCTGACCAGATGGCAGGGAACGTGACTGCCGTGCCTCAGTGGGTGATAGGGCTTCTCGTTTCTGTGTTGGCTCTGTCTTTTGTATGGTGAGTGGGGATGGAGATGGGAAAAATACTTCGTCAGTAAGAATCCCTGTCCAAATGATGTGTAAACATCCTTATCAAAACACCACTTAGTTTTATGCCAGTCGGAGGCAGTTGACAGTGGTGGCAAGTCAGTTCAACTGCTAACTAAGAAGGAGAAATAACATTTAAAAATAGAATTATCAGGTGAGGGCAGAAATATTTCCTTCCTATGTAGGCGGTGAGATTCGAGCATTTCACATAAATATGTTTAACTCAGTAAGAATTCATACCCTTCTGCCTGCTCCCTTAGTTCCTCACTGTTAGTAATTGAGACAATCACTACTCTCCACTGCTCTCATTTATCAATGAGAGACTGAGACAATGCCCATATTAAGCACTATTTTAGAAAATTCACAAGAAGCTGTGACTGAGCTGGGAACTGAACCATATCTTAAGCTGTATATTAGTGCCTCGTCCTTTGAACTAAAAGCCTACACAGATTTTGTTAGGCAGCTCTCCCACAGTTAAGCACTCATTTCTCATCTGCATTGTAGTACCGTCCTCTACAGTTTGCTGTTCTGGAGATACCCTGGAAAAGTCTATCACAGCATATTAACCCAGTAAACATGGCATTCTGTTGCCTGGAACAGGGCACAGACTTCCTGTTAACTAACAACATGGGCGCCATGACTTCTCAGGCTTTGTCTGGACTTTGCTTGGCCTCCCTGGAAATTTATTTTAGCTAGTAACAGCAATTATTTAAATAACCTACTTTGTTGTGGCTTTTCCTTAGTGTGATACAGCTCTCTGGCATCACACTTAGTGCTATATGTATATTTATAACACCATCTACTAATAGTAAAAACAAATAGTTCTTTCATGCAGAATGATATTTGATCCTAGAAAGAAATACAGCTTGGAGGACTACAGGCATGGGATGATAGCAGAGGCCTTGAAAGCATAGGCAAAGGATGTGGCCCCAGGGCTATAAGTAGCTCACCAGTGGTCAATTACTAGTCATCAGAGGAGTGCAACCTTGAGAGCTGGGTAAAATGGTTTTAGAAGTAACTTCTATCTGACGTCTGCAAATTGTGGTGTAGATAGTAAATTCGGATGTAAGATGGGTTTGAAGACCAATGAAGACAGAGAAGGGGTTAAAGGTTGTTGGCAAATATACAAAAATGACCCCAAATAGATACAAGCTTGAGGAGGAAGAAATGACCAGTGTTGCACTCCAGCTGGAGAAGGACTTGCTTGCACACCCCCAGAAGCCAGCAACCTCAGGGCCCCTGGGGGCAGTGGAAGGGTGGGTACCAGAGAGGGGTAGATATTAGAAAGTTTGTGTATATATCATTTAATGCTATGTAATTTGAATTATTAGTGCTAGTATCATCATAACTGGACTGATAATTCTTTGACTAGACTGTTAAGACTAATTAGAATAACAATAAATTCTTGGCTTTGCCTGTATGATGTGTTCATTTTGCCCATAAAAAGACTTTGTGCATAACAAATTAGTGAGAATTCAAGCAAGCTATTCTGTAACTTGGATGCAACAAGCTGCTAGCACCATGTATCCCAGAAGCTCTTGAGCACCTATTATTTCAGGATCGCAGCCTTCTGCTGTCCTTCTGCTGGTTTTACCATGGCAGGATGTTGCAATTTGTTCGACATAAAGTTGGCAAGAAAGAAATTGAAAGTCTCAGAACTGTAAGCAAGAAGAAGAAGGAAGAGACTGGATGAGTGACTACCTTATCTCAGTTGCCACAGTCCTCAGACGAACATCTTTTGCAGGGTAGTGCAAATGCAGCAGGGGTATGGATGATTGGTGAAGGCCTACTGCATCATGTTGATCTTGAATGCACAATATCAGCAACCCCATCCTGAGCCATGTTATGCTCCAGCTACATGTTGCTGTGCAGCAAGCTGTGAGGCTCTGGAGGAGTAGAGCAATGAGCTAGCATTGACTGTGGAGCAGCAGTATGTTCATTTCTGGGTCTTTACCTGGTCCAGTAATGGGTGAATAAGCTTCTCAAGAGGTTGGTTTGATTCTTTCTAGCATGTGCCCAGTGGTTTATCTTTGGTGAGTCCACTGTGTGTCTCATTGCTATGAGGTGCACAACACCATGAGCCATGGCTGGCTGAATGTGTTCTACAACACTCTGGACATCATTTAGGAAAAGCATCCTGCTCAGGTCTGTTAGGTTGTTTGTAGGAGAAATAGTCTGACCCTGCTGCCAGGGAGAAGGAAGGGGAGTGGAAGGCCACAGCTGTTATAATTGTGAAGGGCCAAAGCCTTGCTAAAAGTAGTGGGAAATTTATTTCAGAAATCTGGAGTCTTCCTCTTATTACAAAATATCACCCTATTCTTGTAGACAAGATTGGTGCGGAGGGTGTGATGATACTCTGAGCTCAATGGCAGCATTTATTCCCTATGCAGTAACAGATGGTGTCTGATCCACGGATGCCTGCCAGCAGTTCATCAGCTATGTGTTTGGGTAGCTCAAGTCACTGTCTGTGAGATCAGTTCGTTGGCAGAGTGAAGAGCAACATCATCACCATGGCCTGCTGCACATTTCACAAGCTGCTAGTGACTGATGTGGCTGAAGGTAGGCCAGGTGCTCCACTGGCCCCCACCTAGCCTTAGGCAGATTTGAGGGATTGCTTAAGCAACAACAGCCTCTGGGGAAGGAAGGGACACTTGAAATGCATCTGCATGTAAGTGCAATGCAATACACATTCCACAAACACCATGGTATCTCTGCCTTGTCCACAGACTCTTCATCTAAAGCCCTTTTCTTAATTCATCTCCCCTTCCCCTGTCCTCTCTGCAGAGAACAGACTCCTCTCTTGATCATCCTGAGGCCAACAGCAAAATGCTCAAGCTAACCAGTTTACAACTGGTCCTTAATCTTTTCCCTTGGCTAAAGTAACTTCTTTTGTAAGAAACTTTATCTCAGTGATGAAGGCATACAGGTAACTCTTATTCCATGCTAAGAACCATCTATTTCTCTCCCTTCCAAACAGTAAACACACCAAAGGGTTGTGGAGGAAGAGACTCATGCGACAATTGCCACCCAGGACTCCCTGGAATGAGGCCTGTCTTGGGACACCTCCTCAGACAGGCATAACTCCTGAATGGGTGAATCTTGCAGTCCGCTTCAGTTGTAAGGGCAACAGGGATAAGAGTATTCTCATCAAGGAACTGGACTAATAGTGGAGGACAATCTACTTAATTGTGGTCCAGTGCAAGCATAGTCATAATATGAAGCATGAGAAAGCTACTATTTTCTACTATTTACTACTTTCAAAAAGAAGTAAATTGGCAGAAGGGTACATCAGCCAGCCAGGCCACATGTAGCAGCTGGGTTAAACAAGATATTTGTCCCACTGGAGGAATAAAAAAGCTCAGAAAAAGGTTTGGTTTGTTTGGCTTTTCTTTTTCAATAGAAGCCCACCCCTTTTTCACAGGAGACTTCTGAGATTGTTTCTTTATTTTGGTTGAGCTTTGAATAAAGATCATTCTTGTTAGGATTAGCTTGGTCTTTATGTCCACAGGGATAACTGATTGCCAGACAAGCTATCCTTGATTAGTGAGGCCAGCTCATATTAGTCATAGTCATAGTCAGCTGGGGCTGCTGCAGCATCATCTAGAATCCACTCAGAACATTCACTCAGAATAGCAACAATTCTGCACACCCGCGCTGGCTTTCTGCAAGGGAAGCAAAGACAGAGCCTCTGTATTTATGAGCAAAGACCTGTACTGGAACTAGCAGTGGCACAAAAGACAGATGCGTACATGGGGCCAAGTACTACTCAAAACTGGCGGGAGAAACACATTGCTGAGTATGATATCTGATGCATTTATTCACCGGTCACTGGAAGAGCTGAGGCAGTGTTTAGATGTGGTTTTCAAGAGTCATGAGAATGTCATAGAAGTTCATGGAGGATAGTCTTGGATTAAGTGACAATAGTTTTTCTAAAGAGAGCAAACTTTGGTAAACTAGCAATACTGATTAGGAAATTCAAATAACCTGAGAAATCAGGGACTTGAATGCTGAAGTGACTTAGGATGTATTCAGATCAAAGTTACTAAAAACTGTCAAGAATGTGCATGACAAGCAAGATGCAGGCTTCCTTGGATTAGTAATCTCCCCCTCCTTCCCAAGAGAGGTATTAGGAAGAAGCAGAGAGCTTGGAAGGACTGAAAAAAGCTAGATCAGCTAGGCAATGACTATATTACTTGTCTGGGAGCACTTCCAAGTTCCTTGGTTTGGGTGTATGTTCCTGATATATCCCAAATCCTGTCCTTTTTTCTTCCTCCAAATGCACTCTGATTACTACAATGAGGCAAGCTTTAAGAAATACTTGATCTGAATCACTGGAGGATCAGGATCCCTGAACAAATTGCAGGTAAGTCTGTACACGGCCAAAGAAAGCTGGAGTCAGGTAATATATTGATGCAGCAAGAATTGGCCATGGTGGAGACAAGTTATGTTTAGTTTATAATATTTAAAAAAGAAACAGAAGATTATTCAGCTATCAGATAGGGAGAACAGAAGAGAAATGGGACAATAATGCAATACGGATACATGGAAAATAATTAGGACCGTTCTTGGTTTACCCTTGATAACATATGCCACAGTGGTGAGCAGGGATGAAAAGCCAATGACCTTTGGAGACAGAGCAGTCAGAATAAGGACAGGAAAATGGAAGTCATCACAAGCAAACTGAAGTGACACTCAGACTATGTTGACAACAGTAGTGCAAAGATTTTTGAACTGATATACCAGCTTGGCCAATAAGTAGTCTAACCATGCTTTCAGGACAATGAACTCATCTTCTGGTAGAGGGAAGCAGGGGCATCGGGAAGAGGTATGGTGAAAGCACCGCTTCTTATAAACCTCAGTTGACTGCCAGCACTAGGTTAAAATGCCCTCATGTTGCACTTCCAAGTCAAGGGTGGGGGGAGGTTACTCTCAGTTGGCTCAGAGGTGCTTATCCCAAGGGCAGACACTGCCTTAATAAGCTGGCTGTAGCCAGCAGAGACTGTGATATTAGGCAACCTCTATTGCTGAAACTGGAAAGAAAGTACTACAAACTGAAGCACAACACCTGAATATTTGACACTGAAAGACTCAGGAACAGATGGATATGAATCGACTGTGAATAGGCAGAGGCGGAGGCTAAAGGATTTTTAGACATCAAGGCAGGACAGTTCCAAAGCAACCTTCCAAAATGACATAGGGAAAAGAAAAAAAAACTAGCTAATTTGCAGATGAGGCTTGGCTGGATTATGAATGAGTCCATAAGGAAATAACCAAGGAGAGTAGGAAAGGTAATGCAGAATTTGCTGGAAGTTTTTTCTTCTTTATGTGCAGTTTCTTGTAGGCTCAGCTTGGATGATATTCCTGCAAAGGAAACGGTTCCATTTACATTTAGTCCTACTTTGACCTGGGCTGTTCTGCACAACAGGAATAAGCCAAGAATAGTTCCAGCTCGGGACTGGGAAGCACTCAAGCATAATACAAGAGTCAACTGACAGCCCAAGGAGATTTCCACAGATTTCCATTCCTTTTGTCTGTATACTTTTCAGATTGTTAGAGTTGGAAAAGTACTTGCTTCCTTACTCATGAGATGTGAACACTGGTGATATGCTTTGAAAAAAAAGCCTTTGTGGGGGTTGTTATGTTAAAGTCATGAGTGCTACAAATCAAATTGGCCTCACTGTGGCAAGTTGATTGTCTGATGTTACTTGCATTGATCTTCACAAGTTTGCTTCCTAGGCAAAGCCAGGCAAAGAGACAGAAGGTAGGAGCAGATTCAGGCTCTTCTCACAGCCCCCAGTCCTCTCTGGCTTCCTGGACCTGGTCCATGGGCATGGAGACTTGAAGAAAGCCTAGGAAAAGAGCAGGAGAGTAGGAGTCTAAAGTTTGGTGGTGGTTGTGGAGAGTGGAGTTGAAGTAGCCCACTTCCATAAACATTTGATAGGTACACTCGTGTATTTAAAATAACTCCTTTTAGCTACTGCTGCAGCTTATAGTGGAGGGGCTAATGGATTTGCTAAAGAGATATCAGGAGCAATAAAAATCTGAACGGTATTGTCATAAGTGATAGCTGTTCATTGGGTGATCCTTTATTTCACAAGACAGCATCTCTGTTGACCATGTTCCTTCATGGATGTGACCTTGATTGCTTCCCAGTGTATTATGCATGAGGTAGATATACCAAAGTCCCCTTTGCAGACAGGCTAGAGAATTTTACTTTCACACTAGAGCCTTGTAATGAACTCTCAGCTCACATCATCACCAAGATATTAATATTGGAATTTACTTTCTATTATTATGGGAGGCACTCTCACCTATATGAATCCAGTCATCTCCCACATATTCTAAACTGAATCAAAGTGGTGTAGGGCCTGTGAGCATCCCCTTTTGTCATCAAAGACACGTTTCCATTTTAGCCAGTCAAAAAAAAGTTCTTGTGCTCATTTTTACCCTGCTGATGAGTATGAAACAAAGTATAACACATGTTGGAAGTTAACCTGTTGTCATGGTTTAACCCCAGCCAGCAACTAAGCACCACACAGCCACTCATTCACTCCCCCCTGGTGGGATGGGGGAGAGAATCAGAAGACTAAAAGTGAGAAAACTCGTGGATTCACATAAAGACAGTTTAATAGGTAAAGCAAAAGCTGCGCATGCAAGCAAAGCAAAACAAGGAATTCATTCACTCCTTCCCATGGGCAGGCAGGTGTTCAGCCATCTCCAGGAAAGCAGGGCTCCATCACATGTTAACGGTTACTTGGGAAGACAAACGCCATCACTCCGAATGTCCCCCCCCTTCCTTCTTCCCCCAGCTTCCCCCATCTTCCCCCAGCTTTACATGCTGAGCATGATGCCGTATGGTATGGGATATCCCTCTGGTCAGTTGGGGTCAGCTGTCCCAGCTGTGTCCCCTCCCAGCTTCTTGTGCCCCCCCAGCCTACTCGCTGGTGGGGTGGGGTGAGAAGCAGAAAAGGCCTTGGCTCTGTGTAAGCACTGCTCAGCAGTAACCAAAACATCCCTGTGTTATCAACACTGTTTTCAACACAAATCCAAAACATAGCCCCATACTAGCTACTGTGAAGAAAATTAACTCTATCCCAGCCAAAACTAGCACACCTATGAAATAAGGATTATATTTTGGGGGGTAAAGTCATAGAATAATTGATTACATTGACATTCTCTATATATTGCACCTCTATGGGACAAATAGGAATGTCTCTAACTCCTGCACTAATCTCTTGCAGCACCATGCCAACAGACAATGAACTTGAGGTTATTGCTTACTGTGAGCTACAATAGCTTTTGAAAAACAATCAAATGTCATCTCTGGGAATCCATCTCTGCTTTCCTTTGGTGTTTGATACACAGCATATGTATATATTCTCAAGCAATAGGCCGAGAGCCCCTGACATCCTCCCAAGAGGTTAGCACAAGTATGAGTCTTCAAGCAGTGATGTTTCCTGCTAATTGTAATCCATTCTACTCATTTTCAGTAGTCCTAAGACATTTATTAGAGTCATGTTTTATAAGAGTTTAACCCATCCTACAGAATACATAACCATATCCTCACTATAATTTTTGTGTAAGAAACCTGAAAGAAACCCTACAATATTAACTGAGTTTCATAGATTTGAAAAAATTTCTATATAACTCTTCAAGTTTTTGTCTTAAGAAAGTGCTTCTAGACATAAAGAAAAGACTCTGAATTTCAAGAGGCTTTCTATGATAGAAAATGCCACCATTTCCATACGGCTGTTCCACAGATTCCTTTAATTCTTTGGTGTAAATTTAATTCAATATTAGGTCTACTAAGACCAGTTTCTGAGAGATGGATCAAGCCTCATATAGATTGCTGCTACTCAATATCTAGATAAGGCTCATACAGGGAAGAAAAATAATCTCCCAGACACCAATCCTGCTTTATTCCTTAGAATGATTACAGTCAGTATGCAGGATTGAACTCTTCACAACTTACTGAATTTTACTATCACACCACTACACTTGAGCTTTACCTGTATTATTATGGAGGCATCTGTGTGTGCTTTTGCTATATATCATTATGCAAAGCAGTTATACGCAAACAGTAATTTCCACATCTGCATCTCTGAAGGCTGCTTTGGCTTCTGTCCATTAGTATTTCATTAACTACACTAGACCAGGGCAGTTCAACACTTGCAGTGAAAGCTTCAGGAAAGCATGGGGTGACCAGCTACTCTGTGCTTAAAATCAGAAATCAGAAAGGTGTCCAAGAACAGCAGGAGGGAGTTCTTAACAGCCAGAAATGTCTTTCTGGTGATATTTGACCCTCACCCTCACTCATGTGAAATCCCAGCAAAAAAGTAATGTTTCTGCAAGAAAAAAGCTGTTATTTTTGGGACTCTGACTAAATTCAGGCTTTATCATGATAAAGATGGCAAGGAGAGGATATGTCTTTTATTAGAAAATTTGATATAGTTAGTAAAAGGACAGAGAAACTTTCAGGTACACCAATACTTTTCAGGTTTGAAACGTAAATCCAAATGCCTGTGCTTTCCTGACGCTTCAGTGGCATAAGATATTCTCTGCGTAACAGCAGATAGACCTGGAAAGGACCATGAGAGATTGTATTGTTAATGTCCCTACCCAAAGGAAAGTCCAACCATATCAGTAAGAAGCAAACTGTCTGGGTGTAGTGGTTTCAGCTACCGAGAGCAACTCCTACCTCAGTAGTGAGTGAGAAGAGTGGAATGCCTCATTTCATTAAAAAAAAAAAAAAAGGCTTTTAGAGTCAGTTCTGGATGACAATAAGTGAAGGATCGCATCACCAAAGGGATATCATTGGGGTTTGAGCCAAATATAAATGCAAGCTGAAATGCAGCAGTTTGGTATAACCTACACTCCAAAGACTCTCTTTTTAGGGCAAATTTTAAGACAACTTTAATATTCCCCCCCACCTTCTGCTACGAGCAAAATTCTTCAAACCACGAAGAGTTGATGCACTGGCTACTTATGAAGCGTGGGTGTATTTTTTATTCCCATTGGCAGGACGAGCACAGGAGAAGAAATGCTAGCAGTTTTCTGCTAAGACAAGGAGTTATGCTGGATTAAAAATGGATGTCAAGATTGGCACTGTTTTAAGTCACGTTATCAGGGCTTTATTTGGTGAGACTCTCAAAGTCAGCCAGAGTGAGTGGGCAGCAGGCAGTGGGAGGTGGGCTGCCAAAGTAGATCGGTGGAAGACCAGTGTTTGCTGTAGCAAGTGGGGACAGATTGAGTTTTATAATGCATAGCAGTAGCTATGAGACCAGAGCCTGTAGACAGATGAGAGCTCACTGCTTGTTCTTATTTCATCCCTCTGGATATTTTCTGCAGATGAAATAACATTAAGCAGGCCAACACCTGTAAATCATGCTGTATTTCATATGCTGGGGGATTAAGGCAGATCTTGATGGTGAGTTGGTCTTGAAGGTCTGCAGAGGTATTTTTAACCTACCAGATTCTCTTTTTTAACCCACCAGATTCTCTTTTTTAACCCGTATTTTCATCTTCCCACCACCCCTTCCCAGCAGTCAGGTTGGAATACCTTAAAGTGGAATAGAGAAAAAATGGATTTCCTTGAGATTTTCCATTTACTTTACTAAATATGAGGCCTAAAATAACTCATAGAAGGTGCCTTGCAAAGACCCTTTTATTAGGAATATTTAATCTTACAATTTGGGCTGACCCATGCATATACATAAGACATATTTTGAAAAGAGACATTTAAAAAAACCTGAGAGATTCACTATTCAGTTAGTTCATTCCTTTTGTAGCAAACAGTTACCAAAATTAGGCATAATCACATTTTTAAACTCATAGTTTAGGGAAAGAGCGAAAAAAAATTACAGCTTTCTCTAAGGAGATTTTACAGTTAAAAGATAACCCTGACAGAGATAACAGATTTGAATTGATTACCTAGATATACCCTTTTTCTCCTCCTTCCCTGCAGCTTTTAGAGAAATCTGTTGCAGGCAGATTTCAGAGACTCTCAGCCCAGCAAACAAATTACCAAGGCAACCTTGACACTGATGTCTGGAACTCGGTATGGAGAGAAACAATAAGCACCTTATATCAGTATCCCAAGTCTAAACCCCATTCAGTCTTTCATAGTGCACACAGCGAAACTGGGTTTTCAGTCAGTTGCCTGTATTCTTGTATGCTCACTGATTTTTTAAAAACTTTTGCTGCTACTCCAGAGATCCTAGCCACTTGTTGAATGCTGTACATCCATAGGCTCTTATTATAAATAAAAATCTTGTCCGTTAATCTCTCAGAGAGATCTTAATTAAAAGAGCCTCCCCCCAAAAAAAATCTTTAGCTGCTAATCTGCCAGTGCTAGCATTGCAAATAACTGTATCGAATTGGAAATGTGTCTTTTGAATCAATAGAAATGGATGGTTGAATTGAATGCATTCAACTCACCTGCGTGAGGAAGTAGATGCTTTTAAAAAGCAGTCACTGGACCAACTGAATAGCATTTTGGTCGGTTGTTTCCTCTGCATGAAAACTACATATTCTTGATGCAAGAATGTTATCTTGGAATAAATTCATTCAAAAAAGCATTTGTCATGCTGTTGAAGTGACTGTATCATTGTTCAGGCAGACTGAAAAAAAAAGGCACAGAATAAAAATAGTCTTATCAATGCAGTTTGTCTGCTGGTATTCGATTCTGGATTACGTGTTGCAGTTCCTACATCACATTTGGGATGTTTCAGTCCTTCTCAGGAGTGCATGGGGCTTTGTGACCACAACATGCAGCTCTTTCACCCGTGTTTTTTATTTCCTTTAAATAGGAAATCAAAGAGGAACTTGAAATAGAAATTTGTGACAGTAGTATTTTATAGGTGCATTGAAATCAAAGCTTAGAATATAAAGGACTTTGCCTGAAACAAGAAATTCTGCTTGGGGAGTACCTGTAAGCCATGGAAGGTGCATGTCCACCTGAAACCAAGAGAAGAGGCCAATTTGCCTTTCAAAACATGCTCTTTCCTGGATCTCATAGTGGCTTTAATAATGTGCTGACATGTTACATGCACCTATACAATTTAACTAACATTCAAAAGCTCACTTCAAGAGAGCTGTACAGTTCAAAGCAATCCATTTCATTTTATCCAGTAAAGCTAAGCTTCAGGAGTATAAAACTCATGGTGCAAACAGTGAGGTATGATTTTTCTGTTATTTCTTTAAAAACACTACAGGCTAACCCTTATAGCTAAGATGCAATTCTTTCTGCACTCACTACTGTTGATAGGGTACACATATTTGGTACTTTCTGCTGTCCTGAAACAAATAAAAGAGAAATCAAAGTTTTTCTTGATGTGTGGATTGCACCCTTGTATAAAATCCTTTCATATAGTAGGTCATTTAAGAAAGCAGCAGACACCCACTTGAAATCAGCTGATAATTGCTTTCTGCTGAATGACTCATCCTGCAAAGCAGTGTGCCTTATTGTTGAGACTTCAGTTTTTATTTTTTTCTCAAGTTGCCCTGAGTGTTCAGAGGTGAGTCCAAGAAGTCTGACTATATACATCATGTGTGGTTTGATGCCATCTGTTTTTATGGGATAATGGATGACTTTTCAGGTGTCACTCTCATTGCTGTTGATGGCAGGAAACAGCTATTTTCTCCTAGTCATCTCTTCTCACTACCTTTTCCATCAGTCCCTCCATTGAGTAGTGATCCAGTTACCCTCAGGAACAGGAAAGTTGACAGCTTGCCAGCACAGGAGTGTTGGGACATGGATTGGCATGTGAGGGCTTGAATATTCCTGTCTCAGAATGCAAGTATATGCATACATACATGCATGCACATGTGCATGCATATATGTGTGTAGGTGTGTTTAAAACAGGCTGCAAGAGATCCTGCTGTGGTGCTCCCACACTGTTCAGGAGGATGCACATATTACAGCAGTGACTGGGACCACTCCCAGGCTACTGGCAGACCACTCAGAGTTCTTCTGTCAGGTGCCAAAGGTGGAAGGGGTTTGCTCATTTGTCTCCCTTGACAGATGGAGTCACTTACCTGCTTTCAGCCCAGAAGCTAGCCCTCTTCGAGCTGCCTGTCAGCCAATACTCTGTCCCCATCACGGAAGCCTCTCTCCGAGTTAAGGTTGAAGACCCCCTCTACCTCTTCTCACCAGCCTGCAGCAGGGCAGAGCTTTCCCTCTTTGATCTTCCCTCTTGCAAGGGCAGTGCAGCAGAATGGATAGATCCTCACTCTTTCTTGGGCAGCTGAAAGCATTTGCACTCTGTCACAAGTAGCGCTGAAGAAATTTTTACATACCCATTAAGTTAATTCAGAAGCACCAGAAGTGCCATCCTTTTGTGTTGGCAAGGTTTTGGTAGTGTGTGGGCTGCAGGGGTGGTTTCTGTGAGAAGACACCAGGAGCTGCCCCATGTCACACAGAGCCAGTTCCAGACAGCTCTGAGACAGAGCCTCCACTGCCCAAAGCTGGGCTCACCAGTTATGCTGGTGGTGCCTCTGTGATAACATATGTAAGGAAGGGTAAAAACCTCTATGCAACAGCTGTGAGAAAGAAGAGTGAGAAAACTGTGAAAGAAACAACCCTGTGGACACCAAGGTCAGTGAAGGAGGAGGGGGAGGAGGTGCTCCAGGCGCCGGAGCAGATTCCCCTGCAGCCTGCGGTGAAGACCATGGTGAGGCAGGCTGTCTCCCTGCATCCCATGGAGGTCAACGGTGGAGCAGATATCCACCTGCAGCCCATGGAGGACCCCTTGCCGCAGCAAGTGAAGATGACTTGAAAGAAGCTGCAGACCCTGGAGAGCCCATGCTGGAGCAGGCTCCTGGCAGGAGCTGTAGCCTGTGGAGAGGAGTCCATCCAGGAGCAGGTTTTCTGGCAGGACCTGTGGCCCGTGGGGGACCCACACTGGAGCAGTTCATTCCTGAAGGACTGCACCCTGTGGAAAAGGACCCATGCTGGAGCAGTTCCTGAAAAACTGCAGCCCATGCGAAGGACTTACGTCTGAGAAGGTTGTGAAGAACTGTATCCCGGGGAGGGACCCCATGCTGGAGCAGGGGAACAGTGTGAGGAGGAAGGAGTAGCAGATACAAAGTGTTATGAACTGACCACAACCCCCCGTTCCCCATCCCCCTGCTTGGGGGAGGAGGTGGAGGAGTCAGGAGTGAAGCTGAGGCTGGGAAGAAAGGGAGGTGGGGGGAAAGCATTTTTAGTTTTGTTTTTTATGTCTCTCTATTCTGCTCTGTTATTAATTGGCAATAAATTAAATTAATTTCCCCAAGTTGAGTCTGTTTTGCCCATGATGGTAATTGGTGAGTGATATCCCTGTCCTTATCTCAACCCATAAGTTTTTCCTTTTTAATTGTATTTTCTCCCCCTGTCCTGCTGTGAAGGGGGAGTGAGAGAATGGCTTGGTGGGCGACTGGCGGCCAGCCAACATTAGCCCACCTCAGACCTTTGAGGGGTAGAAAGTAATTATTAATGCCTACAATTTTTAGATGTAGTTCTTGGGAAAAAGTATTCTTCTAACAGCATCCTGACATTTGACCATCCCAGCACTGTTTGCTCACCATCCCAGGCACCTCCTCCACATTCCCATCATTCTTCTTCAAACAGCCTGTAAGAGGGAAGGTTTCTATTCCCCAAATACAGGGCAGCCGATATAAATCTGTTCATTCTTACAAATTTTTTCATCCCACCTACTCTTCTTTTTAGTTAAACCTCTTATCTGGAGGGCCTTAAGTAATCTTCCCTATGGAATTGCTTAGCAGGACTTGAGAGCAAAATAAAGCTTTGCTCCAGCTGGCGTGTCTTTGCTTTAGTCCATGCATCAACACCTCTCTCTCAATTCCTGTACTTACTTGCAAAGTGGACCAGTGCAAGCTCTTGCTCTGCTCTGAACTCTTAGCTAGGCATTTATGGCAGTGTGAGGAAGAAGGCTATCTTAAAAGCACTGCTCAGACATTAACTCAAGGATTCAGGGCTCCCCTTCCTTCCCTGTGATGTATTTGAGTGCTTGAAGTGCCAGGAGAAAGCAATGTGCTTTCCTCAGAGAAGCCAAGAAGATAGGTTATACTCC